>NC_031967.2:79086236-79686236 GCF_001858045.2 Oreochromis niloticus | reverse complement strand
ATTAACGCCGTGGATAAAAACATCAAATTCACCAGGGAAGACACAAAGGACAACTGCTTGCCTTTCCTGGACTGCGCTGTGCACCTTGAAGAGAATGGCAACCTCAACACTGAAGTTTACCGGAAGCCCACACACACGGACCAGTACCTCCTCTTTGACTCCCATCACCCTCTGGAACACAAACTTGGGGTAATTAGGACCCTACACCACCGGGCAGAACATGTTCCCTCTAAGCCTGAAGGGAAAAAGAAGGAACACACACACATGTAAAGGAAGCACTGAAAACATGTGGTTATCCTAATTGGGCGTTTATAAAGTCAGCAAAGAGTCACAGAGAAGAAGATCAGACACCAGCGAGGGAAGATAAGAAAGACAGACGCAACAACGTTGTCATCCCCTATGTAGCCGGTGTATCAGAGAAACTCAGGAGAGTTTTCTCCAAGCACGACATCCCAGTGTACTTCAGACCCAGCAACACACTCAGACAGAAACTGATTCACCCGAAAGACAAAACTCCTAAACACAGACTGAACAACGTGGTGTATGCTGTACAGTGCAGCGAGGAATGCCCAGACCTCTACATTGGAGAGACCAAACAGCCATTTCACAAGTGCATGGCACAACATAGAAGAGCCACCTCCACAGGACAAGACTCAGCAGTTCATCTGCATCTAAAGGATAAAGGTCACTCTTTCGAGGATGCCAATGTTCACATATTGGACAGAGAGGACAGATGGTTTGAAAGAGGAGTGAAAGAAGCCATTTACGTCCACTGCGAGCGACCATCTTTGAACAGAGGCGGTGGTTTACGACACCAACTGTCTGCCATCTATAATCCAGTTTTGAGTTCCCTCCCCAGACGCCTTAACGCCCACTCACATCCTGGGCCATCTGACCTCAGGAAATCAGTTGATAGGGTGGGGCCAGGTTTCACAATGAGCTCACCCGAAACCCTGGCTGATTGGGACCCACACCCGCTTTCACACCTTGGCTCATGTGATTAGGTAGAAGATCATCAGGGGGTCCTTTGTCCCTCTCGGTGGGTTACTCCCACAGGGCTTTAATCTGGGACTCTCCACCATTTGACCTTAGAACTGAAGAAGCTTCTTGGATGAGAGGTGAAACGTCTTCAAGCAACTTAAAGAAGTCCAGATGCTTTTCTTTCCAAGCTCCTTAGACTCCTGTCAGTGAATTGAAGCTGTTAAACTGCAGCTGTCCTCCTGCTGCCTCGTTGTTCCAAAGCTCTTTGTTTCTCTTTTAGTTCTCACTGTTTCTGCTGTCCACCTTTTCACATGGAAAATCATTTCACTGTTTCTCACTGAATGACTCCCCAAACTAGATTTGAAATTATATCAAGTTTCTAATCATTCCAAGTGATTCATGTTTCTATTTGATGTGTGAACTATTAAGCTTTAGTAAGCTATTATTAAGTTCTTATTTCATCATTTCTAAAGCATTACTTCTCCTTAATGTTCATTTTCTTGATTAATAAAGCCCCATATAACATGTTCATTGTATAATTTTTAAATGAGTGATAAAGTATTTAGATGCACGTCTATATCCATGTTTGTGTGTTAATAAATGTTTTATAAATGCTTATTTTAAAATATAATTTTGCAATTCATTGTTTGCGACAGTTACAAGTTATTAAGTATTTTTTGTGACCTCATCTAAAGTGAAGTGCAATTTTGCCTTAAACTGTTTTTATAGTTGACTCAAAAAGTCTCACATATCTTCACAACAGAAAAATATCACAAAGCACAAAGAGATGCAAAACATTCAAATATTTTTTTACCAGATTGAAACAAAGCCCACCTGAGGTTTGCAGGAGAAGAGTCTGAGTTTGTAGGAGGAGTTTAAGAGCGAAAGATGCACTGAGCCCCAGGATAGCCCAGCTTAAAAATAAAATATGAATAATGTTATAACAAAACAATATTTCACAAATAAGTGTAAACACCATAAACAAATTATCCATCATGGCTGATAATGCAGGAGTTTGGAATGTCTTTAGTTGATTCCACCTTCCTGTGGTTTGTAGTCCGTTAGCTTTAGTCAGACAAGACAGCATCCAGTCAGGTTCAGTTTCAAAATGCTCCTGAAGTAAAAGAAATACATGGAGACGATTTAGATTGCTGGGATTTGGACTGACGCGTGTTCAATTGGAGCAGCAGTTTGTTGTTGCCCTCTTGATTCTTTATGACAACAATAAATATATTTTTAAACAATGATTCATGTTTAACTCCATATATGAAATGGTTCTAATATTTGAATTGTGGTTGTTTGCATTTGATTCACTTTGTCCGATTATAATGAAATTGAGATCCTTCTATTGTGGAAGTAATGAGTCACTTCCCTCTCCTTACCTCACCCAGGTAAGGAGAGGGAAGCATCTAATGTGCCGTAGGTCACATTAGATGCTGAAGAGTTGACAAGGAAAAAAAAAACCCTAAATGTTAGCTCACAAAGCTTCAGTTATAGTATACAATCAATTGACAAATAATAAACCAAATTTGTATAATCATCTCCATCAGCCTGGAGCACAGAGAGGAGAAATTAGACGAACCAAGAATACAACAACTTTACTGACATCCTGGAGTCAGTTGATAGGCGATTGTCCAGCTTCGATGCGATGTTGTCCCTGCTGAAGATTTTACAGCAGAAATTTAAATCCCTGCGGGAATCTCTGGAATTCAGCCAGAATAAGGTGGAAACGGTCGCTCCTAAAAAGTCCTCGCTACGCGACTGAGTTAAGTCTCTAACTGAGAATGTGACCCATCTTAATACAGAAAATAAATGCAGGCCTGTAGTATGAGAGAAAACTATGTGTTTTCTGGTATCTCAGAGGATGCAGAAGCAACTAATTAAAAGCTGCGATCGAGTCCATCGTCTCAGACCTAAGAGGTTGGTTGCCAGGAGACAGCATCCTGTTGTGGCCAAATTCGGACATTTCAAATAGAAAGACCAGCGAAGAGTTGCGTCAACGCTAAAGGATTGGACTTCAGCATAAACCACCATTTCCCTAAAGAGATCCTGGAGCAACACAATGTCCTGTTCCTAAGTCTTCATTAATAAGGGCTCTACGTGGACGGACAGCTCTATCGTGACCCTGCATCACTCCCTGGTTATATTAACATCACTGCAGATAAGAATCTGAAATGTTGCTTCAGACGCCAACTACACTTAAAGAAAACAGTTCTGTGAAAATGAATTCTTGCTGTAGAAAAAGTTAAAAAAAATATTCAATTTAATGTAAGTCAACAGCTTTACTACAAATTAGTTTGGTTTGGTGGCATCCTATTGTTCGTGCAATGCCATGAACGTTAAAGTGCAATACTATGTTGTCAGTTCCAAATGCCTTTGGCTTAAACTTTTGTTTGTATTTGTGCAACACTTGAATTTAGAAAGCGAAGGTTGTTATATGTTTTGAAAAGGGATATCTGATTAAATATGAAGATTTTCTAATGGATTTGTACTTCTTTGCATGAAAAAGGTGAAAAAACATGGACTTATTATAATTATTAATATTAATAGGTAATTATGTTAATATTGTACTGCTCTAACCCACTTGACATCTAATTAGGCTGTATGTTGCCCCGTGAACCAAAACGACTTTAACACCCCTGATTTACACTATAATAACCTGCCTGGAACATCAGCATCTGTCCTCTGGGAAGCAGGGAAAGCTGTGATGAGTTAAAATAATTGCATTTCATTTTAAAAAGAAAAAAATATATTCAGGGATTAGAAAAAAAACATCAAATCCTCCAAAGAAGCCTTCGTGTCCCAACAGGAACAGGAAATACTGAACAAAATATGTAAAACTAGAATTAAATGAAATTATTAATAAGACAGTCAAGCAATAACGCTGGATTCACCGCTGACAACAGGTGAACTCCAGCAGGAATTAGACAGGCTATAGTGATTGAGGGCATAGGATGCAAGAATGTGGAACATAACATCTTTATGCGGATGATGTTTACTTTTTCTCCAAGACTCACAAACCACTCTCTCTGAGGTAATTATATTAATAAACTCTTTTTCAAGATTTTCAGATTATTCAGTATCTATACTTCTTCTGATTAATTGCTCGTTTCATAATTCTTCTTCTACACCACTGCAGTCTAGAAATATAAACCCCCGTGTGTTATCTTAAAAAAGCTACAAAGGACAAAGAAGGACTAGATCTGCCTAACTTCTTAGCCAACAGGCTTAGGATGGTTAAAACATACCCTTTCAGATGGGCCCTGGCTAGACGTAGAACAGGCTCTAACAATAACAGAGAGATTTTGGAACTACCATTTATCAGCTCAAACATCAAATGACATCAATATCAGCTCCTTCCTGACAGCATGGTGGGAGTTTCTAAAAATGATGAGTCTTCATTAATCCCATGCAAACGTTCACCTATCTGGAAGAACCCTGACATATTACAAAACAATAATATAATTAACTTCCCAGATTGGAGTTGTAAATGAATTAAATACTTGGAGCATATATTCTAAGGAACAGACTAGTCCATCTGATAGACTAGCTATACAGTGTGGGACTAACAAGAATAGATTTTTAGAATATCAACAAATTAAATCTATAGTAAAAAAAAACAAACAAAAAGGAATTTAAGGCTAATGAAGTTAAATAACAAACACCATCACAATTCCTTAATCTTAAAACCCCCAAAATACTGTCTAAAATATACAGGACAGTCTCCAAAATAGATGAATCAATATCTCTTCCTATTGCAAAATGGGAAGCAGATTTATCAGTCAGTTTAGACCAAAAGTTCTGGTCTCAGATATGCGTAAAAAGCTTTAAATTAATTAGAAATCCCAGTCTACAACCAATACTACGCAAAACACTACAGAGTGCACTATACAGGTCAGTGGATAGTGCTAACCCCTCTTCTTCAGAACAGCTGTTATGATTAACTTCAGCCACAAGATGGCAGCAGCTGGTCTGAGATCCTTTATCGGAAAGAAGAATTCAACTCTCAGGTGTCATGAGAGAGTCTTCACTTTCAGAGATGAATTCATGCCTGCACTGCCTTGTTGGTCCTAAACCTGGGATTATAAGGTTCTTTTTCTTACAGAAAAAGCAAAGACAAAGAGGAGCCGGGAGGCGTGTAGAGAAAAATATTGGAGCTTTATTTAGTATCAAAGCGGAGCGTGTCGTCCAGCCGAAGGAACGTCTCCGACTGCTTCACTTGGAAACGTCAGCAGGAAGTTTGTAATGACGGAGCTCGTTTCATCAGCTTGTTTTACTTCATTTACAGCAGAAGAACTGAAAGTGTGTGGAGGGGAAGGGATTTAAAGGAGCAAAGCGCTGTTTTTAGAGCCTTAAAGAGAAATCACATTTCCAGTCTGAATCCTGTAAACTTCACATGATGATCCAGCATGAACCTGCATTCACAATCACTTCCTGTGTGCTTTAATTCAACATCTTTTCACCCTGCTGACAGTCTGTTCATCACTTCATCTGCACGTCAGATGACGCCCAGGTTCATTTACTTTGAACGACTTTGGACCTCTGAAAATCAGAGAGCTAAAAGAATTTACGAGGCCCCGTGAGACATTTGTAACTAGCGCTCACAGTTAGAAGATGAAGTTTTGACTTCTTCATGCGATTCATGTATTTCCTGTTTCACACTGAAAAAAAGTGTTGTTTTGGATGAGAGACGTGCTGCTGATAGACACAATCTGCAGATTTCTACCCTGAGTTCAAAATAAACATTTTATCTGTAACTTAACTGTTTCTTTAATTCATCATAAATATAACCAATCACAGCTCATGCAGGGTTTATTGTGAAGAAGATGCACTAAATGTAAGTGAAAGTTACCAGAGGAGAGATTAGAGTAACAGCTGTGGTTGAAACTAAAGAGCTCCAGAGGAAAAGCTAAAATTGTTTCTTTAAAGTAAATGTTTGTCTTTAAACCGTTTCTAATATTAACACTTATGATATGTGACTGAATAATCAGCGGAATGAATTAAACGGCTCTTCAGAAATAAATAGATTTGTTCTTTTTGTTTGTTTCACATTTGAAACACTAAGTAATAAGCAGTCATTAAACAAAACAGCGGTTAGCAACAGGACTCAAAATCACATAAATCACTGAACTATTATTGACAAAAATACAAAATTCACAACAAATACAATCAATATGAACTGAAACTAAAACAGGTGTGTGTTAGACTTTTAATTTGGAAGACATTCTTTTTTTTTTCACATTAAAAGTCTTCCAGGCTGGGCTGCTCTTCTCAGGCTTCAATGTACAAAAAGTTTAAAATCTGAGGCGTGCTGCATGTAAACATCTGTCTGAACTTAACCTTTGTCCTGTTATTAAAACGATTCACAGTATGATGTCTTTCTGAGTAAATGAGCTCAGACTGAAAATCACGAGGGTCCTAAAGACTGAGTGACGGTCTGAGAAACGAGGCGCGTTCACAGGATTTATGATTAATGAGCCGACAGCAGGAAGAACAGCGCTTTGTCCCTTTAAACCGAGGACTGAGAAAAGCAGCAGAGACGAGAGAGAGCAGCTGGACGACCGACAGGAAGAGGATTTAAGACTTCATCTGACAGGAACCAATTATCAATATGTGATCGATCAGCTTCATCGAGAGAGACGGGAGTAAACAAACAGACGATGTGCTGCAGAGAGAGAGGGAAGAGTCCAGACTCCACAGGTACAAGTGTGTGTGAGAGAGTGTGTGTGTTTGTGTGTGTGTTTTGAAGGCGATGTGCCCCTCCCTCCATGCATCAGGCTCAGCATCTTCGGGGTCAAAGGTCATCACATGCCCTGCCTGATGCTCTGGATGATCTGGAAGATGGCTGTAACAAACACAAAGGAGGCATTAGCAGCAGGTCACGTGACACAAAACCAGCTCATCCGTAAAGACATCAGAGAGACGCCGACTCCTGTTTCAACTGATTTTATTGCTCAGTGAATCAAACTTAAAAGTTGTGGCACAGACGCTCAAAAAACAACCACAAACCGAAGCAAAGCAGCGAGCCACGATTGCTTCCTGTGTTTTACTCCGAGGGCTGGAGTGCTGTAGCCGCCTGTGTTTGTCACATAACACTAACGACTTTATTTTAAAGAAGATAAATGTTATGAAACTGAGGTACAGAACAAGCTTGTGCAGCACAGATAAGATCGCACGAATCATGCTCGCAGTTTAACGTGTGAACACGTTTGAAATGGCGAGGTGATGTGCACTGTCGTTGGCTGCAAATAGAGAAGTCTCTGTGCGTTATCACTCTGCAGCTGCTCGTGTGGTTTCACACGTGTTTCTCAACAGCGAGCCTTGTCACCAGCTCGCAGTGGAGTCTTAAAAAGAACACTAACCCTCCGAAGACTAAGCACACTCAGTCATGACTGACGTGTTTATAGCAACGTTTCTCTAAGTGTAAATAAAAGCACAGTTTTTGTTTCATAAGCTCCTCGAGTCTGTGAGGGCTAACTATGAAGCAATGATGCTGGGACAGAGTGTGGGTTAGAAAACTCTCGCTGAAATAAGCACAGGATTCCACCTTAAACGAGCCCGGGCTCAGAGCAGTGTTTCTTCAGGTGTGGATGCCGTGTTGAGCCACGGCTAATGTTCCTGAGCACACACAGAATCAGATCAGTTTCTAATGCAGCACTGACACCATCATTCATTAAATGTCTCAGTTATCATTAAAGCTGCATAGTGAAAAGGCTAAATTATTAAACAGTTGATTAAGACCATTTGATAATGTGAAAAAACATATTAGAGGTGTTGACAAGTTTTTATACGCTGCCATCCAGATGTGTTTTCCACTGAAGATTCTGCTTATTTCAGCAACACGATGCCAAACCACATTCTTATAAAAGAGCCCAGCTGCCACTGACCAGCATGTAGTCTTGAACGGTCACCCACTGAACACATACAGAACTATAAAACCACAAATATGAGCAAAGAGCAGCTTGAATTCTAGATAAAGTGAAAAAGTGAAACATTAGGGTTTCACACCACACAAGCTTGCATCCTAAGATCACAAACCATTAAAGAGTTATGTTAGAAGAACATCTGCCACAACTCAGTGGGAAGCATGCTCCTCTATGTGTGTATCTACCTACACAGTTACCGTCCGAGCTACGTGCAGATTCACCTACCTACTAACTAACCTACTGCATTGTGGCGGGGCGTGGTCGGCGGTGTGAACGCACCTGCAGGGCATCCACAATCACGCCTCGCCGGGTTAAAAGTGTGCTGTGTCCTGCATATCAGGGTTGTTATTGTGTACGTGTGGCTGGCAGCTGGGACGCTGCAGCCGAGAGGTGTTGTATCAGCAACAGTGGAACAATAAAATGGAAAAATGCAATGCATGCAAACATCGCTGGGTCTGTCGTGGTTATGTTACATGCATCCATCTACCAAACTACCTACATAGCCACCCATAGGTGCCTACCTGCCATTATACCTACCTACTCACCTTACTACCTGTCTAATGATCCACATACCTACCTACTGATCTACTTAATGAACTATATGGTTACACTTTATCAACGGTCCTATTTATATTATACGGCCCATCAGCCCACCTACCTACTGCAGGTATTACAGCTAAACACACTGCATTAAATGTGATGAGCAGGTGCTTTAATAAAGGACCTTTTATCAACAGTAATGATCGCTGCTAAACTGTTTTTTCTCTCTTCACCTGGGTTTGTTGTAGGTGAGATGTCTGTTTGACACAACAACAGTGTGTTGAGCCTTATAATACTTTTTATTCACACACATGCGCCTAAATAGATTGAGCAATCTGAACATTTATTTTTAGTCTCAAATATGAGACTTCGCCAGCATCAACTTCCTGTCCTTAAGAAAAGCCTCTTTATTCCAGTAACTCTAATACTTCCTTTAATACGAACACAGTCAACTCTTCTGCTGCTGGTAGAAGCAACATTAATCTGCTAATGAGCAGGAACATCATGAGAAAACCAAACCAGCATCGTGCCTCAGAGCCACGGCACAAACACAGATTCTATTGTGACGTACAATCTAAAAACAGGCTGAGAACAGCAGGACAGCTATTTCCAATCTATTTAAATGTGAGTGTTTTTGACATGTGTTACCAAACACTAGCAGGATGTTAGAGATGGCAAGTCCTGACTGGCTGGCGATAAAAGTGTAATCTGTCACAGGAAGACTCTGACTCCCTAACCTGCAGGCTGAAGACAAAACTTCTGGGAAAAAATGTGACTCAGAGTTTCCAAAGCTGATAAAGTTCCGAAGAAAAGCCACAGAGATGAGATCAGCTGAGCAGGAAGCAGAGCACGTCCTAAATCTGAGTCTGCATCGGCATCTGTATCAACATCTGGAGCACCTATGGGGAAGAAACTCACCTGATCCACAAACCACGAAGACGAACAGAGCGAGCAGCCACGGGCCCACCGGAGACTTCTCATCGTTTACTGGCCGCTGGAAAACACACACACACACACACACACACACGGTCAAAATGGTCATTTGCTGCTTTTCTCCTGCACATTGTTAAGTATTCTTGAGTCTGGACGTGCGGACGTGACCACAGCCAGTCACTTGTAGGCTGCTGGGACCCTCATGAAACCACGTGCCGTTAAAAGCCTCCCGTGAGGAACCCTTTCGAGTTTTACTTCTACGTAGAACTTGGCTCTTAATTCTGATGATAATGATTACACCTCATGGTGAAAACAGGCGTCTTTTGTATTTTTACAACACTTCTCTTATGATCCCTTTACACTTTTTACACTATATGCAACTTTGTTTCACACATTTCACTTGCTTAATCCTAAAATGTACTTTTTGTGCATCCTAAAGCCTCGTTTATGCAGCAATGTGAGTAAAGCAGAGAAACATCCAGTAAGACAGTTCTGACTGGTTTGTCTACCCGTGCACACACCTTGAATCAGGTGGGTTACCATGTTGCAGAGACAGACGAGCTGAAAAATTTCAATTTCGTAACAGGTGAGTTGGGAGTCTTGGCAGGTCTGATGCTAACAGGAAAAAATTTAAAGTCCCCAACAAAACCAAAGTCAACCGGAGAAACCGAACTGTAAACGGGACGAACAAACAGAACAGCTAACGTCCCTGCTGTAACCGTTGTCACGTTTCAAAGACTTCTGCTAGGAAATGAAAAGATTTCTGTGAATAATCAGTGTTTACAGTGTTCACCTTCTTCATAATGTCTGTAGTTCATCATCATCAGGGCCAAACCCTGACTGATGGAGATCCATTCATGCCTCAGAGCTCCAAGCTGATCCCAGTTTGATTTGTTTTAAAGACTAGACCTTTAAAAAAGTTTAAATCATGTAACCCTGTGAAAATAAAACCCATCATCTTATTATTTGCAATACGTGGTATAACAGGAAGGCCACTTATAGCTCAAACCGCTAAAGACATCATGTTAATATAATAATAAACGCAGCAATGGACAGTTATGGCACACGTGGTTGCCTAGTAATGCACACTGTTTACACACATTTTGATATGAAGGCTGCAGTAACATAAGCTAAAGTTAGCTCCAAGTGACTGAGCAGCAGGGACCGTGTAAAGGCCCCAGTACAGCCTCAGCATTGGTCGATTGCCGTAACTTCTCATTTGCGCCCTCTGAGCTTCGGTACCGACACATCATTTAGCTTGAGTGTTGTGATGACGATGATTGATGTACTTTATTAGTGAATAATTAAACTGCTAAAATGTGTACGACAGAACAGAATAATCTTTATTGTCATCATATAAGCACAACAAAATTTAAACTGGCACCTCCGCTACGCCCATCAGAAAAAAACAACAACACAAATAGTAAAAATCAACAAATAGGCAATAATAACAATAACAAACGGATTATTAAATCTGAGGCAATGATTCTTGAGAGCCCTGAAAGTTATTATCCGTGCAAGTTATTATAGTATATTGGGTGGAGGTGATGGAGACCACAGCTCAGGGGTAAAAGCTGTTCCCCAATCTATTTATTTCGCTGCATCCGACTGTTAGGCCAGTTTTAAATGTCGACAATAAGCTGTTCAGTCTTTTATTTTAGTTTAACTCATCCTTATCCTTACCTACCATAATTTTAAGAGAGGTTTTGTAAGTATTCAAACATAACATACATCTTCATTCATCAAACAGAAAACACAACAAGTAGTTGTGTTATGTAAGGTGTGACAGACTCTGCATCAACTAAATCAAGGCAAACTGTGGTTTTGTCACAATCGCCCACCACAGAGTGAAAATATCCTGTGCTAGCGTGCCTGCTGATGGCGTACGAAACTCCAGCAACACTGCAGGTGACATTAATAACACCGGTTCTCTGAGGTTATGCAGAGCTCCTGAGTTTTGGGGGTTTTTGCATTGTGTTGAAGTCTCAACTGTAAGCTTGTAAGCTGAAAGTACTCTTTTACTGCAGTTACTGTACTGCTCAAATTTAAATGAGATTACACACTCCTGTCTGTGCTAAGAGAGAATGATGATGCATAAAGCAGCTGGACTCATGGTGTCACAGCTCTTTGAGCTTGTTTACACCCTGAAAGAGTGTTTCAGTGATTGAAAATGGGGAGAAAATACCAAAAACACAAAAATATTTACTTATAATTTTGGGTTTCCACCTCTAATCACTTGAATTAGTTAAAAAAAAGAAACTGTGCAGATTTAAAATGAAGATATTCAGCAACACAGAGCAACAAGTACAGCAGCGTTATAACTAGAAACACACACTGGATAAAAGAAGTGGAAAGTTTTAAGTTATACGTGAAAATACGACGTCAAATCCAGTGGAGACGCCCGTTAAAAGTGTAAAATCTCTCAAATTAAATCGCCTCACAATAATAAATGCTGCCGTGTTGAAATCGCGACTCCCTTAGAGTAGGCCGACTGTGTGTGTGTTAGACTCATAACAGCTCACAGGGAACACACACACAGCTCTGTGTGCTCACACTCTGTTAGACCTGACAGCATCCTGCCAAACAGCCCAGCAGCCAGTCTGCACCAGACTCCGTTCAGAAAACAGCTCATTTAACGCTGCTCTCTGTCTGCACGGTCAAAAGCGAACAGCTGACCTGTATTTAAACAGCGTGAGGCTCGTTCTTAAATTCGGCCTGCGTGTGATTCACCAACAGCAGCGTCTTTGACACAAACTCGTGTTTTAAATGTGCGCACTGACCCGCACGCCTCCGCCCACTTTCTCTGTTTACACCGCACCAAACAGGAGGGGGGTGGACGACGAAAGCCTCCAAAAGCCCCCCAAGAGACGACAGCTTTCTGTGTGCTTTACGACTCGAAAACGGACAATAAAACTTTAAAATGTTAAAATAACTCAAATTACAGCTGAGCGGACGCGTACAGGCGCGTTAAAGCTCCACATTTCCTGAAGCACTCTGGCTCTCTTTAAGCTGATACACAAGCTGCCACTCACAGTGAGCCAGCAGCGGGACCTGTGCTACTATCCCACCATTTTCACTGGTTTTTAAATAACAATTACATGCGGGATGATGGCGACTCTGATGGTAACAGAGCTCCAAGGCTAGCTTAGCGAGCTAGCTGCTAGCTCCCTCGCTGCTTCCTGGCCGCGAATCTCGACCCTAAATAAACTAAATAAACGCATTTACAGGCACACTACAGGAACATCACATCTACAGACCACACGCCGAGTCCAAGTTAACGGGTCAGCTTTTAGCCCTTGTTTCCTTACCGACGTTTTCTGGACGTGTCCCCGCTGTGTGATCGTCTTGCTGTGTCGCTCGTTCGCCACTTTCATCCGCTGCACTGCCGACATGCTTCAGGCTTATTGACCGGTCCGGACCAGGAGGACGGAGGAAGAGGCGGGAACAGCTGGGATCCGGAGGCAGGAGGTGCGCTGGTAGTAGAGGAGAACTCCCGGAGGAGAGGACCGTCAGCTCGTTCTGTTTCCGTGTTATCGTTAACGGTTTGCTGGATGTTAGCTGAGCGAGCGCTGACCCCGGAACTACTGACCTTGTCACGTGACAGGGAACAGTCAAATGTCTGCCTGCTGCCCTCCAGAGGCTGGAAAAGTCGGTGCAAAAAAAATCATTTTATATCCTTAAAAAAACTTAGAAATATAAATTTAAACTCAAAATAAATGTAATATTATAAAACATACGCTTCAAATGGAAACTACGGTTCAGAATCAGTAAGTCATATAATGTTTGCAGATGATGTTGTGGCCCATAATGAGAGAAGGGAGCAGGTGGAGGAGAGCCTAGAAGGAAGAGGAAGTAAGTAAGAGAGAATGCATGTGTGAGAATGAGGGAGGTGGACAGGTGAACTTGCAAGGAGTAAAAACGTGGCGGTAGATGAGGTTCAATACCTGGGGTCAACCATCCAAAGTAACGGACAGTGCACAAGAGAGGTGAAGAAGATAGTGTAGGCAGGGTGGAGAGGATGGAAACGAGTGTCAAGGGTGATTTGTTACAGAAGCATGGCAGCAAGAGTGAAAGAGAAGGTGTATAAGATGGTAGTGAGACCCGCTGTGATGTATGGTTTGGAGATTATGGCACTGATAAAATGACAGAAGGCCGAGCTGAATGTATTAAGATCTTCACTGGAAGGGATGGCGAGAACAAGAAATGAGGTAGAGCAGTTTGGAGACAAAGTTAGAGAAGCAAGGCTGAGATGGTGTGGAAATGTGCATAGGATGTTGAAAATGGAACTGCCGAGCAGATAAGATCCACTGTGGCAACTCCTAAAAAGAGGAACCAAAAGAAGAAGAAGACATTAGACATTTTATTAGATGTGTGGATGGATGGATGGTGTCACATACAGTACAACCAACGACACAATAAATCTACTGATGTCAATGGTACTTGGTTCATCCTGGCCAAAGGAGGATTTGTGTTAATTAAGAAAACTTAATATTTGCACAAGATATTAATATTTATCCAAAAGAACATCACGATCAGCTTTTGATAAAGTTTTCCAGTACATGGGAGTCACGGGTGTGACCAGAGCCACAGAGTAAGTAACAGCACTGTTGTTATCTATATGGAAATTAAAATCAATGACAGTTTTCATTTTAACCCCTTTTGGCTTTTTAACCCCGAGTGGCTGCTAGAGGACAGCAAACCACATGCTGTCAGTCATAGTTTACACATAAAATTATACAATTTAATTAGCTTTTGTCAGCATTATGTTTTTTGCTATTTAAAATTCCCTTATGGTCTGTATTTGTATAGCGCTGCACATTCAGTCATTCACACACTGGTGATGGCAAGCTACATTGTAGCCACAGCCACCCTGGGGCGCACTGACAGAGGCGAGGCTGCCGAACACTGGCGCCACCGGGCCCTCTGACCACCACCAGTAGGCAACGGGTGAAGTGTCTTGCCCAAGGACACAACAACCGAGACTGTCCAAGCCGGGGCTCGAACCGGCAACCTTCCGATTACAAGGCAAACTCCCAACTCTTGAGCCACGATCGCCCCTCATATTAAAGCTGGTCACATCACTGACTTCAACTAGAAGCTTCAAATTATGAGATAAAAGAGAAAAATTCTGGTAAATGAAAAGAGGCACTGGACTTATCACGAACTGTTCTTTAGCAAGTTTTAGGAAATATGTAAAAGGAAGTCAAGTGATGTCTTCACTGTGCTGCTTTGTTTCAAAATAAGAGACTTCTGTTACACAGCAACAGTGACACAACTCCAGTAAACTGTTACTTTCTTTATATGTTTTATAATCTTTAGTTTAATAATTGTCAGGCTTACCGTATATTTGATAGTTGTATGCAAAAAACAACATATTTCTGACCTGAATGTGCAGCACTAACCCGCTTCATTGGACTGTGTGGACGAGGACTCCTGTTATGGCTGCACATCTATATGATGGATTTAAAAAAAAAAAATACGGTCAAATAATTTAAATAATGTTTTTTTTTTAAATTTATGAGTAATATTTATGTAAAGGTCAGCAAAATAAACATTTAAATAGAGCAACTGTGATAATTGATCATAAACAGGTTTATTATAAATTAATATTATATATTACTCAGACACATGTTTCTAAAAACACTTTTTTCTTGTTCTAGCTTGGGTTTAGTGAAGCGCGTGGTGAACTAGCTCAGGTAATTGCATTCACTCCCACCTGCCGCATGAGGGCGCACTAATAACACAAACTAAAGGAGTCTCATATGGCGACAACGAGATGATTACCCATTTTCTAAAGAAACAGATAGAAAAGAGTACAGGGTAAAATAACAATTTTCATTATCCTTAAACATTATAAAGTATCTTATAGTCTGCTATAAGGTTTCAACATCACATCACAGATAATAAGAAGTAAGCCTTGTGGTTAGCAAGACTAATAAAACAGTCTGTCCTGTTTTCCTGCTCATTTGCTGTGATTCTGTCTTCTCTGTTAAACTGCATATATAAATAACTTACTTTGCTTAATTTTATACAGTGGGATAAACCTGTAAAAACAATCCCAGTGAGCCAAAAGCTCAGGCTTCAGACTGGCTAAACAATCACTTTACACTTGACTTTTTACTTTCATAACAACCTGACATCATCTCAGTGCAGTAAGTACAGCAAGTTGAAAAAAGTAAAAAGTAGGCTTTTATTTTAAAAATCTAGCACTGACTATTATTTTGGTAATCACATAGCATTAATGCATCTTCATAACATGCTTGAAGAGATGCCTTGGCACTGGAATGTCGGAATTCGGGAGTGACGTTACTCTTGAGTTAGCATGCTCCAGATAAAGCCAAGTAAAAGAAAAGTAGGATTTCTTTTGGTTCTCAGCAAGGTAGAGCCATTAAGCTATCACTAGCAAAACGGCATTATATATATATATATATATATATATATATATATATATATATATATATATATATATATGTATATGTATACATGACTGTGACTCCCAAGCTAGGCGAGTGGCTCCAGCAGATCCCGGGAACAACATCGGAGATCTCTGTCCAGAAGAGCGCAGTCCTGGGAACAGCTAAGATACTGCGCAGGACCCTCAAGCTCCCAGGCCTCTGGTAGAGGACCCGAGCTTGAAGGATAAACCGCCCGCAGGGGCGTGCTGGGTGTTTTATATACATTAAATGTTAACAGAATAACTGAATGATCATAACTGACTGTTTTATTTTCAAAAAGTTTAAATGGTCTTGTTTAATTCCAAGCTTTTATTTTGAAAACCAGAGAAGAAGAAGAATCCACTTTAAGCAAAAATTTGTGTTACTCTGTTATTCAAGAAGTTCAAAATTGAGATGATGGAGCTTCAAGTTATTTGGGCTAGCTGCACCAATGCGGCTCAAACGACCACCGTCTTCACATGGATACTTTTGGAAACAGATTTTTAACCTCAAAATATTTTCCGGGTTAAACAACAGATGAATACATTTCTGCTGTTACCCTACCATGCATTCCTACTCAGGATTCTTCTTCCTTGTTGGAAACACCAAAATGTTCTTTCACTGTCACCATAGACAGGAGGTTCACACAGTAAAAATCTGAAGTTTTCATTCATTAATGTCGTAATTAATATCTGTTTAAAGTGATGTTTTTTACCCGTTGAACCAAAGCAACAGAAGCCCAGTGAGGTTTCTCTGTAGTTTATTGTTGCCTGCAGTCCGTCCACACAAGCACACACACATACTTGCATGTTTAACACATGGTCGTCTATTAAGCTGTTTTCACACATGCCCCACAGTCATCAGCTTTCCAGTACATCACCCGACAGAGACACATGTAAAAGCACAAAAATATGCAACACAATCAGATCGGACATTCATCTGTCTTTAACCTGCCGTGTCCTGCACACAGTATCCAGACTCCGTCCCTCACTGGAGCTACACATAGTACTTCCTATAGTGAAAAACCTTGTGAAGCGTGAAAGTGTGAGCTAAATGCCTAATGTCCTTACACACACAAATATCTACATGTTTAAAACATGTTCGTCTCTCACACACACAGAGTACTGCTGGCTGCACTGAAGCCAGGCGTCAGAGGTCAGAGGTCAGACGTCATTAGTAGGACTCTCTGTACATTTCCTTTAGTCCTTTATTAGTAAAGTTCCAACATGAAGTCTTTGCCAGTGGAAAAATTCATCCTTCTGGAGGTCAGAGGTCATGCAAAGTCAGGCGAAGCTTAGGTCATAGTGTAGTTACCATAGTGACACATATGTCTAACAGCCCAGACCACTCATGGAGCCAATACGGTCCATCTTCATCCCAAAGCATCCTCTCCCTCCCATCATCGACTTGCGGCTCCACCTCCTCATCTTGGCCTGTCGCCGCAGGAAGTTGAGAAAGAACTGAGGGACTGCCTCCTTTCTGCTGATCACTCGCTTCACAAGGGCGTGGCTCACAGGCAGTACTGTGGAGGGAGTTGTGGAGGCCTTGGCGGGCTGTCCGGCTGATCCCTCTGTGATGTCATCAGATGTGGGAGTGGCCAAGATGAGAGTTGAAAGACGAGAGCCAAACAGAGAGTGTAAGACCTGAAATACAGTGAGTAATCATCTGTGTAATTCACTGCCTTTTCTACTATGTGAATGTCGATAATTGTACCCCAAGTACACAGAGTACTCAAAGTAGTCAGATTACTCAGATTACACACTGGTCCCACATAACAGAACTTAGAGGAAGCCATATCATATTTTTGTTACAACTCTATATTAATCAGTTTTACACTATGGTATCTAACAGTTCCTCGGGTGCTACATGCAACACTAGTGTCAGTGTCAGATACAAATACTGGAGATACTAGAGATACTGGAGGCTAAAATAATTCATAAAAAGAGAAGAAACTGTAGATGAAGATGAATCAGATTATGATGGATGAAGATGATGAGGACTAAGATAAAGGACGTAAAAGGAGAATGAAGGTAATGAAAGGAAGTTCTCCACTGACCTGTTTGTTGTCTCGTTGAAGTGACGGTTTCAACTCCACAGCAACAGCGAGGAAGAGGAGGAAGATGAGGGAAATGAAAGGGGATGAAGCAGCAGCCATCTTTGTTTGCACAAAAAAAAGATTTAGTTAAAAAACACACCACCATGACTATTTTTAACCTATAACTTTCAAGAAGAACATGACCTAGCTGAGTTAAGTCTAGCTCTGACTGAAGGGTATTAAAGCCTACAGCGCCTCCTATTGGTCAGAGGATTGTGGTGACTTAATAAAAGTGAATTTTGTGGTGAAATTACCTGAAAAAACTGATTGGGTCAAAAAAAGTTGAAACAAAAATATATTTTTAATGCAAATTTTAATTTATCTTTACTTTTTTTTTTTCTTTACTACTTTACTTATTTTTACATGGTGGTCATGAAGCTTTTTAACCCTTCCCCCAAAATTAAACTGGCTGCATTTAATGTTATGAATTAGACTATGTTTAAAAACGTTATACTTTAAAAATGTTTTGATTACAATTATTCTAAAAACTTGATTATTACAGTCTTAGATTACAGATGTAGATTATAGTCTACCAATCTGATGGTGTTTAGATTTTTATTATTAAATTCAATATAACTGGAGTTTTCATATTTTTAAGTAAAAGAAGGCTACTTAGAAAATTTAGACTTAAAATAAATTTGATTAATAGATTTTTATTATTTTATTATTAGAAATGAATAAACCTTTGGGTTATATGTTTTATTAAACTCGATTATTCAGCACATTTAAAGTTTGATTTTCTTTAATTTAATGAAATCTTTTTTTCTGCATGAGTTCAAATTTGCTTTATTGATATTTATGTATTAGTAAATTTGCTGAACAGGATAATAAAGAAGCACAACTTACTGACAGACAGATTCTCAAAAATATTCCAACAAAAATCAAAAGTCAAATATAAGATTCTGCTGGTCGTCCGATCAATCCAAGTGTGTTTCTCCAATCACATTAATTGATTATCTCTCAGAAGAAGTCCTAAAAGTTTTTTGTTTTTCTGTTTTTTAAACTATTGCTGGTGTCTGTCCTGTCTCATGTCAGGACCGGTCAGTATCTGTGTGCCTGTGGCGGACTGACACTTTTATACGACTCGGCGCTATGATGTCACACATTCTTACTGTTGTCACCCCAGACAACGGGTTCACACACCCACAAAGACACACAGATGAATGTGGACTGATTGGATGCATGTTGTAAAAAAAAGCACTGAAAAAAACAAACAAATAAACAAACAAAAAACAAATCAGATAAAAATATTCAGTCGAAAAATGAAAGTTTAATCACGAAGTCATGGAGAAAGTTCAAGGAATCCTTGAAGAGGTTTCTTCGGTTTAAAATAGTTTCATTTGGTGTTTTAATAGTGTTTCAAAGACCATAGGAGTGTGCACAAGTTTCATGAGTGTCTCAGATTGTCCTTGTTGGAAGGCTCCAGGGTCTTTCCTAGGTCAGTTTGGGGTGTCTTTACAACATTCAATGACTGAAATGGTTGTGGGCTTCCAGATGTCATCTAGTGACCAGTGACAGGGCTGTAAATGTTTTGTCTTTGAGAGCTTTCCAGGAGGCCTGGAGGTGGTGTGACAAACCCTCAAAACTATCCTCAAACATCTAGATGTTCATGAAGAAGGCAAATGTTTCCACGAGTAATTAAGAAAGCACTAAATGGAAAGGAATAGGCTCATGTAGTCCTTGAAATGTTTCAGGGTTCTTGAGAAGTTTCCAGGAGTCAGCAAATAGGTTCAAGTGGGATTTGAACATGTTCTAAAATTCCTGACAGAAGACAGAATGGTCCATGAGGAGGCTGAGCAGTCCTTCATCATGTCTAAATAGGTGATTTTTTTAAGGGGCTTCTTTCTTCTCTAGTTTCAAGTGTCTATTATTGTCATTGAGAAAGTTCCAGGAGCACTTTCAGAGGTTCTGCAAACAGATGTTGTTAAAGAAGCTATTGCAGTAGGGCTAATTTGAAATAGATTGTCTGATTTTGTCACTGAAGTACTAAAAGTGTAGTAAAGAAGTATAGTCTTTGAAATGTTTCAGGGCTCTTGAAGATTCTGAAGGTCAAAAAAAAAAGTTTCAAGTCCAGGGGAGTCAAACATAAAACCTGGGGGGAAGAATCGGCCGGCTCTATTCTGGCCCACTGTCCCATTTTTTGTGAATTAACAAATGACTTTTATAATTAGAATTTTATAATTAAAGGGCAGTCTGAACAATAAGCTACCAGAACTTTATTTTTCCAAACAACATGTATTTCTTACAATTTAAGCCCAAAGAGTTGTGCCGAGAAACTCCCTTCTTTACTCTGAAGAACTTCCAGGAGATTTAGAAGAGCTTTCAGGACAAAATTGATCCTGGATCCCTGCAGGAGGTTTAGATATTCTTTGTAGGCTAGTTTCACATCTACTTGACAAAATTCATTGAGTTAAATGAAATGTTTCATTGGTTTAAGGTTTCCAGGAAAAAGTTTACAAAGTTACTGAATAAGTTTTAGATGTTCTTGAGAGAAAGCCAAAGGATGTGATTGTTCTTGAAGAAGTTCTAAACCCTCAAAAGTTCTAGCCTTTCTTGAGAACTAAAAATCAGTAAAGATGTTCATGCAGACCAAAATATGTTCCAGAACTCAGCAACTTCCAAAACATTTTAAGGTACATGGAGATTCTCCAGCGGTTGAGAATAGAGAATATAGCACGGGGAGAATCAATCAGACCTTGACCATGGTTCTTAGGGTCTCTAAGGTAAAGTTTAAGTAACTGATTTGGCTTCCAGGATTCTTCCAGGTAGAATCAATGACTCAATCAGTCTTTCAGGGGCTTCCAGGATTCCTGGAATGGCTTGGGTGCAAATGGTCCTTGAAGTGAGATACTTTAAAGCTTCCAGGGGAACTTGAAGATAATCATGGCGTCCCAGATGAAGTTCCAGATGTTGAGTCGATTCCTGAAATAATCAGGAGCCAGTGTTATAACCGCACCCAAAAGACAGGATAACTTCGCCTTTCCCTCCGTCTTCTTGTGACCCCTGACCCCAGCCGTCCCGTCAGCTCGTAAAGCATCACCGTGGAAACTGAGTCGTAGCTTACAACTATTTCCTGTGGAAGGGGGCGGGGCCACAGAGGTTCACATGCTACGAAGGATAGGGGTGTGTGTGTGTGTGTGTGTGTGTGTGTGTGTGTGTGTGTTTAATGACCCCCTGTTGTCTTTGTCCTCATCAGACAAAATCCCGCCTCCCATTCAACCTCACACGTCATCAGCCACACATAAAACGCACACACACACAAGGGCGGGATAACAGGTCATCAATCACCTCATTGGAGAGGAAGATGGGTTATTATGTGTGTTTGTGTGTGTGCCAAAGGAGGCCAATCACAGGTCAGAGAGCAGCTTGTTCTTAATACAATAACACAATATTTACCTTTGTGTCACTTTAGGTGCATTTCAGAACGACCAGTGCTGTAGGGGTGCAACACTGCACTGCAACACACACAGCTGCAGTTTTGTTGTTCTTAAACGGCGATTGTAACAGTGAAAGTAACAAGTAATTATTTCAAAATTAGTTTTGATTGTTTTCAGAGAGAACTTCGGCACGGCTGCTGCTTATATCCAGGCAACAGGCTGCCTTCAGCACAAACTCCTCCACCAATCAGCATTGACGTCACACCAGCATGTGTGTGTGGACATGAATAGTGGACTCCAGTTGAGTGTGAGAAATCTGCCCTTCGTTCACAAGACAGAACACATAAATGTTTAACCTCCTCTCTGTCTCACCACAGGATTTTATTTAAAGCTTATTTTGATATCAAACCGCTAAAACATGTTTAAAAGCCTTCCAGAATAACCGGAAGCTATCAGCAGACCTAAGAGACCTGATCGTGGGCCAAAATAGGGCCTGGTTGGATTTTTACAACCAGGCCCTACATTGACACTTGGAAGGGGAGGAAGAGGAAATGCAGATGAAGAGAGGTATTCTAATGAAGGTCACAGACCCTGGAAAGCACCAAATGCACCAGGGAAGAGAAACTCATCTCTAAAGAAATTTCAAAAAGAAGAAACGGGTTGCTTTCCACCACAGGAAACTACCCGTAGAGAATAAGTGACACTGAACTGGCATCGTTTCTTTTTAACTTTCATGATTAAAGCCGAGGCTGTTTGTAGCTGTGGGCAGAGCTGAGCCAAGTGCACTGAAAGAGTTTAAAAGATAAAGAGAGAAAAGATTAAGAGGATTTTAACTTCTGCCTCTCCCAAAGTGTGTAAAAATGTTCAACTAGGAAGTCAGACACAAAAAAAACACTAACTGCTCATTAATAAACAGTAATCCACACACTCGCATATACAAGCTGCTTTGAATCAGTCGGTTATTCTTCAGTGTGAAGTGTGTAGCTGTAGTTTATCTGATGATTGCAAATCATTCCTGACATGTTGTCGTAGTTAAAAACAGTCATTACTTCTGTTACACTCGTCACAGACTTCCCCCTCATTTGCATCCTTTCTGACTGGCTGCAGGAAGCTGAGAGAGAACCTGCTGCAGCTCTGCACATCCACTTCTGCTTTAGATGCATTGCTCATAACGCTTATGTACTTTCATGGTATAACTACACTGAATGTGCAGTCTAATGGGATGGAAGCAAAGCTCTTTATCTAACACTTAAAGCTTTTTGTAGAGACGGAGAGATTATACAAGCTGAGGTACTCACTGATGATTATCCAGTTGATTATTTGTATTTCTAATTATTTTGACAGACACATGAGGGTTTTAAATGCTTGTCTTCATCTTATAAGGACTGAGAAACAAGATGATATAATATACTACACTATATTTCTAACTAGGCAGCTAATTCTCTAGTATTTTAGGCTCAACTTGAAAGGCAGATGTGAAATATAAAAGTAAGATTAGGTCACATGTGACATATTTGAATGCAAACTTGTTTAGCATGCCCATACATCAGTCAATGTGTTGCCAGGAGACGTTGACCGGTCAGGTCAATCCGACCTTGCAAAATAGGTCAGAGGTCAAATGACATTTTCAATATTTATAAAGTACCTTATGTTAATACCACATTTGTAAGAATCGTAGTTGTAAAGTTGAGGCATTTTTGTCAATTTGACATTAAGTAGTCCTTGAAGACCTTTGTGGATTTAAGCAATATTTTAAATCGTTAACATGATCCTACAGGCAAAAACAAAATGCAACCTCCTTGACAGGAAATAAATGCCGTGATGTTGATTCCTAAACTGAGTGCAGATCCTCAGCCTTTAGGATCCATTTGTGTCAGTCCTCTTTGAACAGATGCTGAACAATCACCTGGTGCAGCCCAGAGTTTGTCTGGTCCATGTTGCTCACTATGAGAACAGCTCACTGGAACTGGCCCTGGTTACCGTCTGGAATTCACTTTCGTAAAATTTCATTCCTGGCTGCTCCATTTGCCAGGCTACATTTTTACCGATGCAGTTCAGATAATGTATATCAGCATTATTAGCCACCCAACAATTAACCAGACCTGTCAATGGACTCTGGGAGAAAACACCAAGGAGAACCAGCCAACCAGGACATGAATCCAGAACCTTCGTCCAACCAAAAATTAATTTCTGTATAGACTGTCCAATGGGGTTTAGTTTTATAACCAGCATTTCATTTGTAGGAGTTAGGTGTGCTTTAAATGTGCTTCTCTGACTTCGACGTGCTGTTGAGATGCTAAAGTAAAACTTCAGCATCTCAGTCTTTCCGATAAGGAAACCATCAGTGTTGTTCATTTCAAGCAGAAGCACAAGAGTGTTCTGAACCAGTTTGTTTTCTGTTCACCATCACTGCTGACCATCTGTACATCCATGATGCACTGAAGAGCTCAGCTCTTTAATGAGTTTTAATGTGAAAGGCCTCCAGCAACTTTAATAAATTAAACTCAGACAATTTTCCTTTTCACTCTTTAATGTTTGTCTTTTATATAGAAAACATTGTTAATGGAATTACATCTAGAAAGGCAGTAAACCCCCACCATGACCTCCAACCTCTTACCCCCGGTGGAAGGGGTAAGAGCCTTCTGGGTCATCAGGTGTCAGTCAGTTGCCACAGCGACAGCAAGGCAGCATGGTGCTTTAGTTGATCTTTGGGTGGCGGAAGTCTTTGCCAGCGAACTTGGCCTTGTCTCCAAGCTCCTCCTCAATCCTGTAAATCAGAGGTCATGGTTAACTCTGATTTTTTCTTAAAAGTCTAATAGCCTGAGAACGATAAAGTAAAAGCATAAAGTTCTTACCTCATCAGCTGGTTGTATTTGGCCAGACGCTCTGACCTGCAGGGGGCACCAGTCTTAATCTGAAAGAAACGGTAGAATGAGGTTAGCACTGAAGTTGTGGCTGTGTGGAAGCTGTTCCCTGTAGTGACCATTTTCCTACCCAGATCCCCCTCTGGTATTCTCATCTCTAATTTACTCAGAGCAGTTTTAATCAGAAATGGGGGGCAGACAGTTCAATAGTGATTGCACTGCTTTTTAAGTAACCTACTCATTTAAGGTACAAGTCACATTTATTCTTCTGCCTGTGATTGACCAGCAATTTTAAAACAGAACTCAGAAAACTTTGGGTCTTATAAGTACTAATGTGCTTTACTTTTCATTTTGAGTTAGACCTTTGATAGAAACCCTAAATGATGACCTACAGTGTTGATATCAGTGCTTGATTATCAAACCCTTTGGGTGCACACAGCAGTTAAGATTCCCAGGTTGGATGGACCTCAAGTGATCTTAAATCCTTCATTTAAGCTCTACAAGTACATGAAGCAGTAGATATTTAATGATCTCTGAAGAGATTATCTAATATATAGAATCTGTTTAAGAGAAGATCTTTGGTCTTGAAACATTCTGGTTTCAGTTTTAGTCTAGTTTTTGACCAGCCATGCTTAAGCAGTCTGGCTACTTTTCCAAATGTCTTTATGGGGAAGAGATTATTATCTGAGATGTTTTAAAGAAACACCAAGCCTGCAGACATTCAATGATTCTTTATGAACAGATTAATCTTACTGAGACTGTCTGATAAAGTTTATATACCTGTCCAGTGCAAAGTCCAACCACCAGGTCAGCGATGAAGGTGTCTTCAGTCTCTCCGGAGCGATGGCTAACCATCACACCCCAGCCGCTGCTCTGAGCCAGCTTACACCTGACAGGCAGATACATTTAATTAACTTTGAGCCAAAATGTTAATGTGGACTAAAACAACTCAGATTGGTGTCTTACGCCTGGATGGACTCTGTGACGGAACCAATCTGGTTGACTTTAAGCAGCAGACAGTTGCAGGCCTTCTTGTCCACTGCCTGCTGGATCCTCTTTGGGTTGGTGACAGTCAGGTCATCACCTACAATCTGATTAGAGCAGACAAACCGGTGAGTTACTATAACGATGCTACATTCCCGTTAATGAAGGTTTTCCTGGAGTTCTTCCAGGAAGAACCAGTTTGTATAGTTTCCGATTCCAGAAGGCTGACAAACATCTAGGTCACGTGAAGCTAATCATGGTGGCAACAACAAATAAAATAAAGAAATTGAATGACATCAACATGAATGCATACCCATCTGTGCACCTCACCTGGATGTCTACGGAAGAAGTGAATTTAGCCCAGTGCTCCCAGTCATCCTGGTCAAATGGGTCCTCAATGGACTGGACTGGAGACAGAGACAGACATTGAAGAGAAAGTTTCCATAGCAGAAATGCCACAGACACCCTAACAGGCTGAAAGTTACATAAGTTCAGTTGGAAATGTGCACACTGAGCTAATCTCTGGGGTTCTCCAAGTTAATTTTATCAGTTGAACTTGATTCTTTAATATGTATATATATTTTTTTAAAAAGCAATTTAGAACCCTCTAGAGAGATTTTTTGGTAACAGACAAAAAAGGCAGAATTAGTTTCATTCTTGGCAGCCGTGTTTGAAATTAAAATGCTTTGAGACTAAAATATTCCCTCATCATTCTAAAGACATTCAGTTAAAGCACAGACTCAAAGCAAAGTGTAGCTACAGAATGCCTGTTTCTTTTCCTAGCCTTTAATATTTTGAAAGATATTTTAAGACCATAAATCAAAGACAAATCTCAAGATCAATTTGACACATCAGTGCAACATTGGTTTAATTGTCCAAATTCATTGTTTGAATTTCTCAAAGGTCACGGGAGAGAACAGAGCGTCACTGAGGACGTTTATGTTCTGAAGTCATTCGCTGGTCATAGCAGCAGCTCTAGTCAATCTTACCAGGGTAGTTCTTGATAAAGCTGCGGTAGAGGTCACCCAGCTTTTCACCGGTGATGTGTCTAGAAGGGTCATCGGGGGACTTGAAGTCCAGGTCGTACTTTCCATTGCGGAAGAACTCTGATGCAGCCACGTCCATGCCAATGATGATCTTGTCGGGGTAACCGGCCTTTTCAATGGCAGTCTTCAACAGCTCCAGAGCTGTGAGCACAAAGAGTCACATTGATAGAAGCCATAATAACTTAAATCTCGAGTTGTGTCAAATTTGTATTATTAGTTTTCTAGTAATCAGCTCAACCATTGGTTGATTTAACTGTCAGCTGACATTTTTATTGGAGTAAAGTAACAGAAGCAGTAGTACACACAAGTCTGCTTTAAATTCTATTACATTAAGAGTCACACCAGTACCAAAATAAGGCATTGCATTATGTAGTTTATCACTGTGTGGACACGTGCATCTCTCACCCTCATTATTCTCCAGGATGTTTGGAGCAAAGCCTCCCTCATCTCCCACATTGGTGGCATCCTTTCCATATTTAGCCTTGATGACATTCTTCAGGTTGTGGTACACCTGAAAATGAGAGGTATTTAAACAGTTAGACATGAGTTTCTTCAGTTTATAGCAGAAACATTGAAAGACGGCAGAGTTTAAGCGAACCTCAGCTCCAATCCTCATGGCCTCGTGGAAGTTTGAGGCTCCAACTGGCAGGATCATGAACTCCTGCATGGCCAGTTTGTTTCCAGCATGGCTACCACCATTAATCACATTAAAGGCCTGCAGAAAAAAAAAAAAAAAAAAAAAAAAAAAAAAAAAAAGACTTTAATTAAAAATACTATCCATATTCCTCTAATGTCCACCAGAGGCTCACTAGAAATTCCCCATATACTTGCATCTTAATAGCCATCTATACAAATTAAAAAAATTAAAGTAAAATCAGCTCGAGTCAAACAGTTTGGGTCTTTAAAGCCAGTTTTCCCCTTCATTTAAGCAGAAGCCCCTCCCACTCACAGGGACAGGAAGGATGACATCTTTGTGTCCAGCAAGGTCAGCGATGTGGCGGTAGAGGGGAACTCCTTTCTCTGCTGCTCCAGCTTTACAGACGGCCAGTGACACACCCAGGATGGCATTGGCACCAAACTTTGCTGCAAACAAAGAATCGGACATGCACCTTTGCTTGAAAACAATCTGCATACAGTTGCACAGCAGGGTGCCAGAGCCAAACTACCAGGTAAAGTAGTAATTATCCTCCAGGTTGTTTTGCATTCAGTTTTCTTCCCAAACGTTGAGTATAAATATAACATTTTTGAATCCATTCAGGATATGAAGGTAACATCACTGAAGAGTGTTAAGAAACCATGGTTCAAATGAAGCATGTCAATCGACTTACTTTACAAGATTTCAGGGTCCAAAAAATTTCTCAAATTTAACTGCAGGTTAAAATATCCTTCTTTCTAGTGAAGAGTTGTGCTTAACCTGCCACTAGAAAGGTTAAACAGATTACGTATCAAACATGGACTCAGGTTGAAGTTCATTAATGCCCAGTTACTTATTAAAGTTATGTCCTTCAGTACACAAGTCAGCTTTAAGTTCAGTGGAATTTAAGAAATGGCTTCCTCATGCCCAGTGAGTGAACATGAAATGTAATCTTCAGCCAATCTGATTTAAAAAAAAAAAAAAAAAAAAAAAAAAAAAAAAAGTTCCCACTCCATGATTTTGGCTTCTAAAAAACCTCAGAACAGGATCGGTCTTAATTATAATATCTGATGATATTAAGAGATGTTTATATTCAGATTAAACTTGTTGCCTCAGTTTGTCAGAAGCTATGGCCAAGTTTGGATGATGCAGGTCTTTACAAGATCACTAAATAGTGTTAAACCTCCACAATCTGGTTGACACAGAGGCTGACGTTTGTAGTTTCAGCTTAAAACAATCCCACCTCACGCAAGAAAATATTAATAAATCTGGTAGATGGCACATTGATTTTTTAGGATGTATAGACTAGTACACCAGTACATCAATATATTCTAAAGTGCCAAAGGTTGCAGTGCTTCCAGCTTTGCTTTCATTCTTCTCTTACCCTTCACTTCAGTAGTTCATTTCCTGTTAAATATTTTGTTTACTCCGTTCTTATACCTGAATATTATTTGCTTTTAAAAGAATTTGCCAGTTCTCATTGCTTCCAGGTTTTTCCATAAAAGAAACAAATTCTTAAATGAAACTGAAATTCTCCTCATAAAATAAAAGTCCTTACATTTGTTTTCAGTGCCATCCAACTCCAGCATGAACTTGTCGATCTTCTCCTGCTCGACAACGCTGAATTTCTGTAAAGATTGGATCAAGTACCGTTAGCATGCAGGGAATCCCGGCAGTAGTTAAACTGCATTAGCATCAAGCTAACATCAGCAATCCAATTATTAACAGACAACTACCTTCTCAATCAGCTTGGGGGCAATCTCCTTGTTGACATGATCCACAGCCTTAACGGTACCTGCAGGGAATCACGGGTGTTAGCAGCCACGCTAAAGGCACTATTACTGCCATCCCCACTCCCCCCACACACACTTGACTCCTCCTACCTTTGCCCAGGTAGCGGCTCTTGTCTCCGTCACGAAGCTCCAGAGCCTCGTGAACTCCAGTGGAAGCACCGCTGGGAACAGCAGCCCTGAACAGACCTGAGATGAAGTTTGACCGTCAGGTTACTGAACTCGCTGCAAACAGGAAGTGCGTCATGGTCAAAGTTACAGCTGCTCACCTTTGGCTGTCCACAGGTCCACCTCCACTGTGGGGTTTCCCCTGGAGTCCAGAATCTCACGAGCGTGGATCTTGGTGATAGACATCCTGACTGAAGGAGAAAGAAAACCAGATGATTAGGTCAAATAAAAAGAAAACTTTAACAGAAAGAACTGTCATCCACACTGGGTCAATAAAGACTTGTTTAATTTGAATGTTGACATGTGACTTTAAAATAAATAAAAAAATCCCTATGAGCAGGAGGTCAGATTGAGTGAGAGACCTGCTGCAGAAATCCTGTTTAATGCCATGATGCCTCCATAATGACCTCCTTCATCAGACTCTGCCCACAGAACCAATCACAGCCCTGCACTCCTGACTGGCAGCTACAGGGCTCAACAGGAGAGAGGGACAGACCATTCTGCAGACACGAGGGGGAGGTCATAGTCTGCGTGGGTTATTTATACCAACACCAGCCGTGTAGGAGCCTTTGACCTTTTCCCTGACCTTTCTGCAGAGGTCATGACTTCCTCCCTGCTGTTCTTCAGTTACACAGACTCTTATTAATGCTTCTGACATTTGAAGAGGTATTTGTGACTGAGCTGATATTAGCCTCCGCTGTGCATGACCCACTTCACAGCTGAAGGACTGGGCTTTATCTGGTTGCTAGGTTTGATACAGTAAACTCTGATTCTGTGCACACCGAGATAAGCTCCCGTAGTAAAAGTGTTCTGGTCCAACTGTGTGAGCAGGTTCAGAGCGTCCGTCACGTCTGCTGTGTTTTATGTAAGAGTGTTTGGGCAGATGCCAGCTGAACAGCTGAGCTCTTACAGTACACTCCAAACCCCTGATGGCCTTTACAAACACTGTACACATGCTCAGAGTTTAACTTGGCTGCACTTCAGTGTGGGTCAGCCAGCCTCTTTCAGATCTGCAGGTCTGCTTTCACACTGAATAAACTCACTATAACAGCGGCAGTCTGACAGAGGCTGTTAAATACCCATGCAGATGTATTAAAGTGTTTTTCCTGTACACAGCTTGGGTACATTTGAGCACCAAGACTTTGGACTTGACATAGAATCAGAACAAACAGATAAGTCACTGAAATCAGTGACACTTTTAGGGGAAATCTGTTAAAACCCAATTTTTTGTCATGAGTCGAAGGTTAAACGTCTCAGGCAGATGGAACAAGGCCTGTTCGTGCTGGGTGTGCTGAAAGCTGAGCAAATTTACACTGACTGAGGACACTTAAATGCACACCAACTAATCATTTCACACAGTCTTCTCATGTTTCTTGAAAAGCCAGTCACAATAACACTGACCACTGAAAACAGCTTTTGTGTAGCTGTGTTCATCAGGACTTTCAGCTGTGCAACTCAAGACACTCGCCTCTGCAGCTTTTGGCTTTAACGCCATACAGGAGGATATAACTGACACTTCTTCTAGAGGACTTCTCAGAATGCAAAGCCAATCATATATTATTAAAGTCAATCCTTGTAAGGATTTCATATTCCTTACTAGACTGATTTAAAACAAGCGTCTCAGCTCAGTGAACGCCCTCCTCTCAAACCCCAGTTTAACCCCTGACAGGCTCACCCAGAGAGGTTTGGACCTTCTGAGAAGAAGAGTTACCAGGATTGGATAAAGCCATTTAACAGTTTTGTAAGTGGAGTTTAATTTAATCAAACATGTGTTTATTGGTTTAGAGATAAAATGATTAGAAAGGCAACTCACTGAGTTTTACTACATGCAGGCCAGTTGTGCCAAGTTAGCCTTTAAACAAAATGCCCAGAGACATCCTCAGAGATAAAAACCACACAGCAGTGACGTTTGTTCAGTCCTAATGGATGCTGGTCATCATTAGGAGACATGACCAGCCCGAAACAAGTTTGCAACCATGTTAAACCATGTGGTCGACCAGCAAGGGGCCAAAATGCATTCTGGTCTCAGCTGTGAATACGTTCCAGTCTGTGAGTAAGAAGGCTCACATGGTTTAAAGACTTCAGAACAAAACAGTGAAGCCACGATTACGCTGCAGTAGGTGTAGTGAAACTGCCCGTCCATCTGTGGAGAGCATTTGATGGAGACTGCACCAAGTATATGGTAGTAGTGAGCTGCTCCTGCTCAGACTGTAGGTCCGTCAGTCAGCTGTGGAGAAGCATGTGTTTGAACACAAACTGGTTCACCAGTATGTAATATATATTTTTTCATCTCAGACCACTGAAGGACAGTGGGGAGGGGGCTCAACTTTGACATGGTCTATATCTATAATTAGCACAATAGCTTTTAGTCCATGAGCGCTCACTTTGTAGTTATATTTACAGTGATGCATTTAAAGGGATGGACTAGTCCACCCATGGCTGCTTTGATACAGAAACATCATTTTGAAGGATTAGTGCCCCACTCCCCCCAGCACCACACCCCTGTCTCCCAGACCCCTGAGGGGAGGACACGCCTCATTTTGAGGTGCAGAGTGGCCATTTGACACCCAGCAGGTCCTGTGATCACCTCTGATCATTAGATTTGCGTCAAGTCTGCTGCTAGAACATGTGGGACAAATGAAAACAACTTTTATTGGCTGAGTGATCCTGAGCAGCCACGCAGCAGGGCAGATTTAAGGACACTTTGTTTCAGCCTGAATGAACTGCTGCAGTTGTTCAGGCTGCTCAACAAACAGGAAATGAACCAATAACATAAAATGGCTCAGTAAGAGTAAAAGTTATCACACATCATTATCGTTACGCTACAGATGAAACAAAGTCACTCAACAAGTAGAAAGTCAACAGAAGTCTTTTCAAAATGCAATAAAACCCCTTTCTTTAAAGTGAAGAGTCAGATTCAGGAAGTGTTGCTTGGAGTTTATGTAACCTGCTTAAATGTGTCCAGTTCTGAGCTCAGGGGGAGTTATAAATGCTAAAGATTCAGATTTAAAGCTCCCTGTGAGCACATGGAGGGTGTCCGTCTGTCTGCGGACTTTGAGCCTCTCACGTCTGTCTGTCAGCTCTGTGACCTTCAGCCCACCCAAAGTCAAACCTTTCAAACTGTGTTCCCCTTCCTGCCATAAACAGGAACAAAATGAGCCTCCAGAACAGGAACTCATTTGAGTTAACACCTCAGGAGAACTTCTGCAAACTGAACTTTCAGAGTAAAAGTCTAAAAAGCATGTCACCAAACCAGAAGCAGACTGAGGCGGAAACGAACAGGAAGTTATTTAAAAAACCTCCAAGCAGAGCCCTCAGCCGCCTACCATCCCAGCTTACCTGTTCAGAGGCAGTGAGCAAGAAGAGGGGGTCGTCTGTCTGACTGTCCGACTGTCCGACTGACGTGGAAAGTGTCTGTCTGTCCCCCAGCAGGGCTTTTATAGCCTCTCCCTGCAGCTGCAGCAGAAGGAGGAGGAGGAGGAAGCAGGGAGTGTGTGCATGTGACAGGACGGAGGCAAACAGAAAAACCTCCCAGCTGTAGTTAATCATCAGATCTTCACTGCTGTTTGCCGTCTCCAAGCATAATTATAAGAGCCTTAATCTGAAGCTGTGTAAGTTTCTATGAGGACTGCAGTCCTAGTGTAACACGCTCAGATATGTAAATAGTTCCAGTCTCTTCCTGAACACACACATTTCTAGTGCTTCCCAAAGAACCAGCAGTGTAACACAATCCAGGAAGTCTTTAAACTCAGGTACAATGAATGTTTCTGTTCGTCAGTTGCTCTGAAATAAGAGCTTAAAGACTTCAGGGGACATGGATGCACTGGAGCAACAGTGTGATATAATCTTTGTCTAACCCAAAAGTCATTAAGTGCCCGTGTTACTGCAGCCAAAACATTAAACACAGCCTGCAACACCACAAAGCAAAGGCTTAATAATGCAGAAGAGCTCAGGTAAATAACAAAATACATACGCAATAATAATGAAAATTAAATGGAAAAGTCTGAAAATAATGTAAGAAATGTATAAAACCACCTCATTAATAGTAATAATAAATAATAATAAGGACCTGCCGTGCCGCTTTAAAAGTAAATGCTCTTTGATTTTATATCTGCAGAGACGATTTGAATCCAGGAAGTGCTGCGACTCGAACACTCGAGCGCTATCATCTCTGTTTAATTTAATGCTTTCAAACACAAGAATCATTAAACAAATGTGGCTCTGTGTGCATGATCTAATCTAAAACTTTAAAATCACTGTGACGCTCACAGCCAGACGAAACCCAGAGCTCAGGCTCATCTGAGGGAAAACATCACATCACATGTTAATTTGTCAAATAAGCAGTTTGTTAATGTTTAATATTTATTCAGAGGAAAACCTAAAGAAACTAAATCACTGATGACAGAGGACGGCCTTTACTCTGAGGAAGCTGTCAGTGTGCTGAGCATGTGGAGGCTAAATAAAAAGAGGCGTTTGTTTTGTCCTAGTGGGCACTCCAACTGTTTAAACCGATTACTTTTAAGTAAAAGTTACCCAGTTAAACTCTGTTATGTGGTCCCTCATCTTTAAAGGGCAAAAAGGTGTTTCTTATTCTGACTTTCATTCAAAAATACACATAATAAAAAAAACTGGAACCTCTTAAATTCCCTTTTTTCAGGTTTGATTTCTGCTGTTTTCATGTGTCTCCTTTGTGTGTACCTGATTTTATTGTGCTTAAATGCAAAGATGTTAAAGGTGTTTACACCTCAGTGGTTTACTGGTTTAGTGTTTCAGTCCCATCTGTGATTAGAAAACTTGTATCTTTCGTTGACAGCAGTAGAAACCTGCAGTCATTTCAGGCACACAAGCTTAGACTGGTGAGGTTTAACGACTGCATCTGCATATTTAAATTGCACTAAAGCTTAAAGTTTGCATTTTTAGGGGCGTGGCCTCTTTGACTCACAGGTGGATGGCGACACAGGCAGCTGCAGCAGCTGATCACTGAACACATGTACAAGTTCAGAAAGGTTTAAAAATACAGCCCAACTGTTAAAATCCAGCAGACCGATTAAATAAAATGATTTAGTTCATCATTGTTGTGAACTGGTGTGACATGAACATTCACAGAGGACTTTCCTCCTAAACAAAAGCCACAAAAGAAACACAAATTTAAATTTCTACCATAATGCGATGAAAAAAGGCACAAATTAGTTCAAAACGTCACAAGAATGAAGGAAAAAAAGTCTTTTTGTGGGGCCCAGTTTTACTCTGTGTGCTGAATGACTATTATGTTGTGGGGTGAACAAGAGTGATGGTCCCTAACGCCCACAGAGAAGGTTGAAGTTCATCTAAAGGGGAAATGTGAGACCAGCTCAGCATTCACTGCAAAGGGCAGTAACCCCAGCACACACACACCTTACCCTTTACGCTCACCTTTAACTGTACTTCACACACACCGAGTGGCTACACGGCGGCCTGTCCAGCGTCCCCGGTGCCTTTACTAAATATAACTGCACTTTACTGGAGTGGTGGGGGAGGGGCACACTCTGTATATGACACATAGTGTAAGTTCTCCTGCAGTGCTGCATTTATCTTACTGTCTGTGTCAGTAAAGTGGAAGTTTGTCACTTCTACTTCACCGTGACATGTAACTGTAGTTCTGGAGCAGTACGAGTGGGCTGCAGTACTATAGTAACAAAATCACGTTGCACTAGAAGTTCACAATTTTATATTTCAATAATACTACTTTTAGTTGTACTACTCTTAGCAGTAATCATTTATGTTGCATTTTAACCACATACACAGATGTTTGTTTTTATACACCTGTGGGGACCCGTGTTTACAAAGGTCTCCAACTAAAAGGTGAACAGCAGGGTGTTTGTAAGAGTTTTTGGCTGGTGCCATGTTGATCTTTTTAGAGTCTGGCGTGGCCATGTTTGGATGAGAGTTTGGAGTGCTAAGTTATGACCTTATGCCATCTTGCAGGGTTATAAAGCCGCGTCCATGGACTGAATGAGTGCACCACACAGGCACAGATATCTGAAGTTCACTTATTAAAAGTAGAGCTCAGCCTTTTGGGCATCTTGTGCAAACATGTTTACTTCAGTTCTACGTTTGGACATTTTAACTTGGGAGATCGTGGGGACTGAATTACTGTTGGAGGCCCGAGTGGACATTACAGGAACTGCAGTTTTTAGCATTTCAGCTCTTGTCTACAGGTCAGAGGTCAGCCGATCTGTCCCTATAAAGCACATTCATTACTAGTGTGCCTGCCGCACACATAGGCCTGTGTTTGGTCTGTGTTTTCAAACATTTTATAAGCTAAGGTATATTTTCCTGTTTCTTCAATTAGAAGATATTCGCAGCTGCCTTAAAATAAAATTTTCTTTGAAAGAGTGCATCATACAAAGCTCTAAAGTCAGCCACACCTCCTCACTGAGTTATACTTTTATTCCCCTTCTGCTTAGTTTTCCTCTAAATTACTTTTAAGCTGTCTGTGCTGATATGTTTTAGGCTAACGAGGTTTCTGTGAGAACTATAAGGATCTTTATGCATATGGGACCTAATTTAAAGGGTGAGTTTAAGGAGAGGGGCCCTGAGAAGAAGTCATTTGTGGGCGGCTATGCTTGGTATATTTTTACCATGTGACTTTTAAATAAAAATAAGAGCACATTTTTACATTATAGGGATATTTCAGAGAGTCCTCATGCCTTTGAAAGACTAAAGAGCCATGATAAGCCTCTGGGTTAGCATGTGCCCACACATGTGTAGGATGACACGTGTCTGGGCTTGTACAGTTTTCATTGTAAGAGCCATTTTTAGCTTGAATCCAAAATAATGCGAATGTTTCTACATTATGAGAATTTTTTTCAGTCATTGTCACATACACACCGACAGTTAACCCAACACATGTGTTTTTGGACTGTGGGGTGAAGCTGTAGTTCCCCTAGAGAACCCAAACAAGCACAGGGAGAACAAACAAATTCAGTCTGGCCTGGTTTTGAGGTGGAGGGCATTTTTTCATCCTTTTTTATAAAGCCACAAAAGCCTTTTCTGCTTCATAGTACAGTGTGAGGGGAAGGGAGGCGGGAGGTGTGAGGGTTCATATCTGGTTTTGGAGTCAGTTAGTTTTGGACTTGACAAGCCAGTATGTTAATGTGTACAAAAAGAAATGTGGATGTGTGGGCGCATACCTGTGCATGAACCTGTGCAGGTTTTAAACCAGAATAATGAAGACATTCAGCATGTGATGACATTTATGTATGAAGAGGAAGTTTTGTATTTTATGGAAAAGTTGGCCTTTTCTCCTTCAGAGCACTCTTTGAACACAAACGTGGCTTTGAGGTTCAGGTTTAGATCAGGGGACTTGATAAGGCAGTAAGTCAATATGGGTCCACACTTATGCAGAAAGACAAACGTGTGTGTATTGTTTAAACGCTATATAAGCTCTAACAAACAGTTGTGCGTAATACTAATACTACAACTTGTTGTGGCATATTTAATCAAATATTAGGTGTGATGCGTGTATATGAGTGCACTAGACTGTCTTATTTTTTTAGCTGTGTGTCGCACAATAAATCAGCCCCTGAAGAAGAGGTGTTTGTAGAAAACATTTGTAGAACACAAGCTGTAGCGCACACACACACACACACACACACACACATATAAAGACACCCTCAGAATGTAAGTATAACCATGTTTGTTTTTATTTAATTCAGGTGTGCAATGAGTTTTCACAGAGCTCTGATTGGACGCTGGTCAATCGCCACTGTAGAAAAATAATGGTAACACTGTGTTCCTGCGTTAAACATGACGTGTACTCTCAGGTTAAAAGCTACCACATGCTAACTTAGACCAGAGAAAACACTCTGATTCATCTCTACAGCAGGAAACACACCTGAAGATTGAAAATGACTTTAAAAAAAAAAAAAAAAAAACTAAAGAAGCTCAGATATAGAAACACAGGGAGGCAGGAGGTGGCATCCATCTCGTGAGATGAAGGTGGTTGTCTTGTCCTAATAACCAGCCTTCCTCAGGTACTCAACGATTTTGAACACCTTGCTGGATACCTGACCACCAGAGGCGTCTTTCGTGCCCTTGGCTATGACTATCGCTGTAGAGACAGACAGGAAGCAGGAGTGTGTCAGCCTCAGAGGTTTGGAATGAATTCAAAGGATAAAAATGTGCTGAGTCAACGGGAACATCTTACCTGTTTTTGCCTTTCCGACACATATGCTGAACGTGTTTCCTTCGGCATCTGCTGAGGTCTTCAGGTCCAGCGCAAAGACTCCGTCAAAGTCCATCTGGTCTCGGATCAGCCGGCACCTTACTCCGCCGATGTGAACGCCATTCTGAGCGAAGCTCGACCGGTCGCTAGCACCCAGCTTCTTGATCTCATCGACCTAAAAAAGGGAAACAGAGCGAGAGATAGAGATTAGTGGATCTATTCAACTGAGTCCTCCAAATTCCCAGCCACCTTGAAGTACCCACCATGACCAGCATGGGCTCTTCTCCTTTTACAGCCTGAGTTTATTTAAATCTCACAATAAAAAAGCAGCTGCAGTGTGCGGAGGATCAAAAACAAGCGTCGGAATAGGAAACTAAAGTAATTGAAACATGATTTAATGTGGTGTGATCATTGTGAGCATGCAGAGTAGGAAGTGAGAGAGAGAAAAACGACATTCTGGCTCATTGGTTTGTGTGTTTCCAGCTGGAATCGGAATAAATAATAACTTTGTTGCGCCGCCCGTTGATACTGGTTTTACTGGTTTGTCTGAGCTTTGTTAGTGTGTCACACTGACACAGCTGACGCACTGGCCTAGTTCAGACACCATCCACTAATCAGAGTGTTTTTACCAGCTCTGAGGTCACAGAAATGTTTTAAGTTAATGCATTTATCACAAATAAAGTCATTTTTTCATGATTATGCATCTGTGATATAACCTGTATTCATATTATTTTCTTTTATGTTGAAAATTAAAATGGATCTTATCTGGTTTTAGGACTGCATTATATTTATAGCTTCAGGTATTGATTTATCTATTAATTAATTCCTTGTTTTATAAGTCAGTTATCTATTAACTGTATCATTAATACTGCTAATTAGGTTATTTTAAAACAGAAAAATAAAAAAATACAGTATAGTATACAGTATAGTATACAGTATAATCAATAATTCTGATAAAAACAAAAGCTTTATTATATGTTTTTTTATATTAAAAACAAAAGATTATTATCATAGTATATAATAATATATACTGTTATGGGACTGCATTGGATTTCTGGGAGGCGTTTCATCTGGTTTTATTATTGAAATGAAATTATTAATCAAATGTATTTGCTGAAACTCGAGATGTGGTTGAAGAAGTTGAAGTGTTGACTTGCAGAAATAAAAAGTGATCGCTGCTGTTAAAGAAACTGTCACTGCACTTTGCTCTGAAGCAGCAGAGCTGAATCACATGAACTGTGATGGCAGCTAGTTTCACATCTGTCATGTACGTGGACAGATTTAACCTTTTGAAGTGTTTTCACTGCACTTCATTTCTCAGAAAACATGCTCAGGCTCAGAGAGGAAGGAGGCCTCAAGTGCCTTCAAACTCACCAGGAAGTACATGCATTGTAGCTTTAAATGCAGTCTGCGTCAGATCTCCATTTACACATATGAACCTGACATGCTTAGATTCAGCATGACTTCCTCTTTCTGAGGCCTTCTTTAACTAACAAACCTGCACACATCCACACAGAACAGCGTCTGATTCAAAGCTGATCATCGCCAACTGTTTTTGATAGATTTAAAGTCAGACGTGCTCGGGGTTCAGCCTCACGTGTAACTGAATTCACACTTCCTGCTTTCTGTCAGCTTTTGCTCTGCAGGTTTCTGAGCTCACACGTGAGATTTAACCATCGCTCTGTTTTTGTGGTGACTTTTCTGAGAAGTGAAGGGAGCTGCAGGAGGATCGAGGAGGAAAGAATGTGAGGACGACAAGTCAAGACATGAACACACACACACCAAAACGCACACGCTGCTGCCTGCACAGGCAAAACCACTTCCCGAAAAACATCACCCAATCAGAGAGGAGACCACTAGTGAGTGTAACAAACCCACGCAAATGCACACAGAGTGTTTTTAAAAGCAGGAACGAACTTCTTTAATTTTAAAATTTAAAGTTTACAAACTGTAAAAAAGACAAATCCTGCAGGTGTGTGTCGATGTGTGTGTGTTTGAGACATTGTGCAACACTCCACTCCTTACCTCAGTGTGTGTGTGTGTGCATGTGTGTGTGTGTGTGTGTGTGTCTCAGAAACAAGAAGTGATCGTCTCGTCTTCCTGTATTCGCCGTTTTTCGACATTGTCTCCTTATAAGGTAGTTAAAGCAAACGCACAGCACAAACACCCGGAAACTACCGGAAACTCACAACCGTTACGCAGCCTGCTCTGAGACATTAGCATTCATCTTTTTCCATTTCCATTTTCCAAAATGTGCAGAAAAACGAGCACCTCACGTAAAACTTTTTTTTTTTTTTGTCACACTGAACGATTATTTAATTAATAAAACCTAAAATCCTTGAATGACACGTGTTTTCTTTCCAGTTATAATTAACACCATTTCCAGAAAACTACATGTACTGTAGCATGTTTGTGCTTTCTGGCAAAAGTTAAAACGAGGAAGTTTAAACACATCTCCTGAGCTCCTGAAAAGTTGTTTCTACACCTGAACTCATATCAAAACTAAAAAAAAAAAAAAATCATAAAAAAATCAATTTCTCTATTGTACTTTTTAAAATTAAAAGCTAAGGGAAGCAGCCAATGAGCTGAGAATCGCCACCTTGTTGCTCAGTGAGTTTCCCCTTTGAAGCCAAACTTTAAATTTCTGACTTTTTAAAAAAAAAACCTGTATGGCACACGTGTTTTCCTGCAGCACCTGAACACAGCACTGAGAGCGGGAAGTGAGCTAGCCAGGCAACAAACTGAACACACCCAAAGCTCAAGAAGAAGACACGGACATGCAAAATAAGAAGCTATTTCCAAGAAATTTTCTCATAGCAACAGAAAATGAGCCAAAGGAGTGGCAGTTTGTGCAGGTTGATGTCACCAGTCTGAGCAAGTTTTTGAGTGTGAGGTTGTTTAAAAACTCTTGGCAGAAGCTTTAAAGGAGGAAGTGGACATTTTTTTTTTTTTACATATATTTAGCAGTTTGTAGAGGCAGGAAGAGGAACAGTGTGTGTGTTTGTGTGTGTGTACCGTGACTTGGATGCCGGGTGAGCTGGCCCAAACGCTCTCCTGCCCAGATGTGATTCCACAGATGGCTGCCTCTGCCACCGGGCACGTCCCGCTCTGGTCGGCTGTCTTCAAGTTATCAATATAACCTTGCCACGACATCCTGATCAAAAACACAAACTGATCAATAACCTGGATTCACAAGCACCAAATCAATATTACGTTTTGCTATGTTTGAAAAAGAGAGAGAGTGAGAGAGAAAGAGGTGGGACAGCTCGCTAGCTTACCTGTGCAGGTAGAGTCTTGGGTGTGAGGAAGAGGGGAGAGAGAGCAGTCGAATGCAGAAAGAAGGAAGAAGAGTTGTCTTTTATACACCACTCCCAGCCTGCTGGCAGCTTCCTCTCTCACTGTCACTGTTGAGTGAGAGAGTCGCCCGACCCCTCCCCTCTCTGTCTCTCTGTCACTCTCTCTCACTCACCTGGGAAGTAAAAGAAAAAACAAGGAAGTGATTTGATCAGCACACAAACATCCACTAATTTAAACCTTTAAAACATCAGTCCTGTAGCACGCTGAGCTGTATTCGGTCAGTCGGCCTCTCTGTGGGGAGACCTGTATTATTAAATTGAACTGTTAACCAAGCATTAACCTCCAGTGCTGAAAAAGGCACGTGCAGTTCCTCTAACATCCACTTGAAGCAGTGAGTCAGTCAGCATAGACTCACGTTATACTGTCCAACTTTACAGCAGATATAAAACCATTTACAGCCTGATTTAATGTAGTTTTCTGACAGGTTGTGGAGTTCCACAGGGCTCTATTATCGGTCCTCTGCTTTTTATTCAACTTTGTAATATTCAACATATTGAAATTGTATTAAGACTTAAAGTTACATTAGGGTGTTGCCTCTTTGACGGACAGGTGGGTATAGATGCTAGATTGTAGCTCCATCTCAGCTAACTGGGCTCCCTGAACTGGACCTCTGGACTGTGTATATGCTGTTGGAGCCGTTTTAACATTTTTTATGCAATTATCAAAACAATAATATGGCTGTTGTGTCAATAATTGTACTGAGAGTCCATGAAGCTCCGGTTTTGGTGACATAAACGCTACTGAGCACTAATTAACAGCTGTCATTGCGTGACATGATTGTGTGTGTGCTCCCATACAGTCTGTGGATGTAGCTTTTTAACCAAGCTTGTTAGCATTAGCTAATAGCTAATAACTCACCTCTTCTAAATTTGGTCACTTCTGGCTCAAAAAATCCCCAACTACCTACAATATAGCAGCAGTTTTGATCAGTAGGATTGAACACAGTGAATTATGTGAACTTGAAATGAGAATTACAACATTTGACAGTGACTGTTGTACTACTTGCTGTAATTTTTGAACTTTTAGTTCTTGTTGAGGCTCTGATCAGACATAATATTAAATACTTATAAGAGTGAACAAATCTCAAAATACATGCCATAAACATGTTTGTTTCAGCTGTAAAATTGGACATCTTAACATGGGAGTCTGCGAGTGGATATCTTTGAGTGGATATCTGAGGCACTGCAGGATTTTCGGCAAACCTCAGGACTGGCTTGACTGGGGTTAATGGTCAGGTTGCACCCTTACTAACCTAGTTATCCTTAACCTCTTAGTGAGTGAGTGCAGCGGAAGGTTTGTGAGGTGTGAGCAGCTCAGTTAAAACCGTCAGTGAGCAAGAAGCTGCTGAGAAACTTGTCGTCCCACACAAACCACTTCCTCCTGACGCGTTTCACTTCACATCCACGACAACTCCCATGGCTGAGATGTAACTCACATTCAGAGACATTAAAACATGCGACTGTTGTATTAAAGTAAACCTATATTGATCCCCAACTGTTAACTTTAGACATCAGCAGGCTCACCCACAGTTGCAGTGCATTGTGGGAGCTGCAGTTCAGCAGAGGTGAGTACCTAGAAGGCAGATTCAGTGAAAGCCATGGCGTCTCTATCTGCTCCCACATGCTGCATACCTCAGGTTAACACACACACAGACCACACACACATACCTGAGCTAGTTCAGGCCTGTGTGTGTCAGTGGCGTGTTTAAACACGGCGGCCATGCTATCACTATCCAGTACTCCCACCCAGTCACAGTGTGTACTTTTATTACAAACCAACATGAATAAAGTGGTTTTCATGAAATCGGTAACACGAACTGGAGGAGTAACTTCAGGGTTTTGCATCTCTTGGAGGACCGGCTCCTCAGCAGCATGCAAAGTAAGGCCTGGGAAACAAGTCTAACGGGTACAGGGTCTCTTCCTTGGACCTCTGACTCCAGGCAAAAAGGTTTGTGAAGAATGAAAAACATGCTGAAGCATCAGTCAGCTCGAAAGGGAAAAGAAATGTGAGGTGAATTGGGCAGGACAGGTTGATACAGGCCGGCATGTAGAAAATGCATACCCTGAGGAAATGCTCTCTTTCTGCCTTTCTGCGGCAGGAAACAGGAACCAAACCTCATTGACATTTTGTTCAGTTTTACCTTAGACTGCAGTTTGACAAGACTCTTCTCTCATTCTTGTTCCCACTCATGTGCTACTAAACTTCATGTCATGATGCTGCCTATGTAGTATCATATCCATCACACCTTGATGCAACTCAAAGTGAATGAGTCATGCTGACATGAAGATGAAATGCTCACAGATCACAGAGGAGGGAAGGCTGAAGGATCCGCACTGTCAGAAAGTTCATTTAAAAACCTGTAAAAAAACCAAGTTTGGACACCACTGAGTGACAGAAAGCTGTGCACTATGCTGTGGTTGTTAGCAAAGCTTAAAGTGAGATATGGCGGGTGTGGCAACCCTTAGATTGTCTGCAGCGTGGTGAAAATGATCACTTCACAGAGTAATTTGCACTGTGAGCTCCCGTAGATTCCTCTTTGTGTGCAGGCTGTGGTCAGCTGACTTGCTGCTGCTGCTGCTGCTGAGGTTTCCTGCCCTTTGTGGACAGTTTTTAACCAGCTGAATTCAATAAGTTAAAAATAGATGTTATATGAGCTTCAACAGCCAATTTCCAGCACTGTATGAAGGTGGTATACAAATCAGAATTCAGTGAGCCACTCTAATCAGCATCGTCATCTTAAATTTAGACTGATGTCTGCCACTTGATGTAACCTTCAAGTAACCTTGACCATGAACACCACAGTCTGCGAACGTCACCACAATACTGCAAACTAATCAGTTCAGTCTGCAGTAAACGCCAAACTGTCTCTGTGTTCACGCAACATTTCACATCACAGGTAAGAACACAAACTAAGAAACACATCATACCTGATATCTGATTTAACTCCTTTTAAAGTGTTGTTTTATGGTACTTGCCAAGTCTTCAGCTAAAGCTAACCACATGCTATTTGGAGACTAAACTTGACAAGTCAGTAGTTTTAAATATGCAAGACAAAGGGCAAAACATATTCTGCATCGCAGGCCTCCAAAGATAAGGATCAGAGACTGTTATTTCTGAGAGGCTGATACAGCTGTGGGACCATAGGTCACCATGTGCTGGTGGCACGGCGCCATTATGTGTCACTGATTTGCGTTGACAACCAAGAGTCATCCACACTGAGTGAACAGAAAACTGGATTCTTGAGATTCTTGTGGAACGAGGACTTTCCATCGGTTATATTGAGAGCAGGAATCTGGCGTGATGCTCCTCTAGAGAATCATGAGCTGATTAAATCAAATTGAAACTCATTCTTTAGGCTGTGTGTCGCGCTCTGACGCAAGAGAGAAGCACGCTGAAGTGAGAAAGCTTTCAGTAGAGACGAGTCTTCGCTCGGATTTACCAGCCCTGATCAATCAACCCTGATCAATCAGTCAAATCAAAGAGACGCCGGAGGCCTCCACTCTGCAGCTCAGACACCATTTATGGAGGTTAAAGCAGAACGTGCAGCACACACACACACACACACACACACACACACACACACACACACACACACACACTTCCTCAGTAACTGAACTCTTGCTTTCTGACTCAAGTTGAAAGAAGTCGAAGCGAGTGAGAGAAGAGGAAGTGGTGTTCTCCTCAGTCTCACACACACTTTACTGCACTTTAAGTACTATCAAGTGTGTGCGTGTCCTTATATGGAGAAGCACAGTAAAGTGAAGTGTGTGTCTGTGTGCTTGTGTGTGCACTTGTGTGATGGCACGCTCACACGTTTAGAGCATGTAAATTGACTTTTATCACCGATCCTTTTTATAGATGACACTTGTCGAGTTTAATGGGAAACACAAAATTTAAACTGTGCTCAGTGTCTTCTTTAAAGGCCACACCCACTTCCTACCACTAACTCGTTCTTCCTGTGACACACAAACACACATGCACACACCTCCTCCACCCTTCCACCTCTGCAGAGTTGAACAGATGCCCTCACCTCACTTAGAGGAGGAGGAGGGGCATCACACTAAGGAAGATGCTTCAAATATGGTGCTTTTTTAGTCTCTTTGTAGTTGCTTGCTGCTTTTTTACTAAACTGGGACTTTCTAACAGGAAGTAAAGACGCGTTCATGCAGGGACTCAGAGCGAGAGGCATTGATGCAGAGTTTGTACAAGCAGTGAGTGCTTTGTGGTAAAAAAATAAAACACGGGGAAAAACCCCTGAGTTTAAATGTGTGTGAGGATTGAGAGCTACAGAGATGATGGCAGAGGTTCAACTCTCAATTTGAAGCAAAGCTGCAGTTTTAAGGCCTCTGTGAGCAGTGAAATGAATTCAGGATCTGTTTCAAAATATCTGCCCGTAGGTGTTGGACTTGGATTACATTCAGGGTGAAGACACCGCCTGCCTGAACACGACTGCCCCCCCCTCACACGCCCGTGATGATCCAACACAACAGCACATCAGTGTTGAAATGACCGCTTGTTTTGTAATTTTGTGTCTTAATTGCAGAAGCCATTTCACACCATCCTATCACTGCACAGAAGTCTTGAGCCATCCCTTGAAAATTAAAAATGGGTGCAGCGATTTATTGAAACACCATCAAAAAAGCACGAAATATGGAATATGGGGCAGAAACAGAGTTTTTACAATTCTGACCAGCCTTCTGAGCAGTTCACAGCATTTCTTTTAAAACGTTCAATTCTAAGTTATAATAGTGTTCAATTTGAAACCTATTCTAAACATATCTGTCTGTCTTCTATAGCTTGTAGTCAGATTCATTTAATCGCCTTAGCTATTGCAACATGTTTATTAACACATTAAATCACATTTCCTTTTAATTAGAAAAGGTGTTATTACAACATGTTCCCTTTTTGGGGGTTTAATTTGACGTGTCGTAGCCACAGTACTGAGGGCTTCCCTTTTCTTTTTATTAATAAACATTTGGTCTGAGTCACAGCAGCTTTTCAGCCGGAGCTCTCTGAGGAGCTTCCTGTAATGTCTTTAAGTTTCTTCAGGAATAGTTCTCACAGGTTCTTGAAGAACATAAATCTTGGATGTTTCTGCCTTTTGTTACATTCTGTCAAGCTACGCTGACGTCCGGGCTCTGATAGTGTTCACTGCACTGGCTTTGTGTTTGGCATCATTGTCTGAAAATAAAGCTGCTGCCAATCAGATACTTTCCAGATGGTATTACAAGATGGATTAAAACATGATGGTACTTTTCTGTTTTCATCAGTCATCACTTCAACACACCTGTTCCAGTCATTTTCACTCCACTTCTTTCCCTTCCTTACAGCTCCTTTACTGCCCTCCTGGATTTTTTTTTCTTAAGGTAATGACTTTCAGATACTGTTTATCTGCTGGAGATTTTTAGGCCTCACATTTCTTCTTTTATCTCCACTGGGCCAGTTTTCATAGATTCCGCTAAAGAAATTGTGCTGAGGGCTGTTTTTGTGACAGGCTGCTGGTAACAACTGACCCAAAGATACAGTTTAAAACTGTTTCTTTGCTAAGTTGCCTGTAGGCACAACGGTGGTTTATCCACTGTGTTAGGAGACTTTGTTACACTTGAATGATATGTAAGTCAGAGTTAAACATTCCTGTGAAAATGTTTAAGTACAAGGACTGGACTGAAAATGAGTGAAAAAGCAGCCAGTGTCCAAAGAAGTCACTGACTCCCAGAAAGCTTCAGAACTACTGCTTAAAACCACTTTAAAAATCAGAAGAAAGTTAAATCCTTGGAGGCAAAATGTAGAGAAATAGCAGGTGACTCAAGACTTTTGCACAGTAAAGTCTGACTTGCAGTGATTTTTCTGGAAAGAGCTGTGTGTGAGGAAGTGTTGTAGATCTACACCTGTGTGTGGATTGTGATCACTGAAGCGTAGCTGGGCCCAGTGAACACAACAGTCAAACAAACTGAAGGTCAAAAGAGCTCGAGCACAGATCACCTGACAAAGATGGAGGAGAAGTGAAGAGTGATCTTTAAGGTTTGGATTTGAGCTTAGTGAAAGCTTCATGCTGAGCAGGGATGATGGAGGGTTGAGCTCATGTGACACTGAATTGAGGGCTAACAGGTCATCATAGAAAGACAAAGGTTTTTAAACATGACAGAAACATTTAATCTTTATTAGGACCTCCTATGACTTTAGGTGATCAGTGTGGTGTTGTCTAACAGATATGTCATGAAAATTAACACACTTAACCGTTTTTTATCCTGATCATCTGTCCAACCTCGTTTAGATGACTATCACAGCAGGTGTAAAACACCTTTTCTGTGGCTTTTATCTGAAACTTTTCTTAGAGCCATTAAACAGTATTTCCCCTTTCCTGGCGTCTTAGAAATGTCTTAGGAACCTACTATTTATTTCTTCTTTCCAATATGTATTTCTGGGGATTTTAATTGTTTTAAAACTGTTGATTTTCTTTTCCAGCACATTTTACTTTGCTTTAAATGCAGAGCTTTTAATTTGAAAGTTGACTTAGAGCTAACATCATCTTTTCTTCTTCTGTGGTTTTAAATTGTTGTTTTTTTTAATTTTTGTATATTACATCATGTTTATTAACATATTAAATCAAGTTTCCCTTTAATATTAAACATTTCTAGTGTCACTGTCACATGTTCCCTTTTCTGGAGCTTTTAATGTGACATGTTGCAGCTCTGGTACTCTGTACTTCCTTTTTCTTTTAATATTAAACCTTTGGCTTGAGCCACTGCAGCTTTTCCAGACCACACTAAATGATCACACTGCAGACTCTGACATATTTGGGTTTACTGTCAGGGGATGTTTGTGGGTGAAAGCTATGACAGATGAAAGTTTTGGTAGGACACATGATGTGGACAGTCTGGTAATCCCAGATTATTTTAATGTAAAAACTCCAGACAGCTGTAGAGAAAGTTTCAGATTAAAAGCCCTGGAGTGTTTTACATGTTATTCTGTTGGATTAAATCTGACAGAGCTGATTTATAAACACTTCACTGCCAGGTATCAGGTGACCTGCAGAGACTGATCCTACAAACAATCCACATCTCAGAAACAGAGTAAACCAAACTGCACCACAGTGATCAGACTAAACCTTCCTGACATGAACATAGCTCCTCAGTAAAAACTATGAACCGGCAGAGAGACTACACCCAGCACCATACACCACCTCTCTGACACAGTACACCCTCGGGCAGGTGGTGTCCCCATAAACAGTCGTCTAAATGTCTGAGAAGCTCTGATTATTTACTATGTTCAAACAAACTGAGTGTCCACAAACGTCTGAGCTCACAGTGAGAGCTGCTGGCACAGTTTGGAGGTGTTCTGCCCCCTGCTGGACACACAGAGCTACAACATGAGGATCAGAGGAGGTTGGTGCTGCTTCACCTTTGGACACAAGAAGGAGGTCAAAATATTTAAACACAGAGATTGTTTTTAAACCTCTAAAGGGGGAAATCCTGACGAACCAATCCACAACCAGAAAAGAAGACTAACTCTGTGAAAACTAAACTAACAGTGTGAGTGTGTAAAGTCACAGAGTAGCTGGTTTTAAATGTATCTATAAAGTTTATTTCATTTTATTTAGACTTCAAAAAACAGTCCAAGTTAATTTCTTTTGGACTGTTTTCACTTAGTGCCACCTGGAGGACAGTCAGCTCCCTGCAGCAGCTCTGGAGGACTGTTAACTGATGAAGAGCTCGGACTGCACAGCCTGCTTCATCACCGACTTCTTTAAAGAAACATGACCAGGATCAGTCGCAGCACCTCAGACAAACATTTGTTACACAGCAGCCGCCTTCACACCGACTGAGCTCCATCACAGCTTCAGAGCTCAGCTTACTAAAGTCCAAAGTTTATTTCCTCTCAGGTTTCTTACTTTCAGTAAAGTTTCACTTTCAGAGCCCTGACCAGCATCCTGCAGCATCTGGAGCAGCTGTGTGGTGCTGTCATGTCAATAAGGATCAAAATCTGTGGGGATGTTTCCAGCAGGGGTTATAACCTGCAGTTAACAAGGTGTACCTAATAAAGTGGCCTGGCAGTGTCTATATCTAAACGTTACACAAAGAACATAAAAACTTCACAAATGATGCTTTAAATGAAAAATAAATCCCTGTAAATAATTCAAAAGGTCACATATTAGAACCACCTTAACTAAAACTCTGCAGCCGGTCGCGGTGGTTTGTCCCAGCAGCTCTTAGGAAACAAACTGCTAACTTCAGTGTTAGCACACACTGTTACGTTAAAAAAATAAAAGGACACTGAGCATCAGGCTCGCTACAGATCATAAAAACTAAAACCAACTTTAATAAAAGAAGACGCACACACGCGCACCACTGGAAGGCTTACGCCCCATGAGCCAACTACAACTCGTGCTGGTGGTAATTGTCCAGGCCTCGATCACAAGCCGGTCTGGCTCCCCACAGGCTGAGATCAGCAACTGAGGCAGTTTAAGGTTCCCAGCACGACACTCGGGCAGAGGATCGCTCCAGCCCGATCACAGAGGCGTGGGTACAAGCAACAATCCAGAATAAAATAAAACCAGGCGAACCAGAAAAAAATAAGCCTACTTAATAAAAACAGTTTCACGACAAGACAAGACAGCAGGCTCCACCGAGGAGGAGCCCTCACAACAGCGGCTGGGAAGGCGTTTCACTCTTCCGATTAGGGTCGGGCAGTTTGCCACGGAGAGGTGAAGGCAGCAATCAAACCCTAAAACAACAGATAAATATAACCTTAGCCTCCGGTTATTGTGAATGACCGGAGGTTGTTTTATTCCGCAACGCTGGAATAAAACAGAAACTGCCGCGCTACAACAAGCCACAAAAACTATATTACTACCGATTCTAGTACTGGGAGGGAATCGGAGGTTAAGTGAGAGCATACCTGTAGCTGTCATACACTGTAAAATCTAATTAGTTCCAAGAACTAAAAAAAACTAAGGAAACTCGTTGCCTCAAAAAAGGTAAGTAAAGCTTACTTAATGTAGTGAAGTAGATTTTGGGTTAGGATGTTACATGATGTCCCTAAACGCACCACTGACATCCACACCTTTCAGCCGACAATTACCTGGCTATAAGAAACAGCTGCGCTTCACTACTGAGAGAAGGCATTTGGCAGTCTTGGCAATCTAAGGTGGCTGCAGCACTAGGCAGTTGAGCTCCCCATATCTCTTAAGGAAAGCTACTCAGTTGCCCTTAGAGAGTGGTGTGCATTAGACTGCTGCTGTCTTGTCAGATGCCGTTTTGTTTGTTATGCACTACTTTTATAAAGTATAGTGATTTGGGATGTGGTTTTATGTAGATCTTTTATTGATTGTTTAATGTTTTATCTTTTCCTTTATTGCTTTAGTGGAGGTGCGGCCGCTTGTTTAGAGGCTAGGCACGTGAGGTGGAATCCCCTCCCCGATGCATGCGAGTGTACACACCGGGCATAGGCAGATTGCACCATTTAGAGTTTAGTGTGAGTGAGGTTTGCTGTGAAATCACACGGGTGAGTAATTGGTGGCACCCTTGGGCACTCCTCCCTATAGGTTGCCTCCTCAAGTGGCCGGTCTCCACCATTTTGTCTAGTTGCTTCTTTTAACATATTGTGCTTGTTTTAGGGTAGCATTGTGGTAGGGAGTATGTCGTTTTAATCATCGTTTGGTAATAAAGTGTTTTAATTATTTTACTCTCTCACCCCTGCTACCCTAGGTGCTTTTAGATCTTATAGTTATATGTTTTAGAAGTTTCTCTTAATAAACTTTTGAATTATAAACTTTCTTTGTCTCCCCTCTGCCTTTAAATAACGAGTCTGTGGGCTTTGGTAGCCAGTGCAGTCCTCTCATTGGCTAGAGAAATCTTTCCTGGGGTTGTGGCGCTCTCCCCCAGGTGGCGTTGTCACTACTTTAGTAACCGTCCCCGGTTATCTCATATTCGCGACACCACATTAAGATGACTGTTAGGACAACTTATTCATTGCAAGTCTGCAGTATTAAGACTAACTTGATATCTCTGACTGTACAATACTAATTGTTTACCTACAGACAAACATTTCAAGTTCAACTAAATGAAAAAAACAATTTGTGGTAACCTCCCCCTCTCTCTCCTGTTTCTACTTCAATCATGAAACTGATCAGTGATCAGCTGATCAGCTTTTCTCTCTTGTTTATTCATCGCCCACTTTGCGCCAGAAAGAGGAAACCAGCGGATGTCGCGTTAAACAACAGCAGCACGTTTAAGCTTGATCAGCTGTTGTTAGAATTTATTTAATATTAATTTCTAGTATCAGCTGATGTTTGCTGGAGCCACAGCTGTAAAGCTGCTGGTCATGATATCGGTTTGGTTATCTGGTGAGAGGGAAACATGAAGATGAAACCAGGAGATGTCCTTACTGAATCATCAGAGCTGAACAGGTGATGGAGAAACAGGTTTACCTTTTAGGTGACATGAATGAGTTGAAGGGAAGTTATGAACTGTTTCTGAGAGACAAATAACACCAGCATCCTTTTCTAAGTAGCTGACAGCTGGTAACTGTGCAGGGGCGGGTCTAGCAAAGTGTTGCCAGGGGTCCATGTAGGGCATTAACAGGGAAAGGGGGGCACAAAGAAATACTTTTCTTTCTTACTCTCACTTAAAATGTCTCGCTTTGAAAAAATAATTATCTGAATCTTACAACAAATGATTGATAGATTGATACATATATACCATCAGAACAGTGTACATCACTGTCACAACAGTGTTTGTTTTCATTCAAAGGCTTTATGATTTTTCCTATAATGGTGGGCCGGTCTCTTGTCAAAATGCGCGGGCCGATATTTTTTGTCCCAGTCCAGCTCTGTATGCAGCTCATCTGCAGTCTGGTGTTACCTACATCTTCCTATTCAGAAGGCAGAATTTCCAAGTTCTGAGTACAATCAAAAGCACCACGACTGCAGTTTTTGTGTTGGATGTAAAAAGCAGGCTAGAATCATGGCGGCGGTCAACGACGGTCCAGGCGTGGGATTTCTCTCGTGGAAATGTGCACATTATTTTTTCCTTTCTGTTGGTAGGTGGCACAGTGCACTTGTGGCAAGTAAGCAAGCTAGAAGACTGGCAATCTGGCTGGGTATCCAGTTACGGAAGCAACACATTAACAAGAGAATTCTGAGTAAAACCAAAGTTACTTTCCCTAGTAACTAGTTACTTTGAAAGTAACGAGTAACTTGAAGTAACTGAGTTACTTTTGATAGAAGTAACTAGTAATGTAACTAAGTTACTAATTTAAAGTAACTTACTCAACACTGATCTTAAATATGATCAACCTATCTCTAATAATCGGCCATGTACCACAGGCCTTCAAGGTGGCTGTAGTTAAACCTTTACTCAAAAAGCATCTCTAGACCCAGCTGCCTTAGCTAATTATAGGCCAATCTCCAACCTTCCTTTCATATCAAAAATCCTTGAAAGAGTAGTTGTCAAACAGCTAACAGATCATCTGCAGAGGAATGGCTTATTTGAAGAGTTTCAGTCATGTTTCAGAGCTCATCACAGTACAGAAACAGCTTTAGTTGTCAGGGTCCTGGGTCTGAGCCACCCAGGGACCCTGAGCAGTTTTGGACTAATATTATAATATATGTATTTTGTATTGCTGTCCCTCGTTCTCCCTGCATATGTGTGTGTGGGTGTGGCCCTGGCAGGTGATTGGCCACACCTGAAGACCATGTCACACCTGCAGCTGATCAGGCCTCGTCGGAGGAGCTACTTGAGAGTGTGGTGGAGCTCTCTCCGACGCTGGATCATTGCGTGGCTTCACGTTAGTCTCTCGACCAGTTCTTAGTTTGAGTCTCCTGCATTATTGTGTGTCTGACAGCTGCCTCTCTCTTATGTCCCCAGGAGTAGCGAGAGACGAGAGGGCAGCGAGCACGGGGTGCTCATCACGGAGAAGCGGAGACAGGAACACTAACACTGGGAAGAGGACACGTCATGGGAGTCGGGAGAGCACGGGATTTATTGTCATGTTTTTCCATCACTGTAAATAAACGCACTGCTTGTACTAAGAGCACCGCGCCTGGGTCCTCCATTCCCCATATCCCCACGGTCTGCCATGTCAAACCGTGACATTAGTGAAGGTTACAAATGATCTTCTTATGGCCTCTGACAGTGGACTCATCTCTGTGCTTGTCCTGCTAGACCTCAGTGCAGCGTTCGATACTGTTGACCATAATATCCTATTAGAGCGATTAGAACATGCTGTAGGTATTACAGGTACTGTGCTGCAGTGGTTTGTATCATATCTATCTAATAGACTCCAATTTGTACATGTAAATGGAGAGTCCTCTTCACACACTAAGGTCAATTATGGTGTTCCACAGGGTTCAGTGATAGGACCAATTCTGTTTACATTATACATGCTTCCCCTAGGCAGTATCATTAGAAGACATAGTAGATATTTTCACTGCTATGCAGATGACACCCAGCTCTATCAATTCATGGAGCCAGATAACAAACACCAATTAGCTAAACTGCAAGACATAAAGACATGGATGGCCGCTAACTTTCTGCTTCTTAAATCAGATCAAACTGAGGTTATTGTACTCGGCCCTGAAAATCTGAGAAATATGGTATCTAACCAGATTCTTACTCTGGATGGCATTACCTTGGCCTCCAGTAATGCTGTGAGGAACCTTGGAGTCATTTTTGACCAGGACATGTCCTTCAACACACATATTAGAATAGAATAGAATGCCTTCATTGTCACTATACAGTTGTACAATGAGATACAGAGCATCTCCTACTCAGTGTAAACATGCTGGGGGGGGGTACAGTTCTGCAGTGCTATATACATATGGACAGTATTAACATAGGGAAGAAGATGTATATATATATAAAATGTACAATTTACAAGCCGTAAGTAATATGTCATAAATAGTGTTATGTATGTACAGTTGAGTTATTGCACATGGAATTGGTATAAATAGTGGTGGTCCATAGAGGAAGTGGGAAGTGGGGGGCTGTGTTATCGGTGCATGTGTGAGTTCAGGGTGGTTATCGCTTTGGGGAAGAAACTGTTTTTGAGTCTGTGGGTTTTTGTGTTGATGCACCTGTAGCGCTTCCCTGAGGGAAGCAGGCTGAACATGTTGAAGCCAGGGTGGGAGCTGTCCTTGATAATGTTTGCTGCTCTGCTGAGGCAGCGGGAGGAATAAATGTCCATCAGGGAGGGGAGAGGGCAGCCGATGATCTTTTGTGCTGTCTTGACCACACTCTGAAGCCTCACTCTATCTGCTTTGGTGCAGATAGAAACAATATATATATATATATAAACAAATATATAAGACTGCTTTCTTCAATTTGTGCAACATCTCTGAAGTTTTTTTATTTTGTTTTTGCCTGTCCCATTTTGAGCGGGGAAGAGGGACGGTAACAAAGGGCAAAAACCAAAAACCAACAAAGCAAACAGACATAAAATACATATATCAATCACCTGGATCACCTGTTGAAAAAGAAAAAAGAGAAAACAAGCAAAGAAAAAGAGAGCAATATAATAAACATCATCGCGATGATCTATGTGAATGTAACAGTAAATATTAAATATTATTGGCAGCACGTAAGATCGACAGCACACAGTGTGCTTTGAGGTAGCAGCCAAAAAGGGTGTAGTTTGTTTGTGAGAGCATGTATACCTTATTAATTATTTTATTCTATTAATTAATAGAATTATGTATACCTGTGTATGGAACGCCAGGACTGCCATAATGAAATAATTAAATACACCATTAAATAATTAATTAAATGTGGCAATAATTAATTAAAATTGGAATTAATTAATTAAATAAATAGTTATGACACATGTAATTAATTAATTATTGACACATTTAATTAATTATTTAATGATATAGTTATTTATTTCATTTTGGCAGTCCTGGCGCCTGGCTCTCATCATGAATTAATTTTATCTGTCAGCCTCACCCATCAAACTCAGGGGGCGGGGTTAACGCTGATCGAGTCAAAACCATTGCTTTGGCCTGGTGGCCAATGTGAAATACATAAATAATTAATTAAATGTGTCAATAATCTCTCTGCTCTTGCTCTTGACGAAGGCGGTCGCATTTTTCTCCTCTCCTCCTCCTCCTCCTCCTCCTCCTCTCCCTTAGCTTCCCTGCTTAGCTTCTTCTGTCCTTGTCTCGTGTTTTTACTTACTTTTCCCTGGAACAATCTCTCACAGTCTGTTTTCTAAAACCTAAAAGAGGAATTATGGATTTGATCAAGTGGTCTCTGAATGCAATTGACACCCCTTTCTCAACGAGAAGTCTGGGCTTGGGTGAGCCTGAGTGCTGAAGATATCTATCTATTCGGGACCATGGTAACAGGGTTCTTGCTGATCGGAGCTGGCTTGGCCCTGGCTTATCGAAGAATTAAGAAAGTGGAACCGGCTGTTCAAACCCCCACAAGGCTGCCCGCTGGAATTGAAACGATGGGACGAGGCGTGAGTTTCTCAAAATGGGCTCATTGAGTGCAGCACGGATAAGATCTTGGAAAGGCTACGGCTGCTGTGAATACTCAGAATAAGATCTCTGAGTGCAGACTGGATTACATCTCGGAAGGGCTCGCTCGGAATAACATCTCTGAGCGCAAATTGGATGACATCTCGGGGAGGCACACTGTCGTGAGTTTTTCAGAATCGGCTCCTTGAGCACAAGAATGACAACATCACAGAACGCAAGTATGGCGAAGCTCGCGGCTCTCCAACGGGAGATTGAGAGACCAGTGTTGGACTGTAGAACTGCTTTGAAATTCATATAAGCTGTTCGCACTAAAGTAAAAAGCACCATCACTTCATGCGGATACCTTCTTGGCGCCAGCTGCGGTCGCAAGGCTGGAGCTGTACAACAACACCCTGATTACAGACTGTGTTTAGTCTGTTCCTTCCCATTCCATGCAAGGCCACCTAGGTTGGCTGGAAGACTGTTTACTTAGCCTGGCAGGGCGAAGGACACTGTCTCAGCTGAACTCTGGACACGCACACACATACATACTGATATGCACACACTCATCCCCCCTCCCTTTCCAAATGCCTTCGACGCTTATTCCCTTCCGATGCTGACGGTGGATCATGGAGACCAGCGCATAGGCTGCAGGCCCGGATGTACTGTCTAAATCGGCTGTCTCTCACCCTTTACCCGCCCCTGTTGCTTGTCATGTGTTTCTTTGGTGTATTAAGAGTTTTTTTCATGTGCTATGTGCAAACTGATCTCCCTGTTGGAGCTCAGTCTGGGGGGAGTTATTTTTTTCTCCTTATCTTTCCTCGTGTGGTGCTTTTTCCATGTTATATCTCTCTGACCTGTCTTCCCCATGTGATGTTTTGTGTAATGTATGTATGGTCGGAGGGTAAGATGGCACCGCCATTGCGTGCAATAGGTCGGCAGCCTTATGAAATTTCCCCCTTGTGGGACTAATAAAGGTATATCAATATCAATATCAATATCAATAATTAAAATGTGAAATACATAAATAATTAATTGTGTCAATAATTAATTAATTACATGTGTCATAACTATTTATTTAATTAATTAATTCCAATTTTCCATCCATCCATCTTCATCCGCTTTATCCGAGGCCGGGTCGCGGGGGCAGCAGCCTAAGCAGAGAAGCCCAGACCTCCCTCTCCCCAGCCACCTCCTCCAGCTTATCCGGGGGAACACCAAGGCGTTCCCAGGCCAGCCGAGAGATATAATCTCTCCAGCGTGTCCTGGGTCTGCCCCGGGGCCTCCTCCTGGTGGGACATGCCCGGAACACCTCACCCAAGAGGCGCCCAGGAGGCATCCTTGTCAGATGCCCGAACCACCTCAACTGGCTCCTTTCGATGTGGAGGAGCAGCGGCTCTACTCTGAGCCCCTCCCGGATGGCCGAACTTCTCACCCTATCTCTAAGGGAGAGGCCAGCCACCCTTCGGAGGAAGCTCATTTCTGCCGCTTGTATCCGCGATCTCGTTCTTTCGGTCACTACCCACAGCTCGTGGCCATAGGTGAGGGTAGGGACGTAGATCGACCGGTAAATTGAGAGCTTCGCTTTTACACTCAGCTCCCTCTTCACCACGACGGACCGGTGCAGCGTCCGCATCACTGCAGCTGCATCACCAATCTGTCTGTCGATCTCCGGCTCCCTTCTCCCATCACTCGCGAACAAGACCCCGAGATACTTGAACTCCTCCACTTGGGGCAGGAACTCATCCCCGACCCGGAGTGGGCACTCCACCCTTTTCCGGCTGAGAACCATGGCCTCAGATTTGGAGGTGCTGATCCTCATTCCCACTGCTTCACACTCGGCTGCGAACCGTTCCAGTGCGAGCTGGAGGCCTTCACCTGATGAAGCCAACAGAACCACATCATCCGCAAATTAATTAATTAATTCCAATTTTAATTAATTATTGCCACATTTAATTAATTATTTAATGGTGTATTTAATTAATTCATTATGGCATTCCTGGCGTTCCATACCTGTGAGCGTGAGCATGCTTGTATTTAAAAGGTTCCTTCATGTAATGATCTGCTAGAGAGTGTGGGGAGCCATAGCCCCATCCTCCTGGGCATGAAGCAGGTATGGAGGAGATCAAGGCCCAGACATCCAGAGGCCCCAAGAGCAAAGAAGACCAAGGAAGACCAACAGAGGGGCAACCGTGCCACTATCCCGGAACGTGATGTGATGTGAGCTCCACTGGCAGCCAGCTGTGCCAGAGTGACCGAGCCCCAGGCTGAGAGGCCAAGGGCACCCCACCCCCGAAAGAGCCTGAGCAAGCCCCAGGCTCCAGGCACCAGCCAGCTCCCCCGCTGACCCCAGTAGGCACCCCCACACCCTGCAACCCACGAGGGAAAGGGGGCCCAGGCCCATCCGGACCGTGGCCCAGTTCAGCAGCGCCGCCCGGCCGCACAGAGCCCGGGGCAGCCCATCCGACTCCACCACAGAGAAAACTGCACCCACCCCGTCATCCACTTATCTTCTAGACTACACAAGACAATAGACACCCAGGCTGAGATCTTCCTCGACCTCTCTTTTATCTCTCCCCACCTGCAGAGAGGAGACCTCCTGCAAGATGTAACAGCCTCCCCCACCAGGTGAAGAGCCCCCCAGGTGGCTCGATGCACTGGCGGCACCCTGCGCCAGGGCTGGGCCCCCATACACCCACCCGCCCACAACCCCGGTGACACACCAACCAGGACCCCAGTCCCCAAGGCCCAGCCAGGGCTCCAGCCCGGAGACGGATCACCCCCAGAACCCCCCGCCTGCCCCGGACCAACCCAGGGAGAGCCAGGCTCCCAGGTCAGTAACCCACGTCCGTCAGCAAAGACCCTCCCCTAGCCCCGCTGCATGCAGCCATGAGGAAACCATCACCTAAGAGCCAACAGAGCCCTTAACAGGCCATGACCGCAACCCCGGGTTGAGCCCTCCAAAGAAGAGGCTTCTGGGGAATCCCCCGACGCCCCAAGCCTGTCCCTACCCCCACACCAATCACAACAGCAAACTATGACTCCCCACCCCCACTAGGTGATGGAGCTGATCAAAGGAGCCCAGAGCAATTGATCTGATGTGGTGGCAGAGGCTGTATCAAGACTAATGTAATCTAATAGATGATTTCTATATTGGTTAGAATTAAGATTATTTTTATTTTTCCAGTTCATGAGGACTGTTTTCTTGGCTATGCATAGGGCAGTGAAAACCATATGGGCTATATTCTTTTCTGAAGTGACATTATCTAAGCTGCCCAACAAACACACTAAAGGGGAAGTTGGAATGTTACATTTCGGACACTTTGATAAGTCTTCACATATCTCGCGCCAAAACTTCTGAACTGGTGGACAGAACCAAAGAGCGTGGATATAACTGTCCGGTGAATTGGTTTGGCAGTGTGAGCAGTTGGTAGACGTAAAGCCCATCTTGAACATCCGATGACCTGTATAGTGCACTCTATGTAGTATTTTGTATTGAATTAATTGAAGACTGGGATTTCTAATTAGATGAAAGGTTTTTATCTGAGACCAGAAGTTTTTGGTCTATGTTAACTGATAAATCCGCTTCCCATTTTGCAATAGGAAGTGATAACGATTCATCTGTTTTAGAAAGCATTCTGTATATTTTGGAAAGTAATTCTGGGGTTTTAAGAGTAAGAAATTGTACTACACTTGATAGTGTTTGTAGTTCAGCTTGACCGGGTTTAAATTTCTTTTTTACTATGGATTTAATTTGTTGATTAGAACTACCTAACTTTCTGCACTACTTCTTAGCCAACAGGCTTCAATTTATCTCAGGATGGCTAAAACATACCTTCTTAGACGAACCTTGGCTAGATGTAGAACAAGCACTTTGCAATAATCTAGAGATTTCAGACCTACCATTTATCAGCTCAAACATCCAACGACATGAATGCTTCAAAAGCTCTTCTCTGACAGCATGGTGGGAGTTTCTAAAATTGACGGAGTCTTCAATAATCCCATGCAAACGTACACCTATCTGGAACAACCCTGACATATTACAAAACAATAATGTGATAAACTTTCCAGATTGGAGTAGTAAAGGAATCAAATACTTAGAACATATATTAGAAGGAACAGAATTTATTCCATTTGACAGACTAGTTACACAATATGGGATCAACAAGTAAAGATTTTTAGAATATCAACATATAAACAAAATCAACAAGTTAGAAATATCCTGTCTCAGAGAGACGCTGAAAAACTAGTTCATGCATTTATTACTTCCAGGCTGCGCTACTGTAATTCTTTATTATCAGGATGTCCTAAAAACTCGCTGAAAAGTCTTCAGCTAATCCAAAATGCTGCAGCAAGAGTCCTGACAGGGACTAGAAAGAGAGAGCATATTTCTCCTGTTTTGGCTTCCCTTCATTGGCTTCCTGTTAAATCCTGTTGAATTCAAAATCCTGCTCCTCACATACAAGGTCTTAAATAATCAGGCCCCATCTTATCTTAATGACCTTGTAGTACCATATCACCCTATTAGAGCACTTCGCTCTCGCACTGCAGGCCTACTTGTTGTTCCTAGAGTATTTAAAAGTAGAATGGGAGGCAGAGCCTTCAGTTTTCAGGCCCCTCTTCTGTGGAACCAGCTTCCAGTTTGGATTCGGGAGACAGACACTATCTCTACTTTCAAGATTAGGCTTAAAACTTTCCTTTTTGTTAAAGCATATAGTTAGGGCTGGACCAGGTGACCCTGAATCCTCCCTTAGTTATGCTGCAATAGACGTAGGCTGCCGGGGATTCCCATGATGCATTGAGGTTTTCCTTTCCAGTCACCTTTCTCACTCACTATGTGCTAATAGACCTCTCTGCATCGAATCATATCTGTTATTAACCTCTGTCTCTCTTCCACAGTATGTCTTTATCCTGTTTTCCTTCTTTTTCCTCAACCGGTCGCAGCAGATGGCCCCGCCCCTCCCTGAGCCTGGTTCTGCCGGAGGTTTCTTCCTGTTAAAAGGGAGTTTTTCCTTCCCACTGTCGCCAAAGTGCTTGCTCATAGGGGGTCATATGATTGTTGGGTTTTTCTCTGTATTTATTATTGTGCTATCTACTGTACAATATAAAGAGCCTTGCACTATATAAATGAAATTGAATTGAACTGAACTGAGTTACTTTTGATAGAACTAGTAATGTAACTAAGTTACTAATTTAAAGTAACTTACCCGACACTGCTCTTCACACATGTTCATTATATTCTGATGATCCTGGATGGAGACAAACTACAGATAAGTGTGTTCAGCCCAACTAGTTTATCTCATTACAGCAGTTTGATGTTTCCCTTTGAATCCCCCTGAAGATACTGACAGTGAAGCACGTACATAATACTCCAGCCTTTCAACTCTGAGCTTATTTAGTTCTATTAATACACTGAAATCTCATTTGTGTCATGAAGAAAGTCTTTAATCAAACAGAATTCAAATATCAGAAACATTTCATATATGGAGTTAAACATGAATCATTGTTTCAACAACATATTTATTGTTGTCATAAACAGACAAGAAGACAACAACAAACTGCTCCTCCCATTCAACACATGTCAGTCCATATCCCAGCAAACTAACTCATCTCCATTTACACACATCAAATAGAAACATGAATCACTTGTAATGATTAGAAACTTGATAGAATTTCAGATCTAGTTTGGGGAGTCATTCAGTGAGAAACAGTGAAATGATTTTCCATGTGAAAAGGTGGACAGCAGAAACAGAAAGAAACAGTGAGAACTAAAAGAGAAACAAAGAGCTTTGGAACAACGAGGCAGCAGGAGGACAGCTGCAGTTTAACAGCTTCAATTCACTGACAGGAAACAACATTAGAAATATCATCATCCTCAACTCATCTGCTCCACTGACACTGACACCTTCATGGGCAACACCTTCACTTCATCAACAGTGCTAATGTATGGAAACATCCTTTGAGTGAAAGTGTGTGTGAAGGTGTGTATGTGTGTGTTAGTATCAGGATCAGAGAACGACAGCTTTCCTCTGTTCCAGTCCAGATTCACTCTGATCCTCTGGAGCTTCTTCTGGAATGAGAGATCAGTGAGAGGACCTGGTGGTGACCATGCTGAGTATTCACCTTCATCAAACCATATTTTCCATAATCCAGACCATATCTCTCCCTTCCTCTGCACAGACTCTGCTAACACACCCAGTCCCCATGGTGTACTGTCTCCAACATCAACATCCCAGCTGTGAGTCCCTGAGTTAAAGCCCTCAGAGCCCAGGACAGAGCAGGAATGATCAAACCTCTCTGGATTATCAGGAAGCTGCTGCCTCTCTCCTCCTCTCACACTGGTCAGATCTTCAGACAGGATGAGGTCTGGATCAGCAGTGTTTGGGTCCAGAATGAGAGGAGTGTAGGAGACCATGTCCTTCATGTTGTTCCAGATGTTGAAGGTCAGGTTGCCCAGGTGTTTGGCCTGGTCTATCAGAGCTCCTGAGGGCAGCTGTGGATCATCCAGCAGGGGGCAGCGCTGGACTCTTTCCACTGCAGCCTTGTAGTTGTGCAGGAATGAGACGTCTTCAGCTCTCAGCTCCTCCTCTGTGGCTCTGACTGTGTCTGAAAGAGCTGCTATCTCTCTGCTCAGAGCCTCCATCTTCTCCTTCATCATCCCACTCTTCTGCTCCTCTTCCTCCCTCAGTGCAGCCAGCCTGGCCTCCTCTTCCTCTGCTAGAAACTGGTGAAGCTTCTTAAACTGCTCCTTAATCTGCCTCTCTGTGTGTCGGGCCTGGACCTTAATGTGTTCTGCTGTTTGACCAAACTTCACTTGAACTCGTTTGCAAACCTTTAACTTCTTCTTTAAGGGCTCCAGAGTTTCCTGAAGTTTCTTGTGTTGTTGTGCAACTTCATCGATGGGTCTGAATCTGTGATTGGTGTGATTTTCTGAGTCTCTGCAGACGACACACACTGGCTGCTGATGGTCCAGACAGAAGAGTTTGAGTTTCTCAGAGTGCAGACTGCAGAGAGCCTCTGAAGCTCTCTGATATCTTTCCTGTAAGAACGACTCACACAAGTTCTTTAAAGCCTTGTTTGAAGGTGGATGCTTCTTTGAAGATCTTCTCTTACAAAGTGGACACTCGTGTGTTGGTCTCTCTTTCCACCATCTCTTCAGACAGTCTTTACAGAAGCTGTGGCTACATGACAGAATAACAGGATCTCTGAAGACCTCCATACAGACTGTACAGCAGAGATCCTCCTCTGATCTGGAAGCCATTGAGTCTGTGAGTGAAGCTGAAAACAGCAGACAGGAAGTACAGTCAGTCCTGGCTCCCCTCCCTCCTCTACCACCTTCACTGAAACATCCTTTGAGTCGTGTTTTTGCTCAAACTCACATTCAGTGTGTGGAGCGTCAGCAGCTTGAAGCAGCAGTGTTGGAGTTTTCCACTTTTCTCTCCTGTAGCTGGACTCACTCAGAGGAAGCTGCTAGTTTGGTCTGAACTCAGTCTGATCGTCTGTGCATCTCTCTGTGCGTTTTTCTTCCTCCCTACTGAGGAAGAAAAACATCATGTTTCCTGCTTTGTTGCATTTGAGTGACGTGAGGGGAGGAGTAAAATGTTGCCGTTTCACTTTAACCCTTTAAAGCCGGCCGGAACGGGCACGCCCCATTTTGCGTATCTATTTTTAAATCCCTGAATCCCTTAGAACCTGCGTGTTCTAAGCTGACTAATATGCTGCTAATGTCACGGGATGTGGGGAAGGAGGACCCGAAAGCTGGACTCTTTAGTGAAAACAGTGCGTTTGTTTAAAGTGAGGTAAATAACAGATGCACACAAAATCCCCTTTGCTCCCTAGACTCCCGTGTGTGTGTTCCCCTCCGACGTCCGCGCTCGTGCTCCCCGCTGTCAAGTTCCTTCACACCCTGTGCGTGCTGTCCTTCTGGTCCCTCGTTCCACCTGCAGGACAATAACAGAAGCAACCGTCAACACTGACCCCCGCGGGCATACACGATCAGTAGTGATGTGTCCTGTGTGTTGAAGCGTCGAATCGTGTGTCGGGTAATGTCGGGGGTGTTTTTGTGAAGCGCGTATCGAGGCTCGCTTTGATTACGTATGCAGTGACGTTCGAGGCCTCGCGGGCAGTCCGTACCATGTGACTGATTCAGGAACTGTCTCGCCGGTTTGCGCCAGATTCGAAATAAAATGGGCAGCAAACACAGCTGATTTCCTCAATCACACTGTGTTGTGGAATTGGTTTACGTACGTGCTACATAGTTACTTGAGCATTTCTTCTTCGATGGAACCAGCAACGAAGAGATTTTTTTTTAAAAATCTCATCTCTTCTAATACACACAGTAATAAATATCACTAATGATAATTACCATAATATAAATAAACAACACTACAGATCCTATAATCTGATTTCTGTCTTTTAGTTTATTAAAGAGTGCAGCGCTACACACTAGTTTGTGTCATTATCCAGACGTACATAAGCACGAGGGGTGGGTTTTGATTATTGATTTATCGATTAAAATCGATTCTAGGTTGGATAACGTGTTATCGATTCATTAAAATACTGAATTGATTTTTTAATATAAATGTATTTTGCCCGAAATGCCAGAATCTCAGGTTAAACCTCACTAAATTTCAACAACCACCAAACAGCTAAAACAGTAAATGAGAGCAGGTACACGGATTCTGCACAAAGACGTAAACACAAAGCGCGGATCCGCTGACACATCAGAATCAGTGAGATGTCGCCTTTCTCACCCGACGGCACGTACGCGGACACGGTCGGGGCTGAAAGCCAACAGCTCACTGATTCTGATGTGTCAGCGGATCCGCGCTTTGTGTTTACGTCCTTTTTTGCTGTTAGTTTGCTGTTAGTTTGATCTCTCTCCAAACAATTTTGACTGAACCAGCAACCAAAGAAGATCCGAACTACGCTTCACAAAAACATCATCATGAATTGCCTCTGACTTTTGCTGTTTTGCTTCCACCACGATAAAATCACACTTCATGCACAGCTCTCTCTCTCTCTCTCTCTCTCTCACACACACACACACACACACACACACACACACACACACACACAGTATGTAATGATAACAGCAAATCCTGTCAGCTGTTTCCACTTCCCCCGATCATCCCTGTGGGTATTTAGTCTCTGGCTGTATCCCAATTCAGGGTCTGCAGCTTTAAGTACACAGCCTGAACGGTCCTTTTTTTTTTTTTTTTAAACTTTATTTGACAGACAATGAGTATACAACATACGAACAAATGAAGTATACAAAACAACAGAACATGAACACACAAAACCAGGGGTAAAAAGAAAAAAGTAACAATTATAAGAATACACAAAAAAATTCACATATATATACTGTTTTGAGAGCCTTTTTGTTGGTGGAGTCTGATATTGATTGTATGTACATTTCCACATCCTTAAAAAAATGACAGAAATATGGTGTTTTGTTAGTAGCCTGAACGGTCCTCAAGGGCCGCGTCCTCAAAGACTGCTAAGGCCGGAAGTGCGAGGCTTGTAGGCTTGTGAAATGGGATGGTCTAGCCCATAGCTGGACTGGCCATTGGGCATACCGGGCATTTACCTGATGGGCCGATGGTGATTTTTCGTTTTTATGGGCCGATGGGTTTTTTTCTTCTTTTTTTTCGTAACGGTATAAAAACTGAAAGGTGGTGGATTGGCCAGATGCTGGGAGATGTGTAAAAATAACGCGATTGTTTGGTGGTGGCTATTGCGGAGCTTCCACAGATTCAATAACATTAGCAAGTGGTGGAGGCCAGCAGGTGATGCTGGAGGAGAAGAGACCCGAGGCGGCCGCCGGTCCGAGTGTCAGGTGGACTGAAATTCAGGTAAGAAGTTATGACCTGCAGTCTATCGGAGTCAGATATAAACCAAGTTTAGGTGGAGTTTATTTTCGTTATGCTGACTTTTTACAGTCAGTTACATTAACTCGTACTGCGCACTAGCTAGCATGACGGAGTTTCTATGAAGCTGGGTGGGTTATGATGTTACTGATGAACTTTATTTTGTTCATAAGGTTAGTTAGTAGAGTTGCCAACCATCCCGTAAAAAAACAGAATCGTCTCGTATTTAGAGAAAATATGACGCGTTTCGTATTGAGCTGAAAAGAAACACAGTTTGTCCCGTACTTCAGTTAGAATGAAAAAGACACAAAGCTGGATTTATTCTGTCTTTATGCTGCACAGCTGCCTCTTCTTCTCTCATTCTCTCCCCCTCCCTCCCCTGTTGTTATTTCAATCATGAAACTGATCAATGATCAGCTGATCGGCGTTTCTGTTGCAAGTCCCGTCTTTCTTGTTTGTTTATCGCTCACTTTGTGCCAGAACGAAGAAATCAGGGGATGTCGTGCTAAACAACAGCAGCACGTTTAAGCTTGATCAGTTGTTGTTAAAATTTATTTAATATTAATTTCTAGTATCAGCTGATGTTTGCTGGAGCCACAGCTGTAAAGCTGCTGGTCATGATGTCGGTTTGGTTATCTGGTGAGAGGGAAACATGAAGATGAAACCAGGAGATGTCCTTACTGAATCATCAGAGCTGAACAGCTGATGGAGAAACAGGTTTACCTTTTAGGTGACATGAATGAGTTGAAGGGAAGTTATGAGCTGTTTCTGAGAGACAAATAACACCAGGATCCTTTTCTACGTAGCTGACAGCTGGTAACTGTGCAGGGGCACAGTTAAAAGGCACCTCACTATTCTAGAAGATCCTCATTTAGACTGGAAGAAGAGTTTGCTGCTCTATAATAAAAAGTTCTCTGTAAACTTGGACGTCTTAGATACTTGTCTTTGAGTGAAGATTTAAGGTGATAGGAAATATAAATAACTGCATCTTGAATCTTTGACCCAGAGTTCAAGCTCGCTGCTGTAATATATATATCTCATAATAATCTGACAATACATATAATATTGGCCATATTATATTTACATTACCACAGTGAGATGACTTTAGTCTCATGAACAACATTAGCTAATTATTATTTACTAACTAATCTTGAAATGACTGTTCAGTACAGAAATGAAGCCCAACTATCATGTTTTACAGTCCTGTGGTCTCAGCCTCAGACACTTATCAAATCAAAGTGATGTCATGACAAAAATGAATGACCAACAAAACATTTTTTCTCCTTCATTTCTGTCACACAAAGCTGTATGAAACGTTTCTCACGGTTAGTATCATGGTTGCTAGGCAACCTGAACAGCGCTACGAAGGCTAGACCGTCTCATTTCACAAGACTCTCACTTCCGCACTTCTCGTACTTATAGTACGCATCGTACATAGTACGTACGATGTAGTACTACGACGTACTACGTAGTCGACGTACTACGTAGTACGTCGTACTACGCGTACTACGCGTAGTGCGCGTACTTCAAGCGTGCGGTCTCTTAATTGGGAGGCAGCCTACATCATGAAGCTCATTGAGAGAAAGCCAAGGGTTTGCAGTGCTGTCAGCAAAGCAAAGGGTGGCTACTGTAATGAATCTAAAATATAAAACAAATTTAGAGTTATTGATCATTTTTTCTTTGCTACATAGTTCCATATATTTTGCTTCTTATATTTGATGTCTGCAGTTTGTATCTACAGTGTAGAAACCAGTGTAGAAAGTATCAAAAACAAAGAAAAAGCACTGAATGAGAAGGCGGGTCCAAACTTTTGCCTGTTACTGTATATCTATATCCTTTAGAAAGGCTCAACATTATGATTCTGTCAGAATTATAGATTCCTTGAAAAAAATTAACAATAAATAAATATAAAGTGTAGCATGCCTGTAAATGAATGTCCACACTGCTCCCCCTGGAGACATTACCACTGGTTTTTCTTAATATTGCTTCTTGTCATCATTAGTCATGGTTGGATCTTCCATGTCATAAACAGGGATATCATTACGGTGGCCCATCAGCCAGCAATCAGTCAGGACTCCATCACTGTCCTGTCAGTAATGTTAAGTTGTTTTATCTGTAAAAGTTGATTAATTAATGTTTTTTGCTGAAATAAATTAACTAAGCACAAAACATAAGATTTGTGTTTGGTTGACTCTTTTCTGTGTTGCAACGTTTCTTGGCAATGAATCTCAGACAATTGGAAAGCCTGTTTGTTGGAGTCAAATTGTTAAATGTTGTCATTGTGTTACTTAAATTTGTAAGTCTTGGTTCAAGCAGCATGCTCAAAGACATTTCTTTGTCTCTGACCACCTCTCCAGCCAGTCTGTCGGTGGGGGAGGCTATAGTGTTTTATTGTAGGGACATCATATCTGAAGGTTCTGTTTTCTTGGTTAGTAAGTTTCCTGCTTTTATGATCCTTTTGGTGAGCAGGAGGTCACACAAACGCACCCCAAACACAAACACACACATTCTCGCTTATGTTTACACACACACACACACATTATCGCTCAGGCATACACACGTGCTTACACATGCACACACATACACACATAGTGCTTTGTCTTTTGGAACCATAGGGGGGGGGTTTACAATGGGAGGTGCTTGTGTGTACTGTAACTGTTCTCAGAATAAAAGGCTGCAAGGAAGGCTGTTTATTTGATGCTGGCTAGGAGACAAGTGAGGAGCATTCAGCTACAAGAGCCTGGTTCCGGCCAGTCTCGCTTGCTAGCAAGTAAAAACCAGTTGAAGCTGTTCGCCTTGTTTTGTTCGTTAACGGGAATAAGTTTCTAAACCAGCCGGGCCTGTGGAAGCGCAGACCCAACACTGTTTATTTCCACTTCATTGCTCAACATAACATTCATCCAAATGTTCAGGTTCCAGTGCACATGTTCACAGCACAGACAATTCCAACAGTAAAGTCTTGCCAGGCCTCCTGGCAGCACTATTAGACCAAAGAGTGACTGTGTCCAGTCTGTTCCAAATTTGTTAGAGGGCTGTCAGCCATATCATCCTGAAACGCTTGACTGCAAATCTGAAGAAGACTTCCTACAGATCCTCAGTGCTGATGAGGTGAGGAAACAGTCTTCCTGTGACATGCACGTTGCAAATTATCTATGACATTCCCATTCTATGTAACTTGCTCTTCAGTTTGGAGATGGTACTTTGTCTCACTCCAAATAATGCTGAAACTTGGGTTTGTGGAATACCAAGTTGAAACAGCCTTATAGCATGGACCCTATCTAGACCTTTTAAATGTGGCATGCTTAGAGCAGATACCCACGGATTGCTGTATCAGGGTCATGCTAATCAGGAGCCAATCCACCTGATTTTCAGCACCTGGTTTACTGGAAGCTCAGATCAAGAAACAATAGCAGAACAAGCAGTTTGTCATGGATGCAATCTACAGACTCAACTCTGCTGCTCAACCCACAAATACATTTTCCTTAAAAATGTGCCTACATTTAAAGGGAAATAAATAGGCTTTGCAATAATATAGGATTTATTGTCAAAAAGCATTGTTACAACACACAAATAAACAAACAAACACAAATTGAATAACTTTTTGTGCTGCATGTTCTCTAAATGTTAAAAAAACAAAACAAAAAACAACATCTGTTTGTACATTTGTTTAATAAAAAATAAAAACAAAGAAAAACTCTGAAATTAGACAGAACTGTCTTTTATGCTGCTTACATATGTTAGCGATTGCCCTTCAAAAATAATTTAATTTAATGAATTAAATATTTATTTAAAATTTAACACACATTGATAAACAAAAGAACTAAACAATGATCTGGAAGAAAAGGAGCACACTGAACTTTATCCATCATTATATGTAAGATCAGGGTTTCCCTGATACAATTATAAGAATAATGTAATGAACTGAATAAAGAATGCTGAGAGTTTTTACTGCTCTGGACAGAAAATGCTGATTTGAATATTGGTCATCTTTTCACTCAGGTGTTGCAGTGATTTAACTCCGGGACAGTGTGAGCTCTACCACCAACACACTGCTACGACTCACAGCTGTCCCACATGTTCTAAGTATCACACTTTTAAGCAATATCAATTATCGGGTCTCATTAACAAAATCTTTTTCCACAGATTCTACAGCCTTCACTCCCTTGTGTGAATTTGTGTGAGCTTTCAATCCTGATTTATGAGGGAAACTTTTCCCACAAGTGCTGCAGCTATATGGCTTTTCACCTGTGTGACGTCTCATGTGACGATTCATGTTAATCCATTGACTAAATTCTTTCCCGCAGGTGCTACAAGGATAAGGTTTCTCGCCCGTGTGAACTCTGAGATGCATTTTCAGGTTGCTTGTCCACTTAAAAGTTTTTCCGCATGTCATACAAGAATATGGTTTCTTACCTGTATGAACCCTTCTGTGAGCATTCATTTTTGAGTTGGAAGCGAACACTTTCCCACAGGTGCTACAGGAATATGGTTTCTCACCTGTGTGAACTCTAAAATGTGTAGTCAGCAGGGATCTAAGAAGAAACGTTTTACCACAGATGCTACAAGAATATGGTTTCTCACCTGTGTGAACCCTTGTGTGAACCACCAATTTTGACTTGTACTTGAATGCTTTCCCACAGGTGCTACACAAATATGGCTTCTCACCTGTGTGAACTCTAACATGTGCAATCAGGCCTGATTTAAACTGAAAAGTTTTCCCACAGATATCACATTGGTGAGTCTTTTTTCTTGTCTCACTTTGACCCTCACTCTCTGATACAGCAGCCTTTTCTGCTCTCTTACTGTCACTTTTCTTTCTGCAATGTCTCCTCTTCTTCACCTCTGCATTTTCAGGTGACCCCAAGTCCACATGGTGGCTTTCTCCCTGATCTTGGCTCTCTGCTTCAGCAGAGCAGTGAGAGATTTGCTCACTGTTTGGTTCTGCTTCACTGTGGTCACTTTCGTCATAAGCAGGAGTAACCATGAAGGTATCAGCCTCCAGCTTAACTCCCAGCTTAACTCCGTTATGACTGCTGCAGAGATCCTCCTGTTCCTCATTAATTTGTGGACGGTCTGAGTCCTCCTGGTCCACACTGAAGCTCCTCTCCTCGCTATAGATTGGCTGGTTTGCGAGTGGCTCCTCCTCTGCCGCCTCCTCACATACATCTAGTTGTTGGAGGTCTGAAGAGAGAAATGGAAAATATTTTTTTTTCTAAAACAACAATCACCAGAGAAAATACATTTTGATCTGAACCATAAACAGGTCTCCACATAGTGAGAATTTGGCCCACTGATCTTTGCAGAACTGTTATAATTCAGCCACATTAGAGGGTTTTCGACAAACCGGCTTTTTACGGTCACGCCACAGTGAAGTCTTCATTTTGTTTTTCTTAAGGTGAACTTACTGGTGTGTTTTGGATTATTATCCTGCTGCAGAATCCTAGTGCCCTTCAGTCTCTAATAAATGGTCGAATATAGGGCTAGTGTCTGTCTCCCGAATCCAAACTGGAAGCTGGTTCCACAGAAGAGGGGCCTGAAAACTGAAGGCTCTGTGCTGTGATGAGCTCTGAAACCTGACTGAAACTCTTCAAATAAGCCATTCCTCTGCAGATGATCTGTTAGCGGTTTGACAACTACTCTTTCAAGGATTTTTGATATGAAAGGAAGGTTGGAGATTGGCCTATAATTAGCTAAGGCAGCTGGGTCTAGAGATGGCTTTTTGAGTAAAGGTTTTACTACAGCCACCTTGAAGGCCTGTGGTACATGGCCGATTATTAGAGATAGGTTGATCATATTTAAGATTGAAGCATTAATTAATGACAGGACTTCTTTGAGCAGTTTTGTAGGAATGGGGTCTAAAAGACACGTTGATGGTTTGGAGGAAGTAATTATTGAAGTTAACTCAGAAAGATCAATTGGAGAAAAAGAGTCTAACTCAACATCAATAGTACTAAGAGTAGGTGTAGACAATATTACATCTATGGGATGATTATTTGTAATTTTTTCTCTAATGATAAAAATTTTATTTGTGAAGAAGTTCATGAAGTCATTACTAGTTAACGTTAAAGGGATGGTTGGCTCTGACTTTTTGTCAGCCTGGCTACAGTGCTGAAGAAAAACCTACAGAATTAATGAATCAATTTTACAGAAGTGGAGGAAGCAAGAAGTGTGAGTTGAATAAAGTTTTATTTATCTGACTGCTTTATTTCGCTTAATGTGCCTTATAATCCCGTGCACCTTATGGTCCGAAAAATACGTATTTGACTTTTTTTTTTTTTTGCACACTGCAGTTTAATGTAGCAAAGCACCTCTTTTAAACTTCAGCGGATATTATACATGTTTATGCTCAGGATATGTCAGCCCATTTTTACTGGAAATGCCTTTTGGTTAAACTTTCAGCAAGGAATTTGCATTTGCACTGTTAAATTTTTATATAGTGCACATAAAAAACAGCTGTTTATTCAAGTGAAAAGAAATGGATGGGTTTTTTTCGCTAGTAAAGTTGTGGAGTTGTATTTTGTCTCGCGTCAATTATATTGCAAATTTTCAAATATATATCGTGAGAAATAATTTTGGCCATATCGCCCTGCCCTAGTCGGATTTCTCCTTCAGGATGTTTTGTGGACAGCAGAATTCATGATTCAATTTACCACAACAAGCCTTGCAGGTGTGAGACAGCAAAACAGCCCCAGACCACCAACACTGCCCTCACCATATTCTACTGTGAAAATGATGGTCCTGTTCAGAATTGTTACTTTTACACCAAATGTAACATGGTAAATGGTAAATGGCTTGTATTTGTATAGCGCTTTACTAGTCCCCAAGGACCCCAAAGCGCTTTACACATCCAGTCATCCACCCATTCACACACATATTCACACACTGGTGATGGCAAGCTACATTGTAGCCACAGCCACCCTGGGGCGCACTGACAGTAAAGCTGGAGGGCGAACACTAACAAACGGGGGACTTTTTTCCCCCCATTTGATAAAAATTAATTTGAGGGTTCCCAATGCTTATAGGGACAAGTGCAATCGCATGACAGGATGCTATAAATGGACCAAACGTCAGTCAGGAGAACAGCCGAGATAATCCATCCACAATACGAGGTTAGTCATCAACATACTGCTGCATGGGCTGGGCTGTAGTGTATAAGTGTTTAAAAACACTTTAAAATGATTAGCGGTAATAAAAACCATGAGAAGCCGTCAGTGATCACTGACTGTTTTTAGGGGCTTGTTGAGATTAAATAGAACAAGATACAAAGCATTAAAATATGTTAAAAACACAACAGTCTTATTAAATGCAGAATACTTTGGGCCCGGAAGCAGGATTCATCACGTTATTACTTAAAGACCAGATACCGTTCATGGAGGCTAACAAGGGCTGCCCAAAGAACATCTGGATTAAGACATAAGGCTTCAAAAACTTCAGGTGCTTTACAACAAATGCTCAGTCGCCGTTGTTATTGACAAGCAGTAGCCATATACACACCAGTAGTTTTCCCACACTCTCTCGTCCTCGTGTGACGGATTGTTTACATCTTGATCTAAACTAGGTGCCGGTTAACTATTTTCATCCTGCTCTGGTTCAAACTGCAAAGGTTGAACAGAAGCCATTTCCAATGCGCCGCTAACTGTGATCTCGATGCAGTGCAACCATATGACGTCACTACCCAGAGTGCATTGAGAAATAAATAACAATGGTGGCTTACTGGTAAATTGGTTTTATATAAAATGCTTAAAAGGAAAGCATATGTAGTATTCTCCAAAAGTTGAATCTGTTCATCTGGACGTAGCGTTTTTGTGGGAGAAACGTTTCGTCACACATCAAATTGACTTCTTCAGTCTATGTGGTATTAAAATAAGCTCAGTTTCAGTGAAAATAATCGTGATTATCATTTTTGCCATAATTGAGCAGCCCTATATGTGACATATTGAAATCGCATTTGAATTTGCGCTTGTTTTTTGCTTTCACTTTGCAATCGCGTGAACTGTGTATAGAGAGCGACAGTACGGATTGGTGAATGACGATAATTTGCGCACCAATTCCTCTGACATCGTCTTATCAATCGTTTATCAATCGTTAGTTTACTATGCAAACATGACAAGTGAAATCTCTCTTCTTATCTGGTGCGCGTCTTTTATTTTGACAGCGAATGCGCACATGCGGTCCACTTATGTGCACCCATGTAAATAACATAATGTTCTGCCGGGTGTGTTGTTGATTTTCCCTCGGTTTCTGAGTCGACAAGTGCCTTTGTTACTGGGACCAGTAATTTTAAGAAAGGCCCCCATTAGAACCCATGAGAAATGCAAGAAATGGATTATTGCTCAGTCTGCAAATAATATACTAAAAATCAACCTGAAAAATCTGTTTAGAACAGTGTACTATGTTGCAAAGAGTGAACTACCATTGGCAAAATTTAGCAGTCTTTGCAAACTTCAAAAAGCAAATGGCCTAGATCTTGGTTCCACTTGCCTCTGACCCGTGACTCCAGTGGAAATTTCAAATTCAGGATCTGACACAGACTGATTCCTGTTGTACAGTTCTTACAAGTTCATAGAAATTTCTTTTCAATTACAACCAAGTATTTGAGTTGATGATTGTAATTTTTATACAAAATTGTAATTTGTGTTTCAACAATTTTTTGATTAATGTTTTGTATTGTAACGGAAACAAAACAGGAAACAAAACATAAAAAAATTGCTCCTTTTTTTATTCGGGCTACTTAAATTTATTTTGGGCTACCAAAAACTGAAGAGTCCCTGCCCGAAGGGCTACCAGGGATTTTAAAATTTTGCGAGCCCTGCATAAGTTGGTCAAACAATTTGGAAAACTGCTCGGCAGTATCTGAGCCAAAAGCACAATACCATACATCCGTTCAACAATAGGATTAAAAAGAACAATGTCACACAAAATAGGCATATGGTCAGAGAATACCGCATCCTCTACAAGTACGTTATACCGCCAGTGCAGTGGTGTTACTTCCAAATAAGGAGGCATAAGTCTAATATGTACCCTAGTAATAGCAGTGCCTATAGTACTTTTTCCTTTGGGAAGGTACCATCTGTGCAGTCTGCAATTCTGTTGAAGAAAGACATTGAATCAATTTTAATTATTGTAGAAAAATAATTGATTTCTGTGCATTTGCTTTACACGCGCATTAAATTAAAGTCGATTATGTCGTTTAAGCATCATGAGGTTGTTTAATATATCTGCTAAGTACTCCTTAAAATACAAGAATAGGGAGGATGGTGTAGGTTTAAGTTTATGAGATTAATCAGTATTGCTGACCTTTGAAATATTTTGGGTGCAGTGTATTTTTTGCATAAAGATTAGCTTTAGTGTTCCGTTTTTCGAAACTTGAGAATGAACTTATAAAAAATGCAGCAAGATATTAAAAAACAGTTTTATTGATCATAAAATACACTATATCAATATCTGTATCGGACATAAAAAAGTGGTACTGTGTAGACAGAACGCTTAATGATATCATCCGGTCTGCGTGATGTCAGTGTTGTGGTGTAGAAAATGAATGAATGCAATAAACATGCAGACTCTTCCTTCACTGTTTCATGTGGGCGCCAGAGTTTTGGCAGTACCTGCATGTAGTACACCAGTAGAGCGAGTTTTCAGCAATGATGGCATCATTCATTGTGCACAAATGACTAGCAGAGTTTTGGCAGTTTGGTCTTTTGCAAATGCAATGCAGAATAATTAACTGAAATAACTTAAAGTGCACATTTCTGTTCATTGTTCAGTTTATATATTTTTGTTTTTCAATCTTTGCAACTCACACAGTGACACATAAAAAAAACTGTACTGCAATGAATCTTTCTTTTGTATTTCACGAACGTCTACACTGTTTGTCTGCTTTTGAAATTTTTCATTGAATGTTTATTCTGTGAATTTATAGTTTAAAGAAGGACTATTACTGCAGGCAAGTTTAACTGAGCTGTATAATGGAGGTGATATTTTATCATTACTCTGCGTATATTTTGTAAGTTCAGTTGCACTTGTTTTATCGTGTGTCAAGATAAATACAGATTTTTAAAAGAACATTTGGTCTGTTATTTACATTTAACATATTTGCAACACTGTTTAAAAAAACAGACTAAATGGGTCTTGAAATTCAAAGTTTCAGACTTGGGACTTCAGAGTTGAGAATAAAGATTTGAGACTTGCAAAATAATAACTTGTTCCCATCTCTGTTCCAAAGAAATATCATAACTCTGTGCTTTCAATGATTTTGAAGGACAATGAACATCTCAATCAACTCTGTTACTGAAGCATCTTAATTGGTTTTAACAGAAACGCGATGCATTCTTGCTGCTTATTAAAGTTCTGACCTTTATTTCTTCCTGTGAATCATCCCAGTTTTACAAACCTATTCTGTGCAGCTTTATATCGGGTTTCCAGGTGATCGCCAGCAGTTTGAGCCACTCATCATCAGTTCTGACACCGTCAGCCTCCAGCTTCCCTCCCAGTTGTTCTCCATCCTGACTGCTGCAGGGTTCCTCCTCCTTTCTCTCTTTCATCTGTGGAGGCTCCGGGTCCTTCTGGAATTCTGAAGAGAGAAATAGAGAAAAAAATGATGGAAAAAAACCCTAAAACAAATAAAGTCCACACAAACACACACACAAATATAAATATATGTGTATATACCCACTCAGCTGTATACTACTCCAGTATGAGCGGGAGGCCATCACCTGATGAAGCCAAGAAATTCACATCATCTTCAAAAAGAAGAGATGAAATTCTGAAACCACCAAGATGGAAGCCTCATTTAGTTTGTTTTTTGATGCATACAGGCAGCAAGCCGAGGAGATACCACGACACCCACCCTATGTTATTGTGACGCCTGATAAACGGTAAATGGGCTGATTCTTATATAGTGCTTTTCTACTGTCCCGGAGCACTCAAAGAGCTGTATAAAATGTGCAACATTTACCCATTTTTGCCTTCTAGCTAACATTCACACACATTCATACTCTGATGGATGCATCGAAGATCAACTTGGCGTTAGTATATTGCCCAAGAATATATGGCATGTAGACTGGGGGAGGCAAAAACCAACCTTCAGATCAGCAGATTTAAGTCACAGATCATCAAATTCAAATCAATAAATAAATGCTGAACTATGAAATATTTTGGGTGCAGGGTATTTTTTGCATACAGAATAACTTTAGTGTTTTGCTTTTTAAAACTTGAGTATGAACTTATAGAAAATGCAGCGAGATATTTATAAAAAAAAGCTTTGACTATAAAATGCACTATATCAGATTCATATTGGTATCTGACATAAAAACGTGGTATCGTGCCATCTGTACTAAACAGTTTCCAACCACAGGAAATTTTAGTGTCTTCATTTTTTTTATTTTTGAGATGCAATTTTTTATATACACTGTAGGAAAAAGTATTATATTATATTATATTATATTATGTTATATTATAATGCAAATTTGCACAAAAAAGCATTTGCATCAAAATAAACTATTTCCAACAATGTAATTTAAATTCTAATCATCCCAGAAACTATACAAAAAGGTATGAACTCAAACATGAACTTTAATACCAGCAGATCTTTGTAAATGTTCTATAGGAAAAAAAAACATTTTCTGTGAAAGTCTGAGGAGCTTGGAAAGAAAAGCGTCTGGACTTCTTTAGGTTGCTTGAAGACGTTTCACCTCTCATCCGAGAAGCTTCTCCAGTTCAAAGGGTAAAATGGTGGAGAGTCCCAGATTTAAACCCAGTGGGAGTTCCCCCCAAAGAGGGACAAAGGACCCCCTGATGATTCTCTACCTAATCACATGAGCCAAGGTGTGAAAGCGGGTGTGGGTCCCAATCAGCCAGGGTTTCTGGTGAGCTAATTGTGAAACCTGGCCCCACCCTATCATGTGATTTCCTGAGGTCAGATGGCCCAGGATGTGAGTGGGCGTTAAGGCGTCTGGGGAGGGAACTCAAAACTGGATTATAGATGGCAGACAGTTGGTGTCGTAAACCACCGCCTCTGTTCAAAGATGGTCGCTCACAGTGGATGTAAATGGGTTCTTTCACTCCTCTTTCAAACCATCTGTCCTCTCTGTCTAAAATGTGAACATTGGCATCCTCAAAAGAGTGACCTTTGACCTTTAGATGCAGATGGACTGCTGAGTCTTGTCCTGTGGAGGTGGCTCTTCTTTTTCACGGGACAAGACTCTATGTTTTGCTTTTTATACTATACTTACTATGTTTGCCAAAATATGAGGAAAACAGGGGCAGCTCAAGACTCGATAACTTGAACTACATCCTGGCCTTAAACTCACTGCTTTATCAGCATCAAGGCTTTTATTTCTTATCAGGGTTTTACTCCTGCTAAACAATAATCTCACAGATGAATTCAAACTGCACTGATTGTTTCAGTATGACTGCAAAAGCCAGCGAAACACACCTGACTGCAGTCTTTAGCTGATGCCCAGTGTCTGACACTTTTTACAAATTTGACTGTGAAATTAAATTCATCACCAAGGGCTGGGCGGTACGACCAAAATCTTATATCCTGATATAAAACATGTATCGTCCCAACAACAATATATATAACAAAATATTTACATTTTCGGAAAATTCTGTGAATCTCGGGCAACTCGACTTGTCTGAAGTGTTTTCAGCTGGACGTTGTGTATTTGGAGTCGAGCCCTAACCAAAGTTTCTGCTTCCAGCTAACATCAGAGAAATCCCGGAGACGCTGACGAGCTTTCATGTTTTCATCAACAGAGAGGAACCTGAGCTCAGCACACATGTCCGTACCTGAGCCGTGTGAGTGTGTGTCGGGTCTCCGGCTGATATCCAGCAGTCTGCGCTGACGCTCGATCTCCTCCTCATACTGGACGATGGTTTTCTGAACCTCGCAGAAGATTTGTTGACAAACAGCAGTCAGCCTCTCCTCTATGAACTCTCTCAGAGAGTCAGCTGAACACATGACTGCTTCAGCTCCGGCGGGCCGATAGAAGCGACAGCGACGCTGTGTTATTGGTGTTTGATCGACACTTTACTTTGTGTCTCTGAGCTCAGCCCGCTTAATCAAACCGGGATCAATGTCTGCGCAAGCGCAGCTCCTCTCCCTGCTCCCCTGCTCTGTTGTGGTTTGCCGTGCGCGGTCACGTGACTCCCTGCAAACCGTCCCAGATCTTACGGAGTCCTGAAAGGGACATAAGAGAAAAACGGATTCTCAAACTGATACACACACGTTACTGTGACAATGACACGCTGTCACATTTTATAATTCTCCTCTACTGCCTGTGATATTTGTGGTGTTACTGAAACCATCGTCTTAAAAAAGGTGATTGTCAGTAGAAGTTTATGACATTGATGAAAATGTTGTTATTGTGATATTGTTGTGTACAGCTGGGTATTAAAAGTTTAACCAGACTTCAGTAAAATTACTGTAAGTGCTAAAAACCTGTATGTTGGGCATTTTTGTCACATTGACTTTCAGGGGTTTTAATAGTGAGCTTCATAGGAAACTGCTCCCTGTGGCTACACCTGCATACTCCTGCCTACTGTCACTTACACTATAAAATAAATTAATCTCATTTTGTTATTTAAACAAACCCACTTGTACTTGCAATGAATTAACCTGTGTTTGAAAAAGGAGTTAAAGACTTTCTTCTTAAAATAAAGTAGAAGGTCTAACACGCTCCATCAGAGAACTACATTTCAATATGTTCTTATTGTTGACACCATCAGAGTCTTCTTAGCTGTAAATATGTCTTTACATGAAGTATGGATGGTCAAATGTGAGGCTGCTGGGATGGGGCACAGTTTGCAACACAGCATCCCAGCCCCATCACAGCAGAAATCCAGATGCCTTATAGACACAGCTTTATTATGATAGGATAGAAACCGCTAACAAACCATCTGTAATTCTGAACAAATGAAAATGCTGTGAGGTTCAAATGTGGGGCCTTTTCCATTTTAAACCACTCATGCTAAGGACACCTAGTTAGCAGACAGAGTGCACACTAGAAACTGTCTCTTCTTCTGAGAGAAACCTGCAGGATAATATCTGCAGCTGTAGTCACAAATGTAGTAGGTGTGTTTTTAAAACAGTTGATAATGGACAACTAGTTTAAGTGGCATATCCCCAAGCAGCACGTTATGATTCTCTATGGGAGAGAGTTGATAAAGTCTGAGCTACTGGTGGGATAGAAGCTGGTTCTCCCATATCTGAATTCACTTCTCTGTGTGCAGAACCCAAATACACATGTTGCCTCTGTCCATGCATGGAAATGTGTATGTGAGTGTATGTAGGAATGTGACTGTGTGTGTATGCATGTGTACGTAAATGTTTGTTAACAGGTGTGTGTCTGTGAGTTAATGTTTCCATTATTATCTGTGCAGATTTTACGTGTTTATGGATGTTTGAAAGGAGAAAGCATCATTACAGTAGCCCAGTAACAGGGACAGATTCATCATATGCAGAACTGAATCATTATTTTAATGTTAGGGCTTATTTAAGCAGCCTTGGGTCTAAAATACACGTTGATGATTTGGAGGAAATAATTATTGAAGTTAACTCAGAAAGATCAATGAGAGAGAAAGAGACTAAATAAATATCAGTTGTATTAAAAGTAGCTGTACGTAACTGCTCCTGACCCTGAATCCTGCCTTAGTTATGCTCCAATAGGTGTCATGGGAATCCCCCAGCAGGCTGCTATAGATGATTTTCTCAGCATCTTTTAGGGTCTTTGCCTTATGAGCATGTCCTTCATTTCTTCTGTTGGGTTCCAACTTAATGTTTGAATTATTTAGATTTCCTTAAACGCTTATCTAATTTCTCTATATTTTGTATAAGAGGGGCCAGACTTGGACCTAGTTTTTCTTTTTTAAGTGTTCTGCAGGCTTGATGAAGGTGTTTCAAAGACATTCTTTGGACATTGCTTTTTAAGTCCTGTCCTCGTACCTTAGAGGAAAGTGTATTCCTACTTAAATTCCTACTATTTAGTTTTTCTTGTTTCTGCTGAAAACTTCAATTTGCTTCAAGGAGGAGAGTTCATGCTCTCTCAATTACCTCAAGATTAGAATAAGGCCAATGTTCTGATGTTGGATTTTCATGAACACAGCTCTGTGAGCAATCTAAATAAACTAAACAGTCATCTTCTGTCAGATCATTCCACAAGGTAGAAACTACTTCTGCATATTTTTAGGTTGCACTATGTTTTACACTCCACATGATGTCACATTAACAACAGTTTTAGTAACAACACTCTGGACTGCATACTTTTAAAAAAATGTGATTTTAACGATTTCAGCTCTTTCCTGTAAATTTTACTGGTTTATTTTACTGGTTTGCGTCATGGTGATCATCACATGCTTCATTTTTAGAACTTTACCACACAGCATTTCCTGGTGTATGATGGAGTGATATGCTGTTAACTCACCGGTACATTTTTCCTGCATCTGTACTCGCATCCTGCTGACTAGTCCACTTTTTTCACCACACAACACCGACGCTCGATCTCTTGTAAGCCCAACAAGTTTGTCCCAGTGCAGTTTCATGTCTGTTACACTTTGACATACGTTTCTCCTCAGGCACACATTTGCCAAAATCTGCGTTTTGTCTGGACACAAGACGTCGCACACCTTCATCATGCAGCTTTTCAGAAACTCTCCCTCGGTAAATGGCCGAGCTGATTTGGCTTTCTCCTCTGCTACAATAAAACTTGCTTTCACAACAGCTTCACTTTGTGATTTTGCTCTGGTGAAAAACGTCTGCTGAAATGTCAGATTCTTCTTTAGCTCTTCTACTTTCTGTAGTTTCCGCTCTGTATTTAGGTTTTTCAGCTTATCCTGACGTTTTGTCTCGTAGTGCCGTCTTAAATTAAATTCCTTAATAGCAGCCACATTAGCTCCACAAATAAGACACACGGCTTTACCGGCAATGTTTGTAAACATACAGTATTCGGCCCCCTTGAACTTTTCCACATTTTGTCACATTACAGCCACAAACATGAATCAATTTTATTGGAATTCCACGTGAAAGACCAATACAAAGTGGTGTACATGTGAGAAGTGGAACGAAAATTATACATGATTCCAAACATTTTTTACAAATAAATAACTTAGGCTCAGAGATGTTGTCATTCTTGTGCTCAAACAGCAGATTCTGACAACTCACAACCACAGTGAGCTTCTCCAAGATGCTCACTGCAACATCTATATTTAAGATTTTTTAAAGGAAAGAAAGAACAATAGAAGCTGAACAAACCTATAAGAAGTATAAGAATAAACTGATAATAATTATAAGAAGCAGCAAAAGAAATTACTACAGTAAACTTTTAGATAAAAATAAAAACAATATGAAAAACATGTGGACAGCAACAGGTCTGTCTAGCACAGACCTGTTGCTGGCACAGCCAAGACAATTCAACAGCTGCTAGCACAGCACTGGGCACCAGGCAGAACTCTGTGTGTGATCTCGTGCACGAGGGAGAGAACTGTGCACTAGCGCTGTTCCTCCCCAGTCACTCTCAGTTTGCTCCTCCATAGCGCTGCTCTTTATTGTGGTCCCATGAATATGCAGAGGTTCATTAACATGTGACATCTCACACAGACATAGATGTGTTTACCATATCATAAATCAGAAAGAGAAGGTACGACCTCTCTCATGACCTTACGATGTGTGTGGATGCCAGAACACTCTGGAAGGCACACAGAGTCTTTGCAGACTGCTAAGGATCAGACCTCTATCATTATACAATTGATTATATACCTCTAAGCATACATGAGTATATATTTCTAAGCATAAATGACAGTCCAACAATATAAACCTGACGGACAGTACTAAATAATATTGTATTGTATAAACCTGTAAAGGGGGAAATCCTCACGAACCAATCCACAACCAGAAAAGAAGACTAACTCTGTACTGCTCCAATCAGGCGTCAGCTCTGTCGGTGTACAGTGTGAGTGTGTAAAGTCACAGCAGGGCTGGACTGGGACAAAAAATCATCCCGGGCATTTTGACTAGAGACTGGCCCACCAGGTATTATAGGAAAAGCCATAAAGCCTTTGAATGAAAACAAATGCTGTTGTGACAGTGATGTACACCATCTCATTGGTATTAATGTATCAATTGAAAAAACTTAAACCTACGCCATCCTATTCCTCCCTATTGTAGTATTCTAAACAGTATTTATCAAAAATATTAAAAAACCTAACTAATAGGGCTGCCAACTCGTAGCAAAAATAAATAAAGAAATAAATTTTTAAAAATAGGGAACCACCCCCCACCCTCCGCCTCATGACGCTTAATTGACATAATCAACTTTAATTTAATGTATGTGTAAAACAAATGAACAGAAACCAATTATTTTTCAACAGTAATTAAATAGATTCAACATCTTTCATCAACAGAATTGCAGACTGCAAAGATGGTACCTTCCCAAAATAAAAAAGTACTATAAATTACTAGGGTGTATATTACACTTAATGTTTTGCTACATACAATGATGGGTTTCTATACATTTTAGATCAGATGAAAACTTTAGTTGTAAGACTCAGATAATTATTTATTAAAAACTAAACATTTGAAATGAGAATAACAAAGAAAAGTATTTCCTTGTCCCCCCCTTTCCCTGTTAATGCCCTACCTGGCCCCCTGGCAATAGTTTCCTAGACCCGCCCCTGCACAGTTACCAGCCGTCAGCTACACAGAAAAGGATCCTGGTGTTATTTGTCTCTTAGAAACAGTTCATAACTTCCTTTCAACTCATTCATGTCACCTAAAAGATAAACCTGTTTCTCCATCACCTGTTCAGCTCTGATGATTCAGTAAGGACATCTCCTGGTTTCATCTGCATGTTTCCCTCTCACCAGATATACAAACCGTCATGACCAGCAGCTTTACAGCTGTGGCTCCAGCAAACATCAGCTGATACTAGAAAATAATATTAAATGAATTCTAACAACAGCTGATCAAGCTTAAACGTGCTTCTGTTGTTTAGTGCAACATCTGTTGGTTTCCTCTTTCTGGCCCAAAGTGGGCCATCAAGAGAGACGGGACTTGTGACAGAAAAGTCGATCAGCTGATCATTGATCAGATTCATGATTGAAGTAGCGACAGAGGGGGGGGGGATGCGAGAAGAAGATGCAGCTATGCAGCGTAAAGACAGAATAACTCCAGCTTTGCGTTTTTTTCATTGTAGCTGAAGTCAGGGACAAACTGTGTTCCTTTTCAGCTCAATACGAAACTTCAAAGTTCGACCTCGTCAGCTGTAATCTATCCAGTCCAGAGTCGATCATGTACAATTAGCCAATACTCCATCTTTCATTGTTTATAACGTTACAAAAAACCCCGAACAAACAAACAACAAAACATCGGCCCATAAAAACGAAAAATCACGAGCGGCCCACTGGGCAAATGCCCGGTATGCCCGATGGCCAGTCCAGCTATGAGTCACAGAGTAGGTGGTTTTAAATGTATCTATAAAGTTTATTTACCTTATTTACCTTATAAAGTTTATTTAGCCTTAAAAACAGTCCAAGTTTATTTATTTGGACTGTTTTCACTTAGTGCCACCTGGAGGACAGTCAGCTCCCTGCAGCAGCTCTGGAGGACTGTTAACTGATGAAGAGCTCGGACTGCACAGCCTGCTTCATCACCGACGTCTTTAAATAAACATGACCAGGATCAGTCGCAGCACTGAGACAAACATTTGTTACACAGCAGCCGCCTTCACACTGACTGAGCTCCATCACAGCTTCAGAGCTCAGCTTACTAAGGTCCAAAGTTTATTTCCTCTCAGGTTTATTACTTTCAGTAAAGTTTGACTTTTAGAGCCCTGACCAGCATCCTGCAGCATCTGGAGCAGCTGTGTGGTGCTGTCATGGCAATAAGGATCAAAATCTGTGGGGATGTTTCCAGCAGGGGTTATAACCTGCAGTCAGCAAGGTGTACCTAATAAAGTGGCCGTGTTTATGTCACAGTGCAGCACCATCAGAAAACGGTGGTTTACATCTCTGTTACAGGAAACCTGAAGAGTTAAAACACAAGAGAAGAAAATCTAAACGTTACACAAAGAACATAAAAGAACTAAACTTCATAAAACTTCACAAATGATGCTTTAAATGAAAAATAAATCCCTGTAAATAATTCAACAGGTCACTTATTAGAACCACCTTAACTAAAACTCTGTAGCCGGTCACTGTGGTTTGTCCCAGCAGCTCTTAGGAAACAAACTGCTAACTTCAGTGTTAGCACACACTGTTAGTAAACTATGCAACACTGAATTCAGGTTTCAGTTGTGTTAAGTTGTGAAGTTGTGATGAAAGTTTTCTTACTGACACAGGTAGGATGGTCAGGCGTCCTCTGTTCCTGCACCGTTCATGAACTGTCACTTATAAAATGCTGCCAAACATCAACTACACTCAATAACTAAACGTGTGCAGGTTAAAGTGATGGACGCCCAGATCTGCACTCCAAATAAAAACAGACTAAAGGTGTTTCCTTCAGAAACAAAGACAATATTTACAAAGACCTCACAGGTAAATTGTGAGCGATCACAGCAGCATCTCATCCTGACTAACAGCTTTTAGATGCAGGGAGAGTGTCCTGGTTCAGAGGTGGTTCAGCAGATGATGAAGGCCTTTCTGTTGCATTGTGTAGTGCTGTGGATGCCATGATGGTTGACTGGGTCTGGTTCTACTGAACTCAGAAACACTTCTGAGGTATTTACACCTGAAGCCTCATTTAATGTGAGTCAGAAACAAACGGCTCACCTGTGATTAATGGATGTTTCCCTGCATTTATATTTCCACACAGTTTATTTCTTACAGCAGGAAAACTGAACAGAATGTATGTAAGAGGTTAGAGTGAGGATGACGTCACTTAATACAGAAAATTCATGTTTTTCTGTTTTGATGATGAAGGACTTCTTTAGCTCTGTAAACAGCTACACTTGAGAGGACAGAGGTGATTTCATGGATCAATAACAATGTGTTTATCAGCTTTCATCATTGCAGTGCAGACATGACGTCAGATCTATCAAAGTGAAGGCCGTCTCTCTGATGACGTCACACAGCAGAATCATTCTGTCCAATAAAGGATCTCAGATCAGCTGCTGCCATCTTGTGGCCACAGTTGGTTACTGTCTCTGAAAGTTGTCTCATGTTTCCTGTTGTCCTGTTAACAAAGGCTGGAGCTCATCATGCTGAGAGGGGAGCAGCATTTTTTGGCTCTGTGAAATGCACTTCACGAACGTACACACATGCACAGTTCTTTGTCGCCAGATGCCACGTTTATTTTCAGTTTTCGTTTGTTACTACGGTCCACAGTCTGACAGCTCCGGTCTCAGCTGATTCCCAGCTTCCCCTCCACTCCTCTCCCGTCTCACTAAAGAAAGGGCACGAAAACCGTCATCAGTCCAAACGCCATCAGCTGTTCTCACCTGCCTCTCCAGCACCGTCCCGTTGAGCTCACTGTGCCACTCCTCCCCTGCAGCTGCGCCCGGGACCACACCTCCGCCACACACCCCCACCGCCCGACTGAGGCTGGGAGCCGTCCGGCCGAACCTACTCCCCCCCCACGAGCGAGAGAGGAAATCGGCCACAGCCATCTGCGCCCCCAGCCTATGGACCACCTTGAACCTAAAGGGCTGTAAACTGGATGATCCGGGTTTTGGCATCCTTCATGCGGTGGAGCCACTGCAGCGGGGCATGGTCCGAGCAGAGGGTGAATGAGCGCCCCAGGAGGTAATAACGAAGGGAGTCGACCGCCCACCGGATAGCCAAGCACTCCTTCTCCACGGTGCTGTACCGGCTTTCACGCTCCGTCAGCTTCCGGCTGATGTAAAGTATGGGACGGTCGGCCCCCCTTACCTGCTGGGACAAAACGGCCCCCAACCCTCTGTTCGAGGCGTCAGTCTGCAGAACAAAAGGGAGGGAAAAGTTAGGAGTGTGAAGCAGCGGCTCTCCACAAAGAGATTTTTTCACCTGCACAAACGCCGCCTGGCACGGCCCTGTCCACTGAACCAGATCTGGAGCACCCTTTCGGGTGAGATCGGTCAAGGGGCTGGTCAGCTGCGCAAACCCCGGCACGAAACGACGGTAGTAACCTGCCAGCCCCAGAAACTGTCTCACCTCCTTTTTAGTCTTGGGGCGCGGGCAGGATGCGATCGCCGCCATCTTCTCCACCTGTGGGCGCACCTGCCCGCCCCCCAAGTGGTACCCCCTGGGAGATACTGTACCTCCCTCCGTCCAACCGCACACTTCTTCGGGTTGGCCGTGAGCCCCGCCCTCCTCAGGGACTCCAGGACCGCGGCCACCCGCTGCACATGCTCCGCCCAGGTGTCGCTGTGGATGATCACATCATCCAGGTAGGCGGCAGCATATGTAGCGTGCGGACACAGCACCCGGTCCATGAGGCGCTGAAAGGTGGCAGGGGCTCCGAACAAGCCGAACGGAAGCGTAACGAATTGGTACAAACCGTACGGAGTGGAGAAGGCCGTTTTCTCCTTGGACTCGGCAAACAAGGGAATCTGCCAGTAGCCCTTGGTTAAATCCAGTGTCGTGAAAAAATGGGCCGTGCCCAACCGATCCAGGAGCTCGTCGACCCGGGGCATGGGATAAGCATCAAAGCGTGACACCTCATTCACCTTGCGATAGTCGACACAGAACCATATAGACCCATCCTTCTTCACCACAAGAATGATGGGGCTACACCAGGTGCTGTGCAACTCTTCTATCACTCCCATTTTCAGCATTTCAGCCAATTCCCTCTGAACAATTTGCCGTTTATGCTCAGGAAACCTGTAGGGCCGTGAACGCACCGTCACGCCAGGCTGCGTTTCAAAATGGTGCTCAATGAAAGACGTTCGGCCGGGCAGGGGGAGAACACATCCGCAAAATGCTGTTGTAACGCGACAACGTCCGCTCTCTGGGCCTGTGTGAGGTGGTCATCACAAGGGAGGGAGGCAGGGATGTTGGAATTTGGTACCTCCGGCCCCAACTCATCTCTCTCCTTAACCAGGCTTACCAGAGAAGCGGTTTCAGCCTTTCTCCACGCTTTAAGGAGATTGAGGTGATAAATCTGCGTGGCCCCTCCCCTGTCCGACCGAGTGACCTCATAGTCAACGTCCCCAACTCGCCGTGTGACCACAAAGGGTCCTTGCCACTTGGCGAGCAACTTTGACCTGGAAGAAGGGAGTAATACAAGCACTTTGTCTCCCGGTGAAAATTGCCTGAGTCTAGCCCCTCTGTCATACAGGCGTTGCTGACGCTGCTGAGCCTGGAGCAAATTCTCCTGTGACAACCTCCCCAAAGTGTGGAGTTTCGCTCTCAGGTCCAACACGTACTGAATCTCATTCTTGGCGGGGCTTGGACCTTCCTCCCAGCTTTTGTAGTTGCCACAATGGAGAGTAATTCCTCAGATTAGCAATAGGTAGATCTCAGCTTCCCAATTCCAATTAAAGTCAAAAACACAAAAATTACAGGAGAGGAACAAAGTTCTATGCCAGCTGTTTTATTGAACAGTGTAGCTCAGCAAAACAGAGGGAAAAGCAAAGCTCCCCTAGGGTGTTCGCAATAAGCGCATGCAGGTAGGGACCAACCCCACGGACAGACAGCAGGAAAAAGCCCAGAGGGCTGTCCCCGGCCCCCTTTTAAAGGTACCAGTAGTCCCACCTCCTGCTGCTGAGTAACTTTCCCACGCACCCAGGAGCAGGTGCAGGGTCAAATGCCGGCCAGAGTTCACACCTGGCGCTGGCTGAACGCCCGGTCCAAAGTGACACCCCTAGGTTAACCCTTTGCTTTACCCTCTGACAATAGGTCACAACATGGTCAAAGGTCACACATTAGTACAGCAAATAGCATAGTTTATAAAAGATAATTATGATATTAATGTGAATAATACTTGGCCTAACTACATCAAATATATGAGTTAAATGCATAACATAAAAATAAAACACTCCAGTGTAGGTTTATAGTGTGTGTGTGTGTGTACAGGACAGTGAAGATATGCCTCATGAGTGTGCTGCATGACTTGTGGGTGTGTGTGTGTGTTTGTGTGGGTGTGTGTGTGTGTGTGTGAACCACTGCATGCCTAAAACTCCACATGAAAGTTAGAATATATATATTCAGATAGATATATAGGTACAAAACTCCATCATGTTAGATTTATAGGTATACATGTCATACAAAAATCCACTACACTTTCTTTAATGAGCACCCCACGCGGCTTCCTGCCGAACAGCAGTTCAAAGGGAGAAAATCCCGTGGAGGCCTGGGGCACCTCCCGCACTGCAAATAACAGAGGGTCTAGCCAGCGATCCCAATTGCGTTCATCCTCAGTAATGAACTTATGAATCATGGACTTTAAAGTCTTATTCAGCCGCTCCACCAGCCCGTCCGTCTGAGGGTGGTAGACGCTGGTCCGAATGGATTTAATGCCCAATAATTCGTACAGTTCCCGCAGTGTGCGAGACATGAACGAAGTGCCCTGGTCAGTCAGTATCTGACTTGGGAGATGACCTGAAACCACACTCTGCGCCACACTCTTTGCAGAGATGTTGCGCAGCGGGACTGCTTCTGGGTACCGCGTTGCATAATCCACCAGGACTAATACAAAGCGGTAGCCGTGTGCACTCCGGTGGAACGGCCCGATGAGATTTTTTAATAAAATGAAGCGCGGGTAGGTCCGCTTGGCTTCAGGGCGCACCACGTGACCATCAATCTCAATCACCTGGTCAAAGGCTGAGCGTAGGGTGTCATCACGAGACTGCTCCAGTGGGAAATCACCCGTGGGGGAAATTTCCGGAGCCGGCGAGGCCTCCCATGAAGGACCTGCCGTCTCCCCCTCCCCGGAGTCAGTGTCGGACGACCCCGCGTCACCGCTGAGCGCCGCGCAGACACTAAACGCTACTAAAGGTCGTGATTGCATCCCCGCATACTGCCCTAACAGATGATGAAACCCCGGCCAATTCGTGCCCAGAATTAGGGGATGCGACAGGCGCGGGCTAACCACAGGTGACACTCTATGCGTTTTGCCCTTATACTTTAATAACAGCGGCACTATGGGATACCTGTGAACATCACCATGAACACACTTCACCTCCACCCAATCTGCCTCCAGCAATGCCCCGGGGCGAACCAAGCTTTGGTGCACGAGGGTCTGCGTACAGCCCGTGTCCACCAAAGCATGGCGTATACCCCCTCGAGTCCTGACCGGAATGCTGTACGTCCCTCCTGGACTGGAAGAGGTCGCTGGGGCACTGGCGACGCGGAACACCTGCCCCACTTCCATCAGAGGACAGTCCCTCCTCAGGTGTCCCAGTTGCCCGCACTTCCAGCACTCCTGCCCCGGTGTCTGTGCCGCTCTCCGTGGCTCAGGGGCGGCACTGCTCATTTCTGATCCCTGGGAAGGCACAAATGAAGCAAAAGGATTAATGGGGCTTAGCGCCGGCGCAGGTACCCGGCGCCTTGGTGCCGGTACTGGGGCTTGTCTGCTCGGTTTCCGGCCGCCTTCCCCGGGCTCCCCCGCTCCGGTGGCAAGATGGTCCTCCGCCAATGTTACCGCAACCTCCAGACTCGCAGGACGGTGGCACCAGACCCATCTCGCTGTCTCCGCAGGAAGCCCCTCCACGAACTGCTCCAGCACCCAGTAGCGGTTTTAGATACGGGCGACACGGGCGGTTGCCTGGGGCGGCATCGTGGTAGGGGCGGCATCACGGGCAAAAAAAAAAAAATTGCTCGTACTCATGCTGCCCCTACATCATGCCAGCGCATATTGGGGATGGCATAGGCACCGATCGGTTTTCTATCGCCCATTTGCTGGGAGTAAGGGCGCCCTCCGTTTGCGAGGTGCGCCTGCTGCTTGCGGCACAGGGAGGAGAGGGCGGGGCGGCGGGGGATTCTCTGGCTGGCTGGAGCAGCATCTAATAACCAACTCGCAAAATAAAACAAAATAAAAACAAACCAACAATACGAAAACACCAGACATTATGATACAGACTTATAATTTGCACCGATGTTTTTCTATATTTCCCTCGGGATGAATAAAGCATAATCAATCAATCAATCAATCAATCAATCAATCAATCAATCAATCAATCAATCAATCGATACACGAAAAGTGAGCGTGAGAGCCCTCGGTGCGCCTGCTCGCTGCTGAAGTCAAAGTAAACTTTATTGTCATCTCTGCTACATACAGTTCAGTATATAGAGAGACGAGACGACGAGGCTCCAGTTACAGCAGTGCAAGAAAACAAACAATAAATATAAGAAGAGTAAGAAAATAAATATACACTTTAGGACTAGGGGTAAAGGGATCAATAACAATTTAAAATGTATATTTTATATTTTGTTGATTTAAAGTCTCACACACAACCCGTTTTTAAAGTTTAAAAAAAGAGAAAAGAAGAGGAGGAGTGTAGCGACTTCCACAGTCGCTAGAGGCCGGGGACTGAGCCTGCCTATTTGCCTGACGCGCTGTCAACTTTACGCAATAATGCGAGAGGTGGAATTGCTTGCTTGTTTATTAAAATGCTTGAAAAGTTTACAGAGCAATGTGATCAGCTCGCGATTCAAACTCTTAAAACATCACAGGCTCTAATGCAACAAGGGGAAACTCGTTGTGCTGCATTCAACAAAAACTACAGCTACCCAGCCCTGCTCTGTCAAAATCAAACCAGTGAAAGACAGACTGACAACGCCCTCTTAATGTCACCGCTACCACCCACGTGACTCCTGTTACACATCACCATAGCAACCAAACAAATGAAAACCCAGTGATCATTAAAATTCAATACATTTAATTATGACTCCTACAAGGAGAAACAAGCAAAAGATACAGGTAAGCAGATGTGTCATTGGATAATGGCAGGTCATGTATCCTAAAACATTAAGAATACTTTCTTAAGTGGGTTACAGCTCCTCCAAGAAGAAATGGTAAAAATAGTTACAGTAACAGACTAAACTCCAAACAATATATACAATAATATAATATTAATATAATAGTAATTAGTCAGTGTCAATTGTTGATTTAGCCTGTTCTCATTGTATGACGAATTATGATGTCTGTTTAGTAGCCGTTTGCATACTATATTTTCTCTGTCTTCATATGCGTGTGTGTGTGTGTGTGGGGGGGGGGGGGGGGGGGCAGAGGGAGTGTTCGCCCAGGGCGCCAAATAGGCTAGGACCGCCACTGCCAGCACCACATTGTCCACCAGCAGCGTCTCTCCCTCCGATGATCCCGGCTGCAGCCAGCGCACCGCCGCGTCGTGCAGCTTCCGGACCCAGGAAAACGGCCGATCCTCCGCGGTCAGCCGACAGGCCCGGAACTGCCGGCGATGATCCTCAGGGGTGAGTCCCATCCTGTCCACCACCGCCCGGCTCACGTCCTGGAAGCTGCTCCTCGAGGTCGGCGGCAGACTCAGGGCCGCCGTCTGAGCCTCCCCACTCCACCTGCGGCCACTGGCAGGCCTCCGCCGTGGCACAAAAAGTCTCCAGGAAAACCTGGGGGTCGTCCCCGTCGCCCATCCGGGGCATCACCACTGACAGCGGGGGGGCCTTCGGCGGCACAGCCGCTCCAGAACCTGGGTCTGCTGGTCTGCCTGCTCCTGCAGCTCTGCCAGGCGATCGCGCTGGGCCGCCGCCTGGTCCTGGCTCATCTTCGCCATCTCCGCCAGCATTTGCGCCAGGAACTGCAAAGGCTGGGCGGGCAGCGCAGCATGTGGGTCAGACATCCCCACGTAGACAGGGTTTCGGCACCACTGTGAAATGCACTTCACACACGTACACACACGCACAGTTCTTTGTCGCCAGATGCCACGTTTATTTTTAGTTTTCGTTTGTTATGACGGTCCACAGTCTGACAGCTCCGGTCTCAGCTGATTCCCAGCTTCCCCTCCGCTCCTCTCCCGTCTCACTAAAGAAAGGGCACGAAAACCGTCATCAGTCCAAATGCTATCAGCTGTTCTCTCTCCAGCACCGCCCCGTTGAGCTCACTGCGCCACTCCTCCCCTGCAGCCGCGCCCAGGACCACACCTCCGCCACAGGCTCTTCACACATGTTCATTATATTCTGATGATCCTGGATGGAGACAAACTACAGATAAGTGTGTTCAGCCCAACTAGTTTATCTCATTACAGCAGTTTGATGTTTCCCTTTGAATCCCCCTGAAGATACTGACAGTGAAGCACGTACATAATACTGCAGCCTTTCAACTCTGAGCTTATTTAGTTCTATTAATACACTGAAATCTCATTTGTGTCATGAAGAAAGTCTTTAATCAAACAGAATTCAAATATCAGAAACATTTCATATATGGTGTAGTGGCAATTCCTTTACTTTTGACAAACCAAACATCCCACAATTTAAAGTCCACAAGCCACTGCTGCACTGAGATAATGTTTCGTACGCAGGCAAAAGAAGTCCACTGTCCAAACTTGAAAGTTGAGTTTTTATGGTTTATTTATCCAGTTTGGCAAGCAATAACAAGATCCTTCCTGCTGATTCTCCTGCTCTGGTAAAAAACCATAGGCCCACCCCAATGCATGCTGGTCCTATACTCTTTATTTATAGAAACAAAATGGCCCTACAGCTCTTACTGACTAATTTAACAAAGTAATATCAAACAAACAAAACATTGAAAGAAAAATATTAACCTACAAATAAACTTCTAAATAAACCCCAAAATATAAGTAAACTAACAACAAACTTTAACTAATTTCAAAAATTATAAAAAATAAGAACAAATAGCTCCAACATATGGAGTTAAACATGAATCATTGTTTCAACAATATATTTATTGTTGTCATAAACAGACAAGAAGACAACAACAAACTGCTCCTCCCATTCAACACATGTCAGTCCATATCCCAGCAAACTAAATCATCTCCATTTACACACATCAAATAGAAACATGAATCACTTGTAATGATTAGAAACTTGATAGAATTTCAAATCTAGTTTGGGGAGTCATTCAGTGAGAAACAGTGAAATGATTTTCCATGTGAAAAGGTGGACAGCAGAAACAGAAAGAAACAGTGAGAACTAAAAGAGAAACAAAGAGCTTTGGAACAATGAGGCAGCAGGAGGACAGCTGCAGTTTAACAGCTTCAATTCACTGACAGGAAACAACATTAGAAACATCATCATCCTCAACTCATCTGCTCCACTGACACTGACACCTTCAACGGCAACACCTTCGCTTTATCATTAGTGCGAATGTACGGAAACATCCTGTGAGTGAAAGTGTGTGTGAAGGTGTGTATGTGTGTGTTAGTATCAGGATCAGAGAACGACAGCTTTCCTCTGTTCCAGTCCAGATTCACTCTGATCCTCTGGAGCTTCTGCTGGACTGAGAGATCAGTGTGAGGAGGTGATTGTGTGAGTTTGTAGTATTTATTATCAAACAACCCTATTCTCCATATTTCAGACAGTATGTCTCCCTTCCTCTGCCCAGACTCTGCTAACACACCCAGTACCCACAATGTACTGTCTCCAACATCAACATCCCAGCTGTGAGTCCCTGAGTTAAAGCCCTCAGAGCCCAGGACAGCTCTGTAAAAATCAATCCTCTCTGGATTATCAGGAAGCTGCTGCCTCTCTCCTCCTCCATATCTCACACTGGTCAGATCTTCAGACAGGATGAGGTCTGGGTTTGCAGTGTTTGGGTCCAGAATGAGAGGAGTGTAGGAGACCATGTCCTTCATGTTGTTCCAGATGTTGAAGGTCAGGTTGCCCAGGTGTTTGGCCTGGTCTATCAGAGCTCCTGAGGGCAGCTGTGGATCATCCAGCAGGGGGCAGCGCTGGACTCTTTCCACTGCAGCCTTGTAGTTGTGCAGGAATGAGACGTCTTCAGCTCTCAGCTCCTCCTCTGTGGCTCTGACTGTGTCTGAAAGAGCTGCTATCTCTCTGCTCAGAGCCTCCATCTTCTCCTTCATCATCCCACTCTTCTGCTCCTCTTCCTCCCTCAGTGCAGCCAGCCTGGCCTCCTCTTCCTCTGCTAGAAACTGGTGAAGCTTCTTAAACTGCTCCTTAATCTGCCTCTCTGTGTGTCGGGCCTGGACCTTAATGTGTTCTGCTGTTTGATCAAACTTCACTTGAACTTCTTCACAAACCTTTAACTTCTTCTTTAAGGGCTCCAGAGTTTCCTGAAGTACCTCCTTGTGTTGTTGTGCAGCTTCATCGATGGGTCTGAATCTGTGATTGGTGTGTTTTTCTGAGGCACAGCAGACAACACACACTGGCTGCTGATGGTCCAGACAGAAGAGTTTGAGTTTCTCATATTGCAGACTGCAGAGAGCCTCTGAAACTCTCTGATATCTCTCTTGTAAGAACGACTCACACAGGTTCTTTAATGCCAGGTTCACAGGTGGATTCTCCCTTGAAGATCTTCTCTTACAAACTGGACACTCGTGTGTTGTTCTCTCTCTCCACCATGTCTTGAGACAGTCTTTACAGAAGCTGTGGCTACATGACAGAATTACAGGATCTCTGAAGACCTCCTTACAGACCGGACAGCAGAGATCCTCCTCTGATCTGGAAGCCATTGAGTCTGTGAGTGAAGCTGAAAACAGCAGACAGGAAGTACAGTCAGTCCTGGCTCCCCTCCCTCCTCTACGACCTTCACTGAAACTTCCTTTGAGTCGTGTTTTTGCTCAAACTCACATTCAGTGTGTGGAGCGTCAGCAGCTTGAAGCAGCAGTGTTGGAGTTTTCCACTTTTCTCTCCTGTAGCTGGACTCACTCAGAGGAAGCTGCTAGTTTGGTCTGAACTCAGTCTGATCGTCTGTGTGTCTCTCTTTACTGAGGACGAAGAACAGCCTGTTTCCTGGTTTGCCACATTTGAGTGACGTGAGGGGAGGAGACAAATGTTGCTGTTTCACTTTTAACTAAGATGTGTTTCAATCCTGCCTGTAGCTCAAAAGCTTTAAAAGAGGTTTTGTTCCTTTTCACCTCCACAGGTCACAACATGAAACCTGTTGTGAAGTTTATAAAATAAAGTGTCACTCGGTGGTGCAGCTGTTTGTCAGCTTCTATTTTAGACTTTGTTCTGGTTCTTGTTCAGGTTCCCAGCAGTGGGAGTGTAATGCAGTCACACAAACACAGGTGGTGTTAAGGTGGATTCACTTTGTTACAGACAGTGGTGTTATTTCTTGTAACTAAGGGTGTGTTTCACTCCAAAGTTCAGACATTAACCTGCCAGGAGTTGTAAAAGTTACTGATAAAGAGCTTTTATCTCATTTCACATGCAGGTCAGAGCATGAAAGCTGTGATGCAGCAGTTTGAGAAAAATTGCTGCTGATATAAAATATTTTTTGTGGTTTTACAAAATATATAAAAGAGCAGAAAGAAAAGAAATAAGTGTAAAGAGTGCAGCAAAATGCATGTTTTAGTGTGAGTTGGTTCATCTGATCTGGTTGTGTAAAAGTCACTGCATGACACTGAGTTTGACTTTTGTGTTACTGACACTCATCTCTGACTCAGAGAAACGATTTCTCCCCTGTGATGTTCACACAGTGGTGAGTTACATGTGTGTGGAATTTTTACTCTTTTATAGAATTAAAGTTTCGCTTTTCTCTTACTTTCTTTTTTCTGTTATTTACTAAAAAATCTCTCAAAGAAATAATGAATTCTCCACACGTGTTTGAAGGTTGCATGCAAATATCATGTGATCTAAAAGTCAAATATCTGCTGATGGAGCAAAACAAGGCCAGATGTTCAGCAGCTGTATTGCTGCATGACATCAGCCCACAGCAGCAGAGACCGTGGAGCCAACATGTGAGAAACAAAGCAACACGCTGAACATCTGAACCACAGCAGGAAGTGCGACTCTTTGTAGACCTGTGGACAGGAAACACACAGCAGGTCCTGATCAGTAACAGGGTCCAAATACAAACATGTGTTTATCAGCATCTGTATATATGAGCACACAGAGAGCTCAGCTGGACACACACTTCAGTCCTCCATCAAACACAACACACCTACACACTGTTTCCACCAGCTGCAGCACAGTCCAGTCTTTACAGTCAGAGAGGGCTTTTAATGTGAAAGGCGCCACACAGGAAGTTTCAGAGGAACAGAAGAAGAACCAAAGGATGGTCTGTGATGTTAAGGTTAGTGTGATCAGCATCAGCTGGAAATATGAAACATGTCAAACATGTGAGGAAGAAGCAGCAGCAGCTCACACGTTTACCACAACCACACACAGTCCTCTGAGAGCAGCGTGGCCTCCATCTTTGAAACACACAAACTCAAACGCACAAACTCACTGATTGATTATTGATTATTATTATTGTTTGATTATTTAAGAGATAAGTTATCTGTGTGTTACAACAAGGATTTTGAAACAAATCCTAAAGTCTATTGAGAGCAAGATCTCGCAAAAGTTTAACATCCACACAGCACCTTAGAAACAACCACAGCGATGGAGGACACACACAAATGTGAGAGATTCATTTATTTTTATTTTGATCTTGGACTAAACTGTAAAGACATTTAAACAGTGCTTTGCAGTAGACACTGTTTTAATACGTCTAAATATTAAGGGAATGTAGAGACTTGCAGGAAGAAAGAGACACGAAAGGGAGAAGAGGTGGAGAGGAGCAGGAAGTTAATGAAATGAGAATTGTGTAAATTTTATAACTTAGGATTCAGCAATTGGCCGCCTTAAGGAAGAGCTCAACAGTCAAGACTACAGTAACATCTATGTTCAAGGTGTTGACGTGGCATATAAAAATATATCTATAATATTGAGTCTTTATAATAAACCCCGGTGAATAAAGAAAACTGAAAACTCAAAAAACATGGCGAACAAAGTGGATACTGAACGCATGTGAGAAAAATAATTTCCTGCATAAGAAATCTTTAAAGACAAGAACAACAGAAGCTGAACAAACTTATAAGAAGTATAAGAATAAAGTGATAATAATTATGAGAAGCAGCAAAAGAAATTACTACAGTAAACTTTTAGATGAAAATAAAAACAAAATGAAAAACGTTGACAGTGTTAAATAATATTGTAAATAAAGGAACTAAGGGATTTGAATATCCAAATAACTTTCAAATCAAAAACACAATGATCAGTGACATGAAACAAATGGTTTTAATGACTTTTTTCTTTATGTTGGTCTCGGCTTTGCTAAAGAAATTGTAACAAATGGACACCCTCCTAAAACTAAAACTCTAAATTTAACAAAGTCAATGTTTATGAGGGGAGTAGATGAGCCATGCCAGTAGTAAGGACTAATGTAAAATATCACAGCATTACAGTAACAGGAGTTAGTGTGTGGAACACTTGTTCAGATGACATTAGGAAAAGTACAACAATACAAAAAACGACTGTTTAAAAATAATAAATTGCATGAATATAGTAAATCATCCTCTCAGTGACTGAGTTGTCTCACTGTGATCTATTTAAGCCTTGATCTCATTTTTATAGACCGAGGGAAAAGTAACCCAAGCTTAAAGTGTTCATTCAGGTATTTGTCACATAGATATAAAATAAGCTCAGAGATTAATCAGGTGTAAACCACAGGATGCTTATTTTATGTAAAAATGTAGTTTGTTGTTGTTTTGGTTTATTAGCTGAAACTGTTTTATGTGAATATGTTTATGTGTTGTATGTGAGTGTAGACTTGTATATAGTTACACCTGTATGGATCATATAATGTTGAATTCTGAATACTGATATGTAATTAATGAAATCTAAAATAAGGGGGTGGTAACAGGAAACATTGCAAACGTCATTCTACTCCTTTTCTAGCTTAAACATTGTGTAGACATAGTGATATTCATAAAATCTTTTTTTTTTTTTTAAATCTTGACATTTTTCTTATATCTTGTTGTTTCAGTTATATTTGCAAGTTATATGTCTCTCTCTCACACACATTTCTTAAATGTATGTATGCTTGTTAATAGGCTGAGCTGGATGACACTGCACAGTGGTCGACCTAATGTAATGTATACATTACCTGAGCTCTACGGGACAACAGACTTCCTTTGCCCTGCTGAACAAGAACATGTTGAACTGTGTAAAAATGAGTTTGTTTTCAACTGACTATGTGATCCAGCTGTGATCCATGTGATCCAGCTGTATATGAACTGTGTAATATCCTTATGGCTGAGTCCCATCTGACTCCACCAACAGACCCATATCAGCCTGTGAACTTGTACATGCATCTAAGAGAGACCATCATGGAATTGGTGTAAAACACATGCAGTGCAGCAGACAACATTTCACCTAATTGACCTGTGCTATATGTGAGAAAGCAAACGTCTGGATGTTAAACAGACTTTTAACTGTAAGCTTTCTAGTACACTGACATTTATGAGAATATCTTATATATTATTTCGTTTTGTGTTCTAGGAGGGTCAGTGAACTAAAGTATGAAGGGAGTCTCTTCCTTTCAATGATATTCTGAGTGTCTTTAGCACAAACTGTGATGTTCTGTCCAATGTTATTAAGTTCTATGTTTATATCTATTACTTTGAATTACTTTAACTTTCTCTTTGGCTTGATACATGGATCAAGAAGAACATAGAATAGAATAGAATAGAATAGAATAGAATAGAATAGAATAGAATAAACCTTTATTATCCCACAGATGAGAAATTCTGGTGTTACAGAGCTCTTACAGCAAGGGGAAATAAAATATAAAACGAAGACACAAGGTAGTCCAATAAACATAAGCAAGTTCGTATATACAGGTAACAATCTACAGAATATGTATATAAAAGAGTGTGACAGCTGCTGGTAAGAATGACCTACAGTAGCGCTCCTTCCTACACTCTGGAAGGTGTAAAAGTCTACAGCTGAACGAGCTGCTCAGTGCTCGTAGTCTCATGCAGGGGGTGGGAGGAGTTGTCCATCAAGGATGTTAGCTTAAACATCCTCTCCTCCCCAACCTGCTCGATGGACTTCAGAGGGCAGTCCAGGACAGAGCTGGCCCTCCTGACCAGTTTATTAAGTTTCCCCGTGTCCCAAATTATTTTTTGGCTTTTTACTGTTGGTTAAACAAAACAGGAAAAAATCAATACGTACTTGGTGACCTTTTGAACTCTTCAAACGTAAACATTCTGTTTTGTTAGTGAATTTATCTGAAGCTGATTTTATCAGTTGAATATTACATTCTCTGTTCCCTCCTGTCCTGTTGATGAAGAGCAAGCTCATTCAAATGAGAAGAAGGTCCTGAGTTCAATTCCACCATCAGGCCGGGGTCTTTCTGTGTGGAGTTTGTGTGGGTTTCCTCCGGGTACTCAAGCTTCCTCCCCACTGTCCAAAGACATGTAGCTTGTGGGGGTAGGTTAATTGGATTATCCAAATTTCCACTAGGTGTGAATGTGAGTGCGAATGGTTGTCTGTCCTTGTGTGTTGGCCCTGCGACAGACTGGCGACCTGTCCAGGGTGTACCCGCCTCTCGCCCTATGAAGCTGTGATAGGCTCCAGCGACCCTGAAAAAAAAAGGATAAGCGGAAGAGAATGAGGGATATTATTTAATAAGTGTGAAATCCAGGCTTACAATCTTGATTATTCAAGAAAATGTTAAATCCGCTGGTGTGTTGAGAGACTGTACCTAAAAGCAGACCATGATAGAGAGGACACTGAACTTTAAACAAAAGCGAGCCTTTATTCTGGCTGATGGCAGGAGTAAAAACAAAAGCTAAGGTAAAACAATGACAAGCTGTGGAGCTGATTTTGCTGTGAACTGTCACTTTAACAATAACATCAAACCTCACTTCAATGGTAGCTCTGCAGGTATGAGCAACAGGCCTTCTGTTGAGCCCAGTTTCACCATTAAAGCAAACCTGAAGTTTGTCAACACAGATGACAGAAGACCCAGTGCAGAAGCGCAGGATTATTTCAGCTTTGGTTTCATCAGTGTTTTTGACATAACACTGAAGATGGTTAAAGGTTGTCTCTTCTTCCTGAGACAGCATCAATTTTGTTGTTTCAAATAGCTGCACTAGTCTTTTGCCTGTGGCCTTCCTTCTTTGTCTCATACAGAGACAACACACTTTCCTTGTCTGACAGTTTCAGCTACAGACATGGGTGTGGAGAAGCAATCCACTTTGGTTCTTGGAGGATGGCCTTATGAGCCATTGTTTCAATGGCAGGCTGCATGTTGTTCTTAGGTGGTAGGAAGTGGGAACCATCCTTGTAAAAATGTCAAACAGGTCATCTTCATCATTTTCATCCAATGTGCCCTGGAGAGCCTTCTCAACAGCTGATCTCTCAACAACAGGGAGATAGTTGAGAAACGATGTAATCAGGATGTCGACATCAACTGAGTCCACTCCATGGATGCAGGTAAAATGAAAGCCTCTGACAGCCTCACTGAAAGACACCATGGTCTAGTGAGTCTTTCACCCATATCAGTCCAACTGCTTGTCATTCAGCCTCACAAAAGTCTGGCCTCAGCCTTGGAGCTTGTTCAGTTTCACCTTCACACTGTTCCAAAAATTGCTCCCAAAATACAGTGTAAACCTCCTTTGACACCCCAGCATCATCAACAGCATTTTCATTTACAAAGTTCATCTTTAAACTCACACTGATGATGCTACTGTCCATAAATACAGCCAAAAGATCATCAACAACCTTTATCCTGCAAATTGATACACGTCGGGGGCTCTGTGGATCTCCTGAATTTGATGGGGAAAGTTGGCTGCTTGAATCAAAAGGCAAACCTTGTGTGATGAAATTCAGTCCATGATCCTGGGTACAAGACAAAACATGCACATTCAATAAGACATGTAAATGAATTATATGTTCTCAATATGGTTGAAATGTATGTGTCTAATATTAGTTGTCTCTCCATTCCCAAACCACGGTTGCCCTGACAATGAATATATAACATGACCATTGTTACTTTTTGAAATGTTTTGGCCTGATGGAGCTCCTCCTGTGTCACAGAAATATAATACAAATGCTCTTTACATGCTGAGTATGAGACTCACTTCTGTGAAAAACAGGTAGAGACAAAAATAATGTGTCACTACTCTGTTATGTAAATAATTTGATTTCAAAAATACATTTTCTGTTTAATCTCATCTTAATTTTAAACACCAGAATTGTCTCTCAACTGAAAATATCCTTTTAAATAAAATGGACCCACAAACTGCCACATCCTCAGAAAATGGTGTGCCAAATTGGCATTGCTACAGTATGTAAAGATAGGTGTTCATGGTTGCCTGAATGATAAATCTTACCTGTGCAATCTGGGGTGCTTCCTCATGTATGGCCTGCATATGTGGTGTGAGTAAGACATTAGCTGAAGACAATGAGGGCAGGAAACTATCCGTAGGTAATCCACTTAGGTCGTCATTCTGAAGGAGGAAGTAGTGCATTAACTGACAGCAGACACCTTAACCCTTCAAGTTTATGAGAATCTTCTTTAATCTTCTACCTCAACCTGTTAAAAATCATGAATGTTCTTAGGAAAGTCTGTAAAATATGTCAAATAGAGATTAAGAAACTGAAAAAAACCCACCTCTTTATTTTTAGCCTACATGTCTCACTTACAAGAGTAAAAGGACATATTACAGTGGAATTCCACAGGTTTTTATCAGGTCTTTATTTTATTACTGCTGCAACAAAATCAAGCTTTAAACAAACGAGACATTAATTCTGATTAATGGAAATCGAGCAAGTGTTAGATTAACTCTTGTTTCTTAGTCGTCTCCCTGGATAAATGACAGCATTCGCTGTTTAAAGCATTCCTGTCGCAAGGTTGAGCGACGATGGAAGAAAACCCGTTTACAGGTTCATCTCCTCCACTTAAAGGACCTTTTAGTTGCATTTAACACTTCAGTTCGTGATGTGAGGGCTGCATATTTCTCAGACCTTGTATCAAAGAGCAGAGGTAACCCCAAGGTACTTTTTGACACCATTAGTGATATTGTTGCTCCTGCTCCACCTGCTGTTTCAATTACCTCGGATGAAGATTGTGAAAAGTTTCTTTCTTTCTTTGATGAAAGAGTTAGTAATGTCAGGAACAATATCTCTCCTTCTGTGTCTCTCTTGTCTGCTCCAACCCCACCTAGGCCTGTTATTTTAGAAAGATTTTTACCTGGGTCCTTACCTGAGCTGGTCAAATTAGTTAATTCAATGAAAGCGTCCTCCTGTTCTCTTGATATTTTGCCTGGATCTTTGTTTAAAAATGTCTTTCAGTCTATCAGTCCCTGTGTGCTTACAATTATCAATACTTCACTGGTTTCTGGTCAGATCCCTGGTTATTGTAAGAATGCTGTCATTCACCCTCTGTTAAAAAAAAAAAAAGCCTAAGCTTGACGCTTCACTTCTTAGCAGCTACAGACCAATTTCAAAATTACCTTCATTGCTAAGATTTTAGAAAAGGTTGTTGCTAAGCAGATTATAGCTGTTCTAGATGAATACAGCATTCTGGATAAATTCCAGTCTGGTTTTCGTAGAGGTCACTCTACTGAAACTGCACTTATTAGAGTCTCCAGTGACATCCTGATGAAATATAAAGCAGGAGAATGCTCTGTCCTGCTGATGTTGGACCTGACCTCTACCTTTGAGACTGCTGACCATCACATTTTGGTAGATAGGCTTATCTGTGTGAACGATCTTTTAATTCTGAATACAGGTCCTCTTCTGCTTCTCTTAAATATGGTGTGCCACAGGGCTCTGTTTTGTGGCCTTTATAGTTTTTGCTGTGTATACTCCCTCTTCAGCACTTTTTGAGCACTTTTAAAGCTATTTCTTATCACTGCTATGCAGATGATATTCAGTTGAATATCTCCTTTAAGCCCCAAGATGTTTCCAAACTACTGATTTTGCATAGGTGCTTAGATTAGCCTCGCCTCTGTCAGTGCGCCCCAGGGTGGCTGTGGCTACAATGTAGCTTGCCATCACCAGTGTGTGAATGTGTGTGTTAATGGGTGAATGTGTAAAGCGCTTTGGGGTCCTCAGGGACTAGTAAGGCGCTATACAAATACAGGCCATTTACCATTTAAAGCCTCTGTGGATCATTTGCAAGTTCTTCAGAATGCTGCTGCAAAGCTTCTGACCAAATCTTCTAAATACTCCCACGTTACACCCCTGATGATCCAGTTGCATCGGCTCACCATAAAATTCAGAATCCACTTCAAGATTTTGACTTTGACATTCAGGGCTCTGCATGGACAAGCACCAACCTCTATCAGAGATCTTTTACATCAGTACATCCCCAGCAGGTCCCTGAGGTCATGTGATCAGGGCTTGCTGCTTGTCCATCACACGAGGCTGAAAACAAAAGGCGATAGAGCGTTTGTAACTGTGGCCCCCAGACTCTGGAACTCCTTTGAGCCTGAGATCTGTAGACTCACAGTTTCCTTTAAAAAACATCTGAAAACGCATCTTTTCAAAAATGCCTTTGGTTGAAATCTGTTTTAGCTTTTATGTGAAGCACTTTGTGATTTTTGTCTTGAAAGGTGCTATACAAATAAAATCTTACTTACTTACTTACTAGGGAGACAGGTCGGAGACCGGTAGTATTATGGAAAAACACTGAAATGTACAATACAATGGGCAAGTCCAGGAGGGGGAAAAAGAGACCTCCACTCATGCTGGGCTCTGTTGCGGAATCAGTTTCACCCTGGTTCTTTTATTCCTCGGGCATCCAGAGACGGCACCGGACTCCGTAGTCATTTTCACAAAACCTTTATTCATCTTCATTTAAGCATGCATCTTCTAGAAGGGGAGACGTGCAAGGCCGGTGTCCCTCTGCAAAAATCTTCCCTCCTTTGTCTGTGAAACGCAGTTTTGTAGAAGCGACCCCATCATAAAACCCCCATGGTGTGCTGCAAACTCTGTGTCTGTGTGTGTGTATGCACGAGCACATGAGTGCCTGTGTGTGCGCGTACCTGTATGTCTATGTGACTGCACGTGAGTGAGTGTGCATGTACATGTGGGTGTGTCATAATAGTCAAAGCACTGTGTGTGTGTCTCTCTGTACGTGACTTCCTGCCGGTCATAAAAGTAATCTCCTCACCCAAGCTACACCAAATTCCTTTAAGCAACATACAAAACAGAGTTGACATATTACAAACACTGAGACCCCCACTCTGCATCCACGGGGCCATTGGCCTCTTGTTGTCTTACATTTACAGATAAGCATGTGGAGAGTCTCCTGCAAATCTGCTTCTAAGTTATAACAATTATGAGTTTTTATTAAAGGTACAAGCATCAGCATCAGCAACCCCCAACTGTAGCTTCCTGTCTCCTTTTATGACAGCAGACCCCCAGTGTCAATAAATTCCTTTCTCGCCAAACAATGACACACACTCTCAGGCCTACAGCTAAGCCAAACTGAAACACAGACAAATCCTTCCTTATTCCTCTGATCTAAACAAATTTTACACATTATATTCTAATAATTCTTTTCTTGTACTCACAGCTCCTATGGGAGGACGGCATGAGAACAGAAAACAAAAAACTCCTCTGCACAAAGATCACATAAATGTCCACATCACAACATCATGAAGCACGTGACAAGCAACAGGGATGGGTAAGGGGTGAGAAGTAAGCCGATGCAGACACAGCCATCCTGCCCTGCAGGTATTCATCCAGTGCTGGGCCAAGACCCGCCGTCCGACTCGGCCTTGGAGATAAGCGTACGAGGGCGTTTGGAACGAAGAGTGTAAACACAGTTTGTTATCAGGGGAGAAATTCTTTGTTATGTTCAGCTCCAGCCTTGAGACCGCAGCTGGCGCCGATATGGTAGCCGCATGAAATAATGGTGGTGTTCTTGCTTTAGTGCGAACCACTGCATGTCAATTTTACAGTCGATCTAATCTCCATCACTGGTTCCTCACCATTCCCGTTGGAGAGCCATGAGCCTCTCCTCGATGTTATCCAGCTACACCGAGATGTTATCCAGTTTGCTCACAGAGCATGAGTGTTCACGACAGCTGTGGCCTCTCCAAGATGTCATCGGTGCTGCATCTGATGAGCTCATTCTGAGAAGCCACGGCTCGCTCAATCATTCCAATCAACATAGCGGGCAGCCTTGTGGGGATTTGAACAGTTGTTTACACTTTCTTTATTCTTCAATAAGTCAGGGCCAAGCCAGTGCCAAACAGCAAGAACCCTGTTATCATGGTTCCAAATAGATACATGTCGTCAATAGGCTCTCCCAACCCAGGCTTCTCGTTGAGAAGATGGTGTCAATTGCATTCAGGGACCAGTTGAACCGTATTAGTCTGAGGTCCCTTTACTACGGTTCGGAGCCGCGGACCTTCAGTAACAGTAATAAATCACTGCAATAGTACATTCACGTAGTTGTAAACAGCATGATAATATATTAAGTAATCCAAAGTATTCAGAATACGTTACTCTCGTTGAGTAACGTAACGGAATACGTTACAGAATACATTTTGGGGCATGTATTCAGTATTCTGTAATGGAATACATTTTAAAAGTAACCTTCCCAACACTGCACACACACACACACACACACACACACACACACACACACACTGAGTACTGATACTAATCATTCGCTCTCAAATCTGATATAAATGCAACATTTGTAAACTCCATGAAGCATCTCTGTGACCTAAAACAGAGAATCTGCTGTTTCTGTATACCTGACATTCTTGTGTTTAAGGTTTACTAAGAGATGATGTTCCTTTGGTAAAACTGAGCTGCTCACATATCTTTGACTTTAATAAACACACTGATTAGAGACAAACACCAGGTGACTCAAGACTTTTGCACAGTAATGTCTGACTTGCAGTGATTTTTCTGGAAAGAGCTGTGTGTGAGGAAGTGTTGTAGATCTACACCTGTGTGTGGATTGTGATCACTGAGGCGTAGCTGGGCCCAGCAAGCAGTGAACACACCAGTCAAACAAACTGACTGTCACGGCTCGGGGCAGCGGCCGTGTGAGGTGAGGAAGGAGGACTCAAATGCAGCACTTATTCAGATGCGAGGGTGGTTTATTAAGGATACTGAACATAAAGTGGGGATGGCACAACAGAACTAAGGATGACCTAAACTGGGAGAAACTAAACCAAGAAGTAGCAAACCTGAACATGGAGGGAGGACAGCAGGGAGAGCACGCAGGGTGACACAGAGGATGAACACAGACGACACGACGAGGAGCACAGGCAGACACGCAGTATAAATACACACATCAGGTAATCAGGAAATGGCACACAGGAGGGGACACAGCTGGAACTAATGAACCTAGTGAGACACAAATCTACAAAGTAAAACAGGAAACACACAGACTGTTTTACCACACAAGACTCGGGGACCCGAACAGCGCACAGAGGGAAGACACAGGTAGGGATGATGGAGACACAAAGAACAAATACAAAACAGAATAAACTAGAAACTAATAATAGTAACACAAAGCGCTGGGTCACCAACCCAGGACCATGACACTGAAGGTCAAAAGAGGTCGAGAACAGCACAGATCACCCAGTGTGAGCGCACCCACCCAGGAGTGTGCACCCACAGACACTCACAAACTGATAACTGTTATCACAAATATCACAGCAGGTGTAAAACACCTTTTCTGTGGCTTTTAATCTGAAACTTTTCTTAGAGTCATTAAACTGTATTTCCCCTTTCCTGGCCTTTTACTTCAAAACTGTTTAGGAAGCTGCTAATATTTATTTCTTCTTTCTAATATGTTTTTCTGTTGTTTTTCTAATTAACCCTTTTCCAGCACATTTTGCTTTACTTTAAATGACGAGCTTTTAATGTGAAACTTGACTTAGAACTATAACATCATATTTTCTTCTTCTGTGTTTTTAAATATTTTTCTCTTTGGATATTGCATTATGTTTATTGACATATTAAATCAAGTTAACCTTTAATATGAAACATTTCTGGTGTCACTGTCACATGTTCCCTTTTCTGGAGCTTTTAATGTGACATGTTGCAGCTCTGGTACTCTGTGCTTCCCTTTTCTTTTAATATTAAACCTTTGGCTTGAGCTACTGCAGCTTTTCCAGACCACACTAAATGATCACACTGCATCTCTGACATATTTGGGTTTAATGTCAGGGGATGTTTGTGGATGAAAGTTATGATAGATGAAAGTTTTGGTAGGACACATGATGTGGACAGTCTGGTAATCCCAGAATATCTTAATGTAAAAACTCCAGACAGCTGTAGAGAAAGTTTCAGATTAAAAGCCCTGGAGTGTTTTACATGTAATTCTGTTGGATTAAATCTGACAGAGCTGATTTATAAACACTTCACTGCCAGGTATCAGGTGACCTGCAGAGACTGATCCTACAAACAATCCACATCTCAGAAACCAAAACCAAACTGCACCACAGTGATCAGACTAAACCTTCCTGACATGAACACAGCTCCTCAGTAAAAACTATGAACCAGCAGAGAGACTACACCCAGCACCATACACCACCTCTCTGACACAGTACACCCTTGAGCAGGTGGTGTCCCCATAAACAGTCGTCTAAATGTCTGAGAAGCTCTGATTATTTACTATGTTCAAACAAACTGAGTGTACACAAACGTCTGAGCTCACAGTGACAGCTGCTGGCACAGTTTGGAGCTGTGTGGTGCTGTCATGTCAAGAAGGATGAAAATGTGTGGGGATGTTTCCAGCAGGGGTTATAACCTGCAGTTAGCAAGGTGTGCCTAATAAAGTGGCAGTGTTTATGTCACAGTGCAGCACCATCAGAAAACGGTGGTTTACATCTCTGTTACAGGAAACCTGAAGAGTTAAAACACAAGAGAAGAAAATCTAAACGTTACACAAAGAACATAAAAGAACTAAACTTCATAAAACTTCACAAATGATGCTTTAAATGAAAAATAAATCCCTGTAAATAATTCAACAGGTCACATATTAGAACCACCTTAACTAAAACTCTGTAGCCGGTCACTGTGGTTTGTCCCAGCAGCTCTTAGGAAACAAACTGCTAACTTCAGTGTTAGCACACACTGTTAGTAAACTATGCAACACAGAATTCAGGTTTCAGTTGTGTTAAGTTGTGAAGTTGTGATGAAAGTTTTCTTACTGACACAGGTGGGATGGTCAGGCGTCCTCTGTTCCTGCACCGTTCATGAACTGTCACTTATAAAATGCTGCCAAACATCAACTACACTCAATAACTAAACGTGTGCAGGTTAAAGTGATGGACGCCCAGATCTGCACTCCAAATAAAAACAGACTAAAGGTGTTTCCTTCAGAAACAAAGACAATATTTACAAAGATCTCACAGGTAAACTGTGAGCGATCACAGCAGCATCTCATCCTGACTAACAGCTTTTAGATGCAGGGAGAGCGTCGTGGTTCAGAGGTGCTTCAGCAGATGATGAAGGCCTTTCTGTTGCATTGTGTAGTGCTGTGGATGCCATGATGGTTGACTGGGTCTGGTTCTACTGAACTCAGAAACACTTCTGAGGTATTTACACCTGAAGCCTCATTTAATGTGAGTCAGAAACAAACGGCTCACCTGTGATTAATGGATGTTTCCCTGCATTTATATTTCCACACAGTTTATTTCTTACAGCAGGAAAACTGAACAGAATGTATGTAAGAGGTTAGAGTGAGGATGACGTCACTTAATACAGAAAATACATGTTTTTCTGTGTTGATGATGAAGGACTTCTTTAGCGCTGTAAACAGCTACACTTGAGAGGACAGAGGTGATTTCATGGATCAATAACAATGTGTTTATCAGCTTTCATCATCGCAGTGCAGACATGACGTCAGATCTATCAAAGTGAAGGCCGTCTCTCTGATGACGTCACAGAGTCGTTCTGTCCAATAAAGTATCTCAGAGGGGGGCCAAGATGGCGGCGCTGTGAACGGTCTGTTACAGAACTCACTCTGTCTTAAAATTCCTTTAAAAGCAGCAAAGCGAACTCTAAGGTGAATGCTTCTAGCTGTATGTGATGGCAAAAAACCTGGGGTCAAATAAGAGAGCTCTTATCACTCCTACTTCCTCCCCGTCAAAACCTTCTGGTAAGGAAAGAGTGATGGAAACTGACACAGCGGAAAGCATTATTACGACGCTCAAGATGGCTATCGAAGAGCAAGGAGCTAACATCGAGAAGAGTATTAGCGACCTGAAGGTTACTATTAACTTTATCTCAGAAGATCTCAGGGAGCTAAAAGGAAAAGTGTCTCGTACTGAAGTAAGGGTGGATAAAGCAGAAGAGAAAATTCAAACACTGGAAAACAAAGTGCTGGAGTTGTCTCGATATAAACGAAGATGGAACCTGCGACTTCACGGGCTACCTGAAGAAGAAGGAGAAAACGTACACAGCAAGGTTATTGAAATCTGCCAAAACATGGATCCTGACCACCGTGATAAGTTCCCGGAGGTACTTGATTCAGTCCACAGGATCGGTCAACGACGTGAGTTCTGCGCCACTGCATCGCGCCATAATCTTGCAATTTACCATGAGACACTTTCGAGACATCATCTGGAAGGCGGCGAAGCGGTCTGACTACCTGAAGACAAGGAAGCTCCATTTCAAAGAAGATCTCTCTCCCGAGGACCGAGAGAGACGCAACCAGCTATGGCCACAGGTGGAGAAAGCACGTAAGGAAGGGAAAATTGCCTGCTTCGTGGGAGCCCGTGCTTTCGTGAACAGAAAAGAAATTCACTGAAATCTCTTCCAGTCCTGTTGTGGATATACCTCAAGGTCTCGTTTCCCTATTGTTCTGAAGACTTATAGTATGCTGTTGCTGCCAAAATGTTTCGTGAAGCACTTTTTTAGACAGAGTAGTTCTGCTCTCTCTGAAGCTTACACACTCTTCTCAGGGTAAAAAGTTAATTTACTTTTAAAAATTTCATCTTTATCCTTTATTTCTTTTAATGCTCGAAGACTAAGAGACAATACCAAAAGGAAAGCTCTGTTTTTATATTCTAAAAGTTTGAATACTGACTTTTGTTTCTTACAAGAATCCCATTCTGAACCTAAGGACACTAACTTCTGGAAATCCCAATGGGGCGAAGATTTATGGATGTCTCATGGCACAAACCATTCAGCGGGAACTCTGATTTTAAAGCATAAATTTAATGGAAAAATTATATCTTCAGAAACTGATCCAGAAGGACATTTTATTTTGCTGGTTGTTTTTTTTAATGATCAGACCCTCTTACTGGGTAATATTTACGGCTATAATAACAAACAGGAGAATATTGACCTAATACTTGTTGTGAATGAAAAAATTGAGTCTTTAATAAGTAAATTTGCTAATCTAAAGATTATATTAGGAGGAGACTGGAATCATTCACTCAATAACATGATAGATAGATGGCCAAGTAAAAGTCAGGAAAGTAGTAATTATATGTTGGATTTTATGAATGAAAGAGACCTAATTGATATCTGGAGACGCAAAAATCCAACAATTAAGGAATTTTCATGGAAAAATAGATCTGGCTCATTACAGTCTCGTATTGATTATTGGCTCATTTCTGATCCTTTATCCGAATATGTTTCTACGTCAAAAATGTTGCCAACACCCTTGACAGATCATAAAACAATTTTTTGGGAGATATGTTTGTATGCCAGTAAACCGTCTAAAAGAGTGAATTCATATTGGAAATTAAATAATTCTCTTTTACTGAATGATTCTTTGGTAAAGGAAATTAAAACAAAAATAGATGAGTATTGGAACAAGGCATGTGTTGAAAATGCTTTTTGTAAAAATTGGGAGCTCATGAAATTTGAATTGAGGTCCCTTTTAATGAAAAGGGGAGCTGAAACAGTTAAAAATAGAAAAAAAGAAGAGTCAGAAATAATTTCTGAAATTATCACTTTGTCTAGATCACCTGATAATTTATCTGAAGATAACCGGAACAGACTTCAAATTCTACAATTAAAATTGGATAATATATATATTTACAAGGCAAAAGGTGCCTTTGTGCGGTCAAGAAGGAAATGGCTTGAAGAGGGAGAACAAAACTAGCTATTTTTTCAAATTAGAAAAACGCCATAATGCTTTTGCCAGCATGACTAAACTTTGTTCAGGTGGGGTCATCACACAAGACCCTCAAGTGATTTCCAAGACTTGTGAACTTTTATATAAAAATTTATATAAATCTAATCTTTCTACAGAAGACATGGAAAAATTCTATAATTCCTTAGGTAATATTAAAACAATTAGTGACAATAATAAAACTATGTGTGATGCCCCCATCACAATACTAGACATTGAAGGTGCTATTAATAAAATGAAACTTAATAAGAGTCCAGGGAATGACGGTTTGACTTCTGAATTTTACAAATTATTTTCAAAGGACTTATCACGCTTTTTACATAAAGTATATATTGAAAGCATTGATAATGAAAAGCTCCCTCCTTCCTTGACTCAGGAACTAATTACTTTGATTCCTAAACCTCAAAAAGACACCCTTTTGATAGAAAATTGGAGACCTATTTCACTGCTGAATAATGATTATAAAATAATTGCTATGTGTTTGGCTAAAAAATTAAAATGTGCACTTAATGATATCATTGATGAAACACAGTCTGGTTTTATGACTGACAGACACATAACTAACAATATAAGACTGGTAATTGATATTTTGGATCATTCAGATTTAATCACAGATAATAGTTTCATTCTTTCATTCTTTATAAAGCGTTCGACTCCATTGAACATGAATTCATGTTCAGAGCACTTGATATTTTTGGTTTTGGAAATATCTTTAACAAATCAATTCAAACTTTATATGCAGATGCAAATAGCTCAATCAAACTCCCATTTGGTACAACGAAAAGATTTGATATCAACCGTGGAATCCGGCAAGGTTGTCCAATTTCTGCATATCTTTTCCTTCTTCCTGTGCAGTTACTCTCTATTCATTTTAAAAACAGCAGTGTAGTGGGTCTCTCTGTTGCTGGCAGAACATTATCTATTACTCAACTAGCAGATGACACAACACTTTTTTTAAAGGATAAATATCAAGTTGATGAAGCTCTCAAAGTTGTCAATAATTTCTCAATAGCCTCTGGTCTTAAACTCAACATTCCAAAATGTAAACTTCTCCCTGTTAAATTCTGCACAGATACTATTATATCAGGTGTTCCTGTTAAAAATAAGGTTAAATATCTTGGTATTATCATTCAAAAAGACCAAGATGCCAGATTATCTGAAAATTTTGACCCTCTTATAACTGCAATACAACATAGATTTAATCTTTGGCTTCAAAGAGATTTATCCATTACTGGAAGATCCTTGGTAGCCAAAGTTTAAGGCCTCTCCAGACTTATTTATGCAGCTATGGCACTTGATGTTTCGAAAGAATTATGCACAAAAATTGATAAAATATTATTTAACTTCATTTGGAAAAAGAGAATACATTATATTAAAAAAAAATGTAATGATGAACAAGTTGTGTTCTGGTGGCCTAAATTCTTTAGATTTCACTTCCTTAAATGCGTCTTTTAAAATCAAATGGATCAAACTCTTTTTAAAAAATCCCAATTCAATTTGGAATTTTATTACCAACCATATCTTTAACTCACTTGGAGGAATGCACTTTCTGCTAAGATGCAATTACAATATCTCTAAATTACTGATTAAACTCTTCAACTTTCATAGTCAACTCTTATCATCTTGGTTAATGATATACTCTCACAACTTTTCTCCCCATAAATATCTCATTTGGAACAATCAGGATATTAAATTTAAGAACAAATCATTATATTTTCAGAAATGGGTTGATAGAAATATTTTACTTGTGAGTCAATTACTGAATGATAATGGTCAATTATTTTCTTATAGGGAATTTTTGTCTGTTTATGATTTTCCTGTCACTCCAAGAGAATATGCTGTAGTTTTTTATGCAATACCAGATGGGGTGAGAAGGTTGTTGGTGTCTGCTCCTAAAGGCAGAAATTGTATTATTCCAGAACTAAATCCTGCTAGCATATACATTGGTAACATCTGTCCTTTATTGAGTGATAAAGCCACAAATCAATGTATTAGACAAATCATTCAAAGAGATATTGTTTCCAAACCTGCAGCTGTATTTTACTGGAACAATATTTACAATGATATAGACTGGATAAACACTTGGATTCTATCAAGGAAATGTATTATCACTAATAAGGTAAGAGAAGTTACTCTTAAGTTGATCCATAGATGTTATCCGGTAAAGACATATCTGCTTAAATTTAAGAAAAATATTGATACTCTTTGTACTTTTTGCAGCAATGCAGAGGAAACAATATGTCATCTATTTTGGGAATGCACATATACACATGTATTTTGGATTGATCTAAATAATTTTATAAATGCCAAAATTGATCCCTCATGCAAACTGAAATTTCAACATATTCTATTTGGCCTCTCACATACCGATAAAATAAATCCAGGAAAAAATATATATTATCAATTTTCTGATTATTTTTTCCAAATTTCACATACATTGTACAAAATTTTCTGAACAGTGTCCAAACATATTTGCTTTTAAAGCCCTATTTTCCAAATATCTAGAGAATCTAAAGAACAGCACTAACTCCAAAGCATGTAAAACACAAGAGCTGTGTCGAATGTATACTTTCACTTGACTTATGTTGTTTATTTATACCTTGAGCATCTCTTTCTTGTTTAAACGGTTATTTTGTTTGTTTGTTTTCTCCTAAAGTATACTTTTTTGTTTACATATTTGTATTTGTATACATGACTTGTAAAAGATACCGCAAGCTGTGAAATGTTTCATACCCTTTAACTACATTACTATGTATGTTTGCTGTTCAATTGTTTAAATAAATTAAAAAATTTAAAAAAAAGGATCTCAGATCAGCTGCTGCCATCTTGTGGCCACAGTTGGTTACGGTCTCTGAAATTTGTCTCATGTTTCCTGTTTTCCTGTGTTAAGAAATAAATATATATTCTTAGTGCTTATTTTCTAATTATATTGTTTTATGTATTTTAATAAGAGAGGCCTTGAGAAACCAAGCCCAGACGAGACAAAAACTAGGTCAGAGGGTGACAGGTCGCCTTGGCAATAGAGACTTCAGTAAGAGGAAGTAAAGAAAGGGGAAGTTTAGTGCAGAGCTGCACAGGAAACCAGACACAAAAAAGTGGAACTAAGTAAACTGTGTGTCGGTGTGACGCAGTGCAGAAGTATATATGGATTTAGCTGCAGAGAATTCAGACCTGAGCTTGTGTCTGCTTGTGCTCGGTCTCCATTTCCGGAAATGTAAAATAAAGATTATTTTTTGAGCTTTGACGACTCTGAGTCCAGTCTTTTTCTGCCGCCAAAAGAATTCAGAAGAACTTAATTTAATACCTGTTATCAAAGGCTGGAGCTCATCATGCTGAGAGGGGAGCAGCATTTTTTGGCTCTTCACACATGTTCATTATATTCTGATGATCCTGGATGGAGACAAACTACAGATAAGTGTGTTCAGCCCAACTAGTTTATCTCATTACAGCAGTTTGATGTTTCCCTTTGAATCCCCCTGAAGATACTGACAGTGAAGCACGTACATAATACTCCAGCCTTTCAACTCTGAGCTTATTTAGTTCTATTAATACACTGAAATCTCATTTGTGTCGTAAAGAAAGTCTTTAATCAAACAGAATTCAAAGATCAGAAACATTTCATATATGGAGTTAAACATGAATCATTGTTTCAACAATATATTTATTGTTGTCATAAACAGACAAGAAGACAACAACAAACTGCTCCTCCCATTCAACACATGTCAGTCCATATCCCAGCAAACTAAATCATCTCCATTTACACACATCAAATAGAAACATGAATCACTTGTAATGATTAGAAACTTGATAGAATTTCAAATCTAGTTTGGGGAGTCATTCAGTGAGAAACAGTGAAATGATTTTCCATGTGAAAAGGTGGACAGCAGAAACAGAAAGAAACAGTGAGAACTAAAAGAGAAACAAAGAGCTTTGGAACAACGAGGCAGCAGGAGGACAGCTGCAGTTTAACAGCTTCAATTCACTGACAGGAAACAACATTAGAAACATCATCATCCTCAACTCATCTGCTCCACTGACACTGACACCTTCAACGGACACACCTTCACTTTACCAGCAGTGCTAATGAATGGAAACATCTTGTGAGTGAAAGTGTGTGTGAAGGTGTGTATGTGTGTGTTAGTATCAGGATCAGAGAACGACAGCTTTCCTCTGTTCCAGTTCAGATTCACTCTGATCCTCTGGAACTTCTTCTCTACTGTGAGGTCAGTGAGACGAGCTGATGGTGAACATGCTGAGTATTTACCTTTATAAAACACTACTCTCCATAATCCAGAGAGTATGCGTCCCTTCCTCTGCACAGACTCTGCTAACACACCAAGTTCCCAAAATAAATTGTCTCCAACATCAACATCCCAGCTGTGAGTCCCTGAGTTAAAGCCCTCAGAGCCCAGGACAGCTCTGTAACAATCAAACCTCTCTGGATTAGCAGGAAGCTGCTGCCGCTCTCCTCCTCTCACACTGGTCAGATCTTCAGACAGGATGAGTTCTGGATGAGCAGTGTTTGGGTCCAGAATGAGAGGAGTGTAGGAGACCATGTCCTTCATGTTGTTCCAGATGTTGAAGGTCAGGTTGCCCAGGTGTTTGGCCTGGTCTATCAGAGCTCCTGAGGGCAGCTGTGGATCATCCAGCAGGGGGCAGCGCTGGACTCTTTCCACTGCAGCCTTGTAGTTGTGCAGGAATGAGACGTCTTCAGCTCTCAGCTCCTCCTCTGTGGCTCTGACTGTGTCTGAAAGAGCTGCTATCTCTCTGCTCAGAGCCTCCATCTTCTCCTTCATCATCCCACTCTTCTGCTCCTCTTCCTCCCTCAGTGCAGCCAGCCTGGCCTCCTCTTCCTCTGCTAGAAACTGGTGAAGCTTCTTAAACTGCTCCTTAATCTGCCTCTCTGTGTGTCGGGCCTGGACCTTAATGTGTTCTGCTGTTTGATCAAACTTCACTTGAACTCGTTTGCAAACCTTTAACTTCTTCTTTAAGGGCTCCAGAGTTTCCTGAAGTTCCTTCTTGTGTTGTTGTGCAGCTTCATCGATGGGTCTGAATCTGTGATTGGTGTGTTTTTCTGAGTCTCTGCAGACGACACACACTGGCTGCTGATGGTCCAGACAGAAGAGTTTGAGTTTCTCAGAGTGCAGACTGCAGAGAGCCTCTGAAACTCTCTGATCTCTCTCCTGTAAGAACGACTCACACAGGTTCTTTAAAGCCAGGTTTAAAGGTGGATCCTTTGAAGATCTTCTCTTACAAACTGGACACTCGTGTGTTGTTCTCTCTCTCCACCATCTCTTCAGACAGTCTTTACAGAAGCTGTGGCTACATGACAGAAGAACAGGATCTCTGAAGACCTGCTGACAGACCGGACAGCAGAGATCCTCCTCTGATCTGGAAGCCATTGAGTCTGTGAGTGAAGCTGAAAACAGCAGACAGGAAGTACAGTCAGTCCTGGCTCCCCTCCCTCCTCTACGACCTTCACTGAAACTTCCTTTGAGTCGTGTTTTTGCTCAAACTCACATTCAGTGTGTGGAGCGTCAGCAGCTTGAAGCAGCAGTGTTGGAGTTTTCCACTTTTCTCTCCTGTAGCTGGACTCACTCAGAGGAAGCTGCTAGTTTGGTCTGAACTCAGTCTGATCGTCTGTGCGTCTCTCTTTACTGAGGAATAAGAACTTCCTGTTTGCTGGTTTGTCGCATTTGAGTGACGTGAGGGGAGGAGACAAATGTTGCTGTTTCACTTTTAACTAATATGTGTTTCAATCCTGCCTGTAGCTCAAAAGCTATAAAACAGGTTTTGTGTCATTTCACCTCCACAGGTCACAACATGAAACCTGTTGTGAAGTTTATAAAATAAAGTGTCACTCGGTGGTGCAGCTGTTTGTCAGCTTCTATTTTAGACTTTGTTCTGGTTCTTGTTCAGGTTCCCAGCAGTGGGAGTGTAATGCAGTCACACACACACAGGTGGTGTTAAGATGGATTCACTTTGTTACAGACAGTTGTTTTATTTCTTGTAACTAAGGGTGTTTTTCACTCCAAAGTTCAGACATTAACCTGCCAGAAGTTGTAAAAGTTACTAATAAAGAGCTTTTATTTCATTTCACATGCAGGTCAGAGCATGAAAGCTGTGATGCAGCAGTTTGAGAAAAATTGCTGCTGATATAAAATATTTTTTTGTTCTTTTACAAAATACATAAAAGAGCAGAAAGAAAAGAAACAAGTGTAAAGAGTGCAGCAAAATGCATGTTTTAGTGTGAGTTGGTTCATCTGATCTGGTTGTGTAAAAGTCACTGCATGACACTGAGTTTGACTTTTGTGTTACTGACACTCATCTCTGACTCAGAGAAACGATTTCTCCCCTGTGATGTTCACACAGTGGTGAGTTACATGTGTGTGGAATTTTTACTCTTTTATAGAATTAAAGTTTTGCTTTTCTCTTACTTTCTTTTTTCTGTCATTTACTAAAAAATCTCTCAAAGAAATAATGAATTCTCCACACGTGTTTGAAGGTTGCATGCAAATATCATGTGATCTAAAAGTCAAATATCTGCTGATGGAGCAAAACAAGGCCAGATGTTCAGCAGCTGTATTGCTGCATGACATCAACCCACAGCAGCAGAGACCGTGGAGCCAACATGTGAGAAACAAAGCAACACGCTGAACATCTGAACCACAGCAGGAAGTGCGACTCTTTGTAGACCTGTGGACAGGAAACACACAGCAGGTCCTGATCAGTAACAGGGTCCAAATACAAACATGTGTTTATCAGCATCTGTATATATGAGCACACAGAGAGCTCAGCTGGACACACACTTCAGTCCTCCATCAAACACAACACACCTACACACTGTTTCCACCAGCTGCAGCACAGTCCAGTCTTTACAGTCAGGGAGGGCTTTTATTTTGAAAGGCACCATGCAGGAAGTTTCAGAGGAACAGAAGAAGAACCAAAGGATGGTCTGTGATGTTAAGGTTAGTGTGATCAGCATCAGCTGGAAATATGAAACATATCAAACATGTGAGGAAGAAGCAGCAGCAGCTCACACGTTTACCACAACCACACACAGTCCTCTGAGAGCAGCGTGGCCTCCATCTTTGAAACACACAAAATCAAACGCACAAACTCACTGTTTGATTATTGATTGATTGATTTTCAGAGATAAGTAATTAAAGTTTATTTATTAAGCACTTTTCACAGCGGTCACAAAGCGCTTCACACAAAAGGCTCAAATAAACATGAACATTAAGTGAAAAATAAAGATTCAATAAGACAGTAAAATAAACAGATAGTTTTAAAATAAATAAATAATAAATCAATAAAATGTTTGTCATTAGAAAGCCTGTAAAACAGAAACATTTGAACTGCTTTTTTAAAGAATCCACAGAGTGGACTAAACGTAGTTGTGGAGGCAGACTGTTCCACAGCCTTGGTGCCACAGACTGAAAGGCTCTGTCACACTTAGTCTTTAGTCGTGTACAGGGAACAACTAACACATCATGAGTCCGTGAACGGAGACAACGAGCAGCATATATTTTGTAAGAAGTTGACATAAATAATCTAGGACGTGATCATTTAGTGTTCTGTGTGTTAAAACAAGAATTTTGAAACAAATCGTAAAATCTATTGGGAGCCAATATAAAGAAAATTAAATAAGAGTAATGTGAGCTTGCTTGGAGGTGAGAACAACATGATGTGTCCAGGCTGGTAAACAGGACATTACAATAATCTAAACACGATGACACAAATGTATGAACAGTTTTTTCCAGTTCAGCCGAGGAGACCATATGTCACAGTTAGAAATGTTCCTTAAATGAAAGAAACAGGAACGAGACAGATTTTATATGTGAGTTGAAGCCCAGAGAAGAATCAAATATTCCACCAAGGTTTTGAATGTTGGACTTAAAGTTGAACAAAAAGAAGCAAGAACCAATTTTATATTTGTAGTTCACGAGGAGCTATGATCATGGTCTCAGTCTTGTTGGTGTTTAAGACAAAGTGTTTGTTAGAGAGTCAATCAGTCCCCTGATTTAAGCAGTGGACTAGGGTGGATAGCCTATTGAGCTGATGAGGCTGAATGTCAATGGCATAGAAATGAAAAGAAATGTTATTAAAAGACTGAATAATGCCACCTAAAGGAAGCATGTTAAAAGAACCAAACTAAACCCTCTTAAACCCTGCAGGTTAGGGATGCAATGTTAGAGGTGAACTTGTTTCTATTAACAGAGTCCTATGAAATAAGTAAAAGCCATTAAAACACAGAGCCAGATACACCAGCCAAAACCTGAAGTCTATTAAGTAAAATATAAAAATAAAATATAATCCAAGTGCCTGTTTGCTAAGGATATATTAAAGTATGTATTAAAGTATACATTAAAGTAATATTAATGGGTAATATAAAGGCCAGCTTTGAGGGTTTATACACTGTGCTTTAGGTCATTAGACTGCTTGGCGACATGAAACTGGAACAAACAGGACTTTTAGTGCAGACTTTTCAGAGAATGTAGCTCATGTTTGTGTTGGTCGATGATAACAACAGGAGACGACCTTCGGGTCGTGAAAGCCAGACGTGAGGAGTCGGGGCGGGGATCCTAAAATGTGTGTGAGATGAATTTGTCCCAATCGTGGGGTTGTGAAACGAGGCGAACAGAGGATTAAAAGGTAAGCACCACCTGTTACATCAAAGTGTGCATATTGGATGAATTCTAAATTATCTGTTCGCTAAGTTGAACAACACTCATGCGAAATTCTTCCAGTGTTTGGGCGCTAGAGCGAGAAACTTTTGTTAACAACTGCAGGTTGATGTCTAACAGGCCTAGTTTTGTCCTGGGGTTGGTTCCCCCACCGATGGCTGGACGCAGCGGCGGACCAGCAGTGTCTGGGGGCCGAGGCTGAACCTGAGAACTGAGGACCCTCAAACCAACTTAGAATAGCACAGAGCAAGAGACATTTGCTAAGAAGTGAAGGTTGATGTCTGCTGGCCATAAAGTGTAAAACTCGCTGTGACTGTTTAGATTAAAAGGTCTTTAAGAGTCCCATTTGTTGTGACCCGTCTCACAGGTGAGCAGTGTTGGGACTAACGTGTTATTAAGTAACGCGTTACAGTAACTACGTTATTATTGTGGTAACGAGCACGGTAACTAGTTATTATGCCAAAATCAGGAACGCGTTACTCGTTACTGGGATTTAGATAGACTCGTTATTCGTTACTTCGTGTGGTGGATATCGCGGAGCTTCCACAGATTCAGTAACATTAGCAAGTGGTGGAAGCCAGGAGGTGGATGAAGGAAAGGGGAGGAGGGAGGAGCAGAGACCCGAGGCGGCCGCTGGTCCAAGTGTCAGGTGAACTGAACTTCAGGTAAGAAGTTATGACCTGCAGTCTATCTGGGTCAGATATAAACCAAGTTTAGCTGGAGTTTATTTTCGTTATGCTGACATTTTCGTACTGCGTGCTAGCTAGCATGACGGAGTTTCTATACAGCTGGGTGGGTGCTATGTTACTGATGTTGAACTTTATTTTGTTCATAAGGTTAATTATTAGAGTTGCCAACCGTCCCGTAAAAAACAGAATCGTCTCGTATTCAGAGAAAATATTAGCATTTCGTATTGTGGTGAAAAGGAACAGTTTGTCCCGGACGTCAGCTACAATGAACAAGACACAAAGCTGGAGTTATTCTGTGTCTTTGCTGCACAGCTGCCTCTTGTTCTCTCATTCTCTCCCCCTCCCTCTCCTGTTTCTACTTCAATCATGAAACTGATCAGTGATCAGCTGATCGGCTTTTCTCTCTTGTTTGTTTATCGCCTACTTTGCGCCAGAAAGAGGAAACCAGTGGAGGTCGCGTTAAACAACAGCAGCACGTTTGATCAGCTGTTGTTAGAATTTATTTATTATTACTTTCTAGTATCAGCTGATGTTTGCTGGAGCCACAGCTGTAAAGCTGCTGGTCATGATATCGGTTTGTATATCTGGTGAGAGGGAAACATGAAGATGAAACCAGGAGATGTCCTTACTGAATCATCAGAGCTGAACAGGTGATGGAGAAACAGGTTTACCTTTTAGGTGACATGAATGAGTTGAAGGGAAGTTATGAACTGTTTCTGAGAGACAAATAACACCAGGATCCTTTTTCTATGTAGCTGACAGCTGGTAACTGTGCAGGGGCGGGTCTAGCAAAGTGTTGCCAGGGGTCCATGTAGGGCATTAACAGGGAGAGGGGGGCACAAGGAAATACTTTTCTTTCTTATTCTCATTTAAAATGTCTAGCTTTTAAAAAATAATTATCTGAATCTTACAACAAACGATTGATAGATTGATACATATATACTATCAGAACAGTGTACATCACTGTCACAACAGTGAGTTACTTTTGATGGAAGTAACTAGTAATGTAACTAAGTTACTAATTTAAAGTAACTTACCCAACACTGCAGGCGAGTGAATTATTTTGTGTTGTTTAATAGCAGCTGCGTTGACAAAAGAGGGGGGTTAGACTGGCCATAGTAGATCTCCGCAGCTGTGTGTGTTTGTGTTTGCGTTTGTATTTGTGTGTGTGTGTGTGTGTGTGTGTGTGTGTGTGTGTGTGTGTGTGTGTGTGTGTGTGTGTGTGTGTGTGTGTGTGTGTGTGTGTGTGTGTGTGTGTGTCTGTTTGTGTGTGGAGTTGAATGTGACAGGCACCATGTCACATCCTAGGAGAGCAGAAGGTGGTGGGCCGTGAAGGCAAGAGAGGAAGTGGAGATAGTGGCTCTGGGTGGAAGACAGACACTAAACAAATGGAGAAGTTAGGAGGTGCAGTCTGGGGAAACGTGCCTAAAACAGAGGGTGAAGAGGCAAAAAGGGAAGTAAAAAAAATGCTGAAAAATGTCAAGGGGAAAAGAGTATCATTAAGTAAAATTATTTTGACAATTGCACATATTTAAAGAAAAATTAAAGAAGAACAGGAGGAATTGGAAAAAGAAGGCACGGGAATATTTAAATTAGGAACAAAAGGAAATGCAAAAAAGAAGGTAAGGAGGCGGTTAAATGGGTGAAGTGGGGTGTAGAAAACAGAGGAATGCAGTGACGTGAAGAGTGTGTGTGTGTATAACAGGAAGTGAGAGTGTGTGCAGGGAGCCTGAAGGAAGTCGTTTGATGTGAGTAGAATGAATGATGAAAGAGACGTATTAAAGTGTGGATAGAAGAATCAGAATGAAAGTGTTATTGAGCAGTGATGAAAAGGATATTAAATGAGTGTCATAGGCTACGTTCACACTGCAGGCGAAAGCGCATCAAATCCGATTTTTTCGCCCCTATAGGGGCTGTAAAATCTAATTAGTTCCCAGAACTCAAAAAAATTGAGGAAACTCGTTGCCTCAAAAAAATTGAGTAAAGCTTAGCTAAAAATGACTAAGTTAGGACAACTTATTTATTTTGAGTACGCTGTACAAGCTCATTTGTTCCCAGAACTCAAATAAATTGGATCAAGTTTACGTAAGATGACCAAGTTAGGCCAACTTACTCATTTTGAGTACACCGTACAGCCTTTTTTTTAGTTCCCAGAACTCAAAAAAATTGAGGAAACTCGTTGCCTCAAAAAAACTAAGTAAAGCTTACTTAACAAGACTCTTCTGTTAGGACAACTTATACATTGCAAGTCTGCAGTATTAAGAATAACTTGATATTTCTGACTGTACAATACTAATTGTTTACCTACTGACAAACATTTCAAGTTCAACTAAATGAAAAAACAATTTGTGGTAACCTGAATATGATTAAAAATAATTAACAACACTTTTTGTAATGATGTTAAAATCAGCCCAACTTTTATTTTCAAACACAACAAAGTACAACAGCCAACATACTGGACACTGTTCTGCTGAACAACAAACAATTATATTGCCATCACTGTTATAATCTTACAATGAAACAAAGTCTCAGATGTAATTATTCTGAAAATAAGTTTAGGCCTACCACAAGTTTGTTTTGTACTTACATTACTTATATAATCAAAATAAAATATTTGTTGTTCTGTCACAAGTGCAGTCTCTAATTTAAACAACACATTTGTTTTCCATTCCAACACATGAGCTGGAATGTTGTAATATTTTAAGGATGGCTTGTTTCCAGTCCAGGCATTACTGCCTGAATGACTGTCATGGATCGAGGTGATCCAAATGTAGGTGCAGAAGAAAGTCTTTAACTTCCCTTAAGTACAGCGGCAGTGGATGTGGGTTGGAGATGCAATGAGCTTGAACCTGCAGGCGACCATCTTCACTGACCACACCATCTGTGACGGAGGACTCATCTCTCCTGGTGTCCTGCAAGCAAACAATCATATTTTTTGGAACATGAACTTAATTGCTTTCTTAAAACATTTTTTTCTGCATTTGGTATAAAACAGACTCCAATTTAGACAATCTCAGGCTCCCTTCCCACTGGAGAGGTGACATTCAATGTCCCAATTGTCAGTCTGGATAGCTGTGACCACCACCCTACACACAATAATGTCATGAAAGCATTATTTTAAAAAGGGCTATGCAAACATGGGCAATAACTTTCATTCTAATGATGTGCAAAATCATTGATTTGGGCACAAAACAAATTTTGCTGTTAGAAAACTTGCAGACTTCACTATATACAGTGTAGACACTCTAAACTAAGTTTGGGGGATGTGATCTTTCAAGAAATGCAGACCAAACTGTTGTTGTTTGTTTACTTACACAGCATGTCTTGTAGAATTAACTGTGGTCACCAGCAACAGCATAGTGCAGTCACATCTCAAGTCTAATAACAGAAGACAGGAAAAGATCAGTAAAGAAACAACTTCCCCAAACCAAAGCACAAATAAAACAATAAGTAAAACAGGCTGATCTAAAGTATGATTAAAGTTCAGCCTGATTAATATAAATGTCACTGACAGTTGCTAATATATTGGAAAACCAAAACACTTACCACTGAGTTGATGTCTTTCTGTCCAACAACAGGAGTGCTGGTCCCGAGCCTCAAAGACAGTAAGAAGCAAGCAGAGGGAGAAAAAACAGAACATTTTTCAGAAACTGATTTGATCCTTAATGGCTGTGCAATCATTGTAACATAGAGTTCGCTTATGTTGTTAAGTAAAGGCTAGATTTGACATTAGTAGATGCCACACATGTTCAAAAGCTGCCAAAGAGCATAAACAACAAATGGACGTCTCCGAAAACGTCGGAGCATTTTTGCAAATATGTGATGTCTTGATAAATCGCGCAGATATTTGAACGTTACACAGCTACAATCTCGCCTGAAAATATCTTAAAAGTTTATTTTGTGACCCGGAAAAAAGTAATACGTTTTTTAGCCGCGCTCCTCCGCCATTACCGCGCTTACAAGTACGCACAGGCTCCGACAACCGTGGCCGACAAATGCGATCCTCCTTTTCCCCAGACTACCCTTTCTGGGTCACAAAATAACCTTTTAAGATATTTCCGGCGAGAATGTAGCTGTGTAATGCTCAAATATCTACTTAATTTATCAAAATATCACATATTTGCAGAAGTGCTTCCACGTTTTCGGAGAGCGCTGTTATGAGGTCAAGGCTTGATAGAGTCCGCGAGCACAGCTAACTCCTGGCATATTGTTTTCAACCCCCCTGCGGTCTTTTACTACTCAGGTTAAACATGATATATATATTTAGTTAGTTAGTAATGGCTATGGATTAAAAATACCCCCCACACCCCACCCCTAACGGCTGCACCTCCCGAAGAATTTTGTCCGGGCTCTTATCTCACTTTTTTATTTCAAACAATCAACAGAAAATTTCACAGACATAGTTTTATGTAAGGTTTTTAAGGCTGTGGTGTTAATTTTTAAATAACATGAGCCCCAGCGGCAGCAGCAACGCTAGGCTAACACTAACTAGCTAGCAAGATTAGAAACCTTATTCAAATCAGTTTGAATAAGAGCAAACATTTACTCACCAAGTCAGTAAAGATCCACAGCAATGACAACAATAATATCTCCAGGTTTGCTCAATATATTCCATAACAAATGCTGGCCATGAACATATGGACTGATCCGGGAGAGAGGAGGACGGTAGTCACGTGGCATTTTCAAAACACATCTTTCATCCTTCCGCCTGGAGAAGCAAAACTTCCAGCTTACTTAGTTTTTCTAAGTTAAGACAACTCAAATAAATGGAGTTTATCAGCGTTTTTGCATAAAAAGTACTGGTAACGTATTTAAATCGAGTTCTGATAACAAATTGATAAAAATTGAGTTGAGCCGATTTAATATTTTTAATTAAACACAATATTACATTTTACAGTGTATGCGACCCATATCCGATCTTGGTATGACAGTGTAAACGGCACAAATCCGATATTTTCAAATCCGATCTGGGTCACTTTCGTATGTGGTACTGAATCCGATACGTATCCGATGTTTTAGAAAGCGACTGCTGTGTGAACGGTCAAGTCGCATTAAATCCGTCTTTTACGTCACTGACACAAGACAGACGCCAATTATCAGTGCCGGAGAAGCGCCCGATAGGACATCGCGAACGATTTCCTACCATCCGGTGAAACTGTTGGGAAGACAATGTTGGAGAAATGTGAACATTTTATTTTTACTGTATTTTCTACAGATTCTGACAGAAATCTGCAACTATCCTTTGAAGCACCGCTCCTCTAAAACAGCAAAAACGATCATTATTAGGTCATCTACATTATTATGTAAATAACAAAATAACTTAAAGCAAAAATCTGGAAACATAAAGTCCGAAGTCTTTATATTAAGGGCAATCAGTCAAACAATATTGTTTGCTCTGGGTCTAAACAGAGCGAGTTCTGTGTGACATCTTCTTTTGCGCATGCGGGCCGCTTTGAGCGGTCACACTGGAGAGCGTTTGATGTCGCATTTTATGTGTAGTGTGAACAAGCAGCCAAAAAAATCGGATTTGATCAAAAAATCGGAATTGAGCATTAAGACCTGCAGTGTGAACGTAGCCTTAGTGTGTTATTACAGGTGACCACGGACCTGGATCAACCCTCCTCCACGAGCACAGCGGCTGGAGCAACATGATAGATTAACATAATTGGAACCATAACCAGACCATGTTTTGGCTGAAATTTTCACAGCTTCACCTCCACGTACATCTTATTATGAAAAACAGGCCTTGAAGGTAATCAACCCTCTCTGAAGACAAAATACGGCCTCAGAGTAACAGTATCCACTTCAAGGCTCAGCAGCTGGGGAACGGACAGCAGCAATGAGAGAATTACAGGAGACCATGGAGGAGAGATGAAGGCTATGAGAGTACATGAAAACTGGGTCGATGTTTGGGACCAACTGACTCTGACTCAGAAAGTGTCCGAAGCAATGAAACAAAAGGTAAAACGAAATACACGCACATAAGCAGAGAGGCGTAAAAGTAAAAGCACCTTTTAAGGAAAAAAAAAAGAAAGAAAGAAAAAAGGGAGCTAGGGCAGAGAGAGGCTTTGCTGAATCTGCAGCTCCCTGAACACTCATACAATTAACCTGCATACTAACGCACACACATGCAATGAAGATCAGCTTGCACTCATAAACATGTTAATATCTCTCAGCAATATCAAAGCAGGGAAACTGAACATACACTTGTTATTAAATGTTAGATTTGTCCACTGTTGACAGGTAACTCTCCAGGTTGCAGGACAACAGTGTAACTGTCATGATTAGGAAGGGTGTGGACTCAGATGCAGGACTCGGAAACAGGAGCTTAACTGAGAGCGCAGCTTTATTTGCTGGAACATCCATTTACAGAGGAGACAACAAACTAGGATCAACAAACTTGAACTAAAACTAACTAGACTCTGTGAACTTAAACTAGGAAGCGAGGGCGAGACACAGCACTGAGAAGGAGAGGGTGACGTTAAAGACGCAGCACAGAACTGAGGGAGACACTGACATAAATAAACAGAAGGATAATAATGGGCGCGGTTCACAGCTGACACGAATCACTGTAACGAGGCAGGGGAGAGGAAAACACCACATGACGTAGGCTGGTGGAGACCAAGTAAAACAGGGAGCACACAGAGACACAGTGTCAGGGTCCTGGGTTTTCTGACCAGTGTTGGGTAAGTTACTTTAAAAAAAAGTAATTAATTACTAATTACGTAGTCAATATTGTATTTAAAATACTTATCTAATTACTGTGTCAGAAAAGTAACTTAATTACTACATAAGTATTTAACTAAATACTTCTTAAAATCCATATAAACCTTGAGTGGACAAACAATAGAAATTAAACTCTTTAAATAATAAATACATTTTTTTAAAGACGGACACTCTATAGTACGCAGCGGTAGCATCTGTTCCACAATGTAGCCTGGCAGGGCTGGACTGGGACAAAAAATCAGCCCGGGCATTTTGACTAGAGACCGGCCCACCAGGTATTATAAGAAAAACCATAAAACCTTTGAATGAAAACAAATGCTGTTGTCACAGTGATGTACACTGTCTTGTTGGTATATATGTATCAGTCTAATAAACTTAAACCTACACCATCCTCCCTATTCTGGTATTCTAAACAGTACCCGAAAGTCGACTGCTGGGTCGAGTTAACCTCCTGAACTATCTACAACACATGGTGAAAACCTGAAATTAAGACAGAGAAGACTAGAGGTGAGACATGACCATTACTGATTACTGATGACAGATTAAGATATATTTTCATAAACCATTCATTTGCCACATCAATAAACACCATGGCAGGGCAAAATATTTTTTCTAATATGGCAACCTTTAAAAAGTGAAAGGAGACAGAAAGACAGATGAGAAAGAAAAACTTAATTGACTTTTTGATGGCATTTTACACACAGTACTGGTAGAGTATCTAGAAAATGTGGGAAAATGCTGGCATCATAAACAGTACTTAGCTACTTCTGAAGAAATTATGATGGGACCCTAAAAAAAATACTATGTACAATAATGGATTTTTATACATTTTACATCAGATGAAAACATTTGTTGTAAGATTCAGAGCGATAAACAAACAAGAGAGAAAAGCCGATCAGCTTATCACTGGTCAGTTTCATGATTGAAGTAGAAACAGGAGAGGGAGGGGAGAGAATGAGAGAAGAAGAGGCAGCTGTGCAGCGTAAACACAGAATAACTCCAGCTTTGTGTCTTTTTCATTGTAGCTGAAGTCCGGGACAAACTGTGCTCCTTTTCACCTCAATACGAAACGCATAATATTTTCTCTGAATACGAGACGATTCCGTTTTTTACGGGACGGTTGGAAACTCTAATAACTAACCTTATAAATAAGATAAAAAGAGTTCAACATCAATAACATCACAGCACCCACCCAGCAGTATAGAAACTCCGTCATGCTAGCTAGTACGCAGTACGAGTTATTGTAACTGACTGTAAAAAGTCAGCATAACAAAAATAAACTCCACCTAAACTTGGTTTATATCTGACCCAGATAGACTGCAGGTCATAACTTCTTACCTGAAGTTCAGTTCACCGCCTCGGGTCTCTGCTCCTCCTGCCTTTCTGTCATCCACCTGCCAGCGTATTGCATCTGCTGGCCTCCACCACTTGCTAATGTGACTGAATCTGTAGAAGCTCTGCAATAGCCACCACCAAACAACTGAGTTATTTTTACACATCTCCCTTCATCTGGCCAATCCACCACCTTTCAGTTTTTATACCGTTACGGAAAAAAACGAAGAAAAAAAACCCCCCATCGGCCCATAAAAACGAAAAATCACCGGCAAATGCCCGGTATGCCCGATGGCCAGTCCAGCTATGTAGCCTGCAATCATTTTTTAAGCTCACCTTCAGACGCTTTCTGTGCTGCTGAAGTAAAATCACTTTTTGCTGCTTAGCAGGAGTTGCCGGGGTGTTATCCATGGATGATGAACAAGAATCACTCAGAAGTGTTCGTCTATGCTCTGTGTCAGGTGCTTCAATAGATTACTCGCGCTATTAACAGCAGCCGATAGTTTTTTCTCCCCAGCACATAGCTTACATATTGCTGTAATGTTCTTGTCTGCTTGTTTCAGAAAAGTGAAGAGACGGGAATATGTCCATTTCAAAAAACAGCCACACGCTTCAGCCGAGTCCGACATCTTCCGCTGTAGAATACGACTATGCAGCAAACTGGTGTGAAATGACGTGCAGCTGCACTACAGCGATGTTAAAGCGGCAGAGTTTACTTTTACGTTTAGAAGATAAATTAATGAAATTAAATAAATTGGGTGTAATTAAAATAAATTGGGTGTAACGCGTTACACCCAACACTGTTTCTGACCAAGTGTTTTGAGTTGACTATGTTTTCTTGTCACTCTGTATTGTGAACTATGTTCTCATTGTTGGTCTTTTGTTTCTTCCTTGAGTCTATTTTCTTGTGTTCCATGCTTTGTATTTCCCTCTGTGTATTCTGGTTCTTAGAGTTCTCTGCCTTATGGTTTATGTCTCTGTGTTGCTCTGTCTCCACCGTGTCAAGTTCGGATCTCTGTGTTTTACTTCTTGTTTTGATTTGAAGGTCCGTGTCTTATGTGAATGTGTTCTGCTTTGCTTCCTTGTCTCGTCAGGTCTGATTTCTCCCAGCTGTGCCCTCCTTCTGTGTCTCATTCCCCTCGTTACTTCCCAGTGTATTTAAACCCTGTGTTTCTCTGAGTCAGTGTCGCGTCGTCCCTCATGCTGCGTGGATCTCCCTGTGAGTTTAGTTCATGATTTTCCCAGTTTAGTTTAGCTTGCTTTTGTATGCTTTTTCCCTGCCAGAAAATAAAGTTGACTTCTTTGTGTTTAAACCTCGTGCCTGAGTGCCTGCATTTTGGGTCCAACTCCTGCCTGCCACACAGCGCTTCTTGACACACAGACTGGAAGGAGAGAGGCAGAAATGACAGACGAGGAATAAGACACAGGGAGAGACACAGACTCACACTACAATATAAAACACAGGCACACAGAGGGACACACAGGGGCAAGGACACAGGGGAACCCTAATATCCAAAAGCTAAACTGAACAACCAGGTACAATAGCTTAAACACAGTGAACCTAAAAACACAAATACTAAACACCAAAAGGCAAAAATACAAGAAAACTCAAAACACTGGATCAAAAGGACCCAGGACCGTGACAGTAACTTTTGTAAAAGAGACTGGTATGACCAACCAGTGATCAGATAATACATTTAGTTGTTAACATAATCAAACTGTGGGATGTTTTCCACTGAGTGAGCCACATGAGTGAGTTATTGTGGGGAGGAAACTCTCCTCTGTGATAAGATTTAAACATGATCTCTGTTGTCCTGTTAACTTGGGGGGTTATGAGTTGCTGTGCAAATTAGTTGGTTGGATTAGATTAGAGAAAAGATGAGATGATTACATTTAAAAAAAAAAAAAAAAAAAAAGGCCCAGATGAAAAGTGAGGCCGAGCAACAGAATGCTGACCTTTATAACGCTGTATTAATGCTGTGCAGGGAGGTGACGGACCAACACGAATGATCGGGAGGCAGAGAAAAGGGCGTGGCAAAGACAGAAGGAGCTACTGAAGTCAAAAGCCACCTCAGAACGGACAAAACACAACACGATGCAGGAACTCAGAGAATGAAGTCCTGTGCGAGCGGGTAAGGAGAGTCCAGTAGCCAGGGGTGAGCAGAGATTAACTGCTGTAGCCTGGCTTCTACAGCGCGGTGAAATTCCTCTCCCTCACGTTCGAGCCACAGGTTAACCAACCTCGAAACAGAGTCAATTAGTTCCTCCCGAAACTCCTGGGAAGGTGCGGATGCTGCTGGGTCCATGTTTGGTCGGCTCGTACTGTCGCGGCTGGGGCAGCAGTCGTGTTGTGGAATGAATGAGGACCCAAAATGCAGGCAAGCGACTGGTGATGAGAGTGACATTTATTTACAAAGTGGCAGTGGCAGAAACAGGCAACGAAGCATGAGAAATTACTAACGGAAACCTAAACTGGGAAAAACTAAAGAGCAAACTTGAAATCCCCAGGGAACGGGGTAAAAGGCAGAGAGACGCAGACTAACGAATAGGACACCAAGAAACACAGATGGAACTCAGACGAGCCGACAACGAACACAGACCGACACCCACTAAATATACACACACAAGGTAATCGGGTAATCGCACACAGGAGGGGAGAACAGCTGATCCTAATACACACGATGACTGGAAGACACAAGCTGAACACAATGACAACAGACACAGACCTTCAGAATAGAACAGGAAATCCAGAACACGAGCCTTCAAAGTAGAGCAGGAAACACACAGACTGATTTACAACACAACACGGGGACATGAACAGAGCACCGAGGACAGACACAGGAAGGACTGATAAAACACTAAACTTCAGGTTCAACCCTAAACTAATACAAAATCAGAATAAACACAAGGCACAAAAATGAACTTCAAAGAAACACAAAACGCTGGGTCAAAATGACCCAGGACCATGACACATAGTCCAAAATGGCAAAATAGCCACTCCAGCTGCCCCAGTCTGGAAAGAGCTGAGTCAGCAGCTAGAAGACAAGATGTCAGCAAAGGCCTTGTACACTTTTGTGAAGCTAAATAGACACAACATCTGGTCAGCTTTGGAAATCTGTGATCAGGAAAGTAATTTGGAAAGTAATAGTGAAGGAGAGTTAGATTCATGTTTCATTTCTCCTGGACATGAAAACTGTCAAGCTTTTGAACTTTAAGTACCTTTTGAGGACTGGGTTAAATTTATTCCTGAAAAGGTTGAACACAATGACAAGTTTTCTCCTTCTCAAAAATGGGAATACACAGTTTTGAAGCTTGGCACTTTGACTCATATCATCAACGATCTTATATGGAAGAAGATCAAAAATACATGTACACTTGTGTTCCGAAGAGCAAAGGTCCTTCCAACTGTCACCAATAATTATCTGGACATTAGAGGCGACTGTAAGGAGTGTCATGGAAAGTTAGAAATGTCATGTGACAGTCAGCCAGCAATTAATAGTCCAATGGTGCTCCACTGTTTCATGAGAAATACAGATCTCTCCCTGCACACTGGCCACTCCAAGCGGTTCATGTCTGGAAACTTGCGTGAACAGATCGCTAAAGAGCTGTGTGAGGGCAGAATGGAACCGGCTGTATGGAGGTCAGCGAAGGCAGCAGATCTGATGCCACCAAGCCACCTTCCAAATTTGGCCACTCTGCTAAAAGCCAAACAAGAGAGAAAAGACTTGGAATTAGGAGGTAAGGACCCCATTGCATCCCTGCAATTACTAAAATATAGTGTTCCTCACAGTGGTAGCATCCGAGATATTGGACTGGACAGGTTTTTCTGTCACTACTGGAGTCAAACTCAGATGCATGTTTACAAGACATTGTCAAAAAATTCTCCCCCAACTGTGTGTTTAGATTCAACCGGTTCAGTTGTGAAAAAACTGCTGAGACCAAATGGCAAATCTGGCCATATCTTCCTTTATCAAGGTATTCTGACAGAAAACAAATGCCCCAGTGTCCCAGTGGTGCAAATGCTATCAGAGAAACATGATGTTAATGCCATCGCAAACTGGTTGACAGAATGGATTCGTGCAGGTGCACCTGTGCCAAAGGAAGCTGTGAGTGACTTTTCTCTGGCAATTCTGGGAGCTCTGGTCAAGGCTTTCACTCCTCATCCTGATCTGTAGTCCTACCTTAATGAATGCTTTCATGTCTGTCTTGGAACCCAGTCTGCCAAACTCCCCCCTTGTTTTATTAGGGTTGATGTTGCGCACTGCATCAGGATGATATGCCAGTGGGACTGCCTGAAGAAGAAAACACACTGTGTTAAAGATTTTTGTCAGGTCATTAGCAAAACTTCTTCAGTCTCAATGTTTGGACCATGCAAAACAGCTCCTACGTGCTATCACTGTTGTGGCCCTCAGTGAGGCAGAAGGTGATGACAGTTCTGGAGCCCCTCTTCCTTCAGAAAGGTGCAAGAAATACCTGCAAGCCCAAATTGCTCAAGACTCCATCATCATTCCAGATGAACAGACAGAGGAAAGTGAGAGAGTGGATTCAGTGGATGAGATCCAGACTGACCTACGACAGTGGGTAACAGAAATATGTGAGGAGAGCAGGTCACTCACTGCAGCAAACGGGGATAGAGATAATATTCACTTTCTCCCTGAGATTATTCCTCATATAATAAGACTGGGAAGTTACTCGCCACTCTGGACAGGAATAATGGTCCCTCTCTTCCAAAGCACCAGCATCACAGCAAGTTCAGCCACTGTTGAAGCTGAGTTCAAAAACACAAAACACGGCCTTTTCAAACATGAAAACTTGCCTGTTCGAGTCGATCGCTTCATTGCTCGTCATCTTTCCTTCATCGAGGGAAATATGCGGATTTGTTCTGCAAAAGAAAAGGTCAAAGATGAGGCAACAGTGGGATCACTGAAAGTCACAGATGCCAATTCTGGATCCATGACGGCTCACAGTGCAGAAGACAAAATAAAAATGGATGCTCACCCGTTTGTGGGATCTGATGCTGCCACAAACATTCTCCAGGCTGATGAAGATGCAGTTGAGACCTAGAGGGGCCTGGCTGTTCCACCCAAAAAAAGGAGCCATGTACTGAATGGCTCCATGCAGATGAATCTTTTGGGGCCAAAAGAGTGAAGGTGGGATTAGTAAAAAATGCAATCCTCCATCAGCCTATTAGATTAGGGGAATCAACAGTGTCTGTGCTCAATAGCTGTGCATTTGATGCATTTTTTTCAGTTATGTTGTACCTTCTGTGACAGCTCCACATTTCAAAATGCTGTTCTGAAGGACAGTGAAAACCCAGTCCTGCAGCTGGTGAAAGCCATTGCCACAGATGGTGTGACCCAACAAACCTACAGGAGGAGAGCAGAGCTGCTTAGTGTAATGTTTGAAGCTGTCTCGTTGAGGTCTGGTGCGATCCAAATCGATGCTCAGTGCAATATCTCCGCTGTAATTGCTAAGACAATGAGGAACATCTCAAGTGTTTGTTTTACAAAACACTGCTCTTCACAGCACTGCTACCTCAGCAAAGGGATGACAAGGGAAGTGCCATTTGTTCCTCCTGCCATCTCTGTCCTCATAGAGTCTGGTATGGCTCATCTTGGCACTGCTGTGGAAACAGGACTTGGCCTACCTGAGTCTACCTGCCTCAGGCCACTCTCCAATCCATCTCTGTGTCCATCAGAATTCACAACAGAAGACATGAGCTCTGTGCAGGGACAGTTACTCACAGCTATAACATCGGAGATATTGTGTGGATTGATACTGACCTTGCAAACCAAACAGAATTTCCATTGAGTGAATGTCCCTCCAACCTGGTTCTCCAAGGAAAGTTGTTCACTTTGAGACCATTAATTGCTTTCCATGGAAAGATGAGCAATGATGGTTTGGGGCATTACACTGCACACTGCAGGAGAGCTCCATGTGTGTGGGAGTTCTATGATGACCTGGTGAATGGAGTGACAGGAGTGTCTGAAAAGGAAAAAGTACAACCCCATGCTGTGTTATACACAGAATAATGAGTGCTGCCTGCATTTTTCTGTTTTATTTGGTTCATTACAGTTACATGTGTTCAATATGGCTAGTTTGTGTTATCAGTAAGTTCAGTTTTGCATATAAAGTTCAAAATTAAAAATCTTTTAACACTCTTTTCGTTGTCAGTCTGATGTATATTTGCTTTTACACACCCATTCACCTTCACCTGTAGCCTTGAAAGTAACCGTTCCATTTTTCTGTATTCTTTTTGTGTTGACCTCATGGCTTAAGTCAGGGGTCAGCATCCTTGTCAGCTCAAAGGGCCCCTTTTCCCCCTGTTGCTACAAAACGTGTCTAGAGCCTAAAAAAAGAAAGTTTATAAATATCTAGAAAATGATTTGTTGTATCGTGAAAGCTATGGAAATGTAAATAAAAATGTTTATCTTTAGATTTTAGAAGAAAATGAATCATCTAACCTTTACAACGGGAAAAAGTATTTGTTAAAATGAAGCCAGCTAAGTGAGTCCTTTCCATAAAAATTGAAAATTAGGAAAGATGGGAAACCAACTTGAAAATGACAGGAAATAGTTTTGAAGCTAAGAAACATTAAATCACTTTTAAAAGCCTTGTACATTCAGTGAATAGTCAATGCAGATATTTCATAAAAAACAAACTGCTAACAGAACCCTTTCTTGTTGTCTTTATAATAAACCATAACTTACTTGGTCTTATAAGTGGAGGGGCCAGAGAGCCACTTGTGGCTTTAGAGCCGCAGGTTGAAGATCTCTGGCCTAGGTGCTGTGGAATATTTTATTTTCTACATGTAGGTAACAACCTATGAAAGCAAACACTTTATTTTTTCTGAGACAGCTACATTAATAATAATGAACATATATAATTCAAAACAAAATCATACAGACACACTGGGTATGTAAAAAAATAATAATTTAGGTATACATGAATCAATTCACATGTAACTTACAGTTTTCCACAGAAAAAAACAAAAACTTTAGCCTACCTTGTGTACGTTTCTGCACTGGTAACAAAATGAATATAGACCTTAAATTAGTTTACTAAAATGTAAACTAATAAAACTTAATATGCAGCAAGCCTGTAAAAAGTGGACAGTCTTCTATAAAAGTGCAAAACTCCACAGCTGCTGAACCTCACTGCCACAGACACTGGTGTTATACAGCGTAGGCTGTAAGAATTAAAATCATTATATCTTAGAAACCGTAGCGGCACAAACGCTAATTTTACCTGCACAAATCTGCACAAACGTAGCAATAACTGCTCCACCTACAGGGAGTGCAGAATTATTAGGCAAATGAGTATTTTGTCCACATCATCCTCTTCATGCATGTTGTCTTACTCCAAGCTGTATAGGCTCGAAAGCCTACTACCAATTAAGCATATTAGGTGATGTGCATCTCTTTAATGAGAAGGGGTGTGGTCTAATGACATCAACACCCTATATCAGGTGTGCATAATTATTAGGCAACTTCCTTTCCTTTGGCAAAATGGGTCAAAAGAAGGACTTGACAGGCTCAGAAAAGTCAAAAATAGTGAGATATCTTGCAGAGGGATGCAGCAGTCTTAAAATTGCAAAGCTTCTGAAGCGTGATCATCGAACAATCAAGCGTTTCATTCAAAATAGTCAACAGGGTCGCAAGAAGCGTGTGGAAAAACCAAGGCGCAAAATAACTGCCCATGAACTGAGAAAAGTCAAGCGTGCAGCTGCCAAGATGCCACTTGCCACCAGTTTGGCCATATTTCAGAGCTGCAACATCACTGGAGTGCCCAAAAGCACAAGGTGTGCAATACTCAGAGACATGGCCAAGGTAAGAAAGGCTGAAAGACGACCACCACTGAACAAGACACACAAGCTGAAACGTCAAGACTGGGCCAAGAAATATCTCAAGACTGATTTTTCTAAGGTTTTATGGACTGATGAAATGAGAGTGAGTCTTGATGGGCCAGATGGATGGGCCCGTGGCTGGATTGGTAAAGGGCAGAGAGCTCCAGTCCGACTCAGACGCCAGCAAGGTGGATATAAAACACCTTTTCTGTGGCTTTTAATCTGAAACTTTTCTTAGAGCCATTAAACTGTATTTCCCCTTTCCTGGCCTCTTACTTTGAAACTTTTTAGGAAACTACTAATATTTATTTCTTCTTTCTAATATGTTTTTCTGGGGATTTTAATTGTTTTAAAACTGTTGTTTTTGTAATTAACCCTTTTCCAGCACATTTTACTTTACTTTATATGCTGAGCTTTTAATTTGAAACTTGACTTAGAGCTATAACGTCATCTTTTCTTCTTCTGTGGTTTTCAATTGTTTGTTTGTTTTTCTTTTTGGCTATTGCATCATGTTTATTAACATATTAATTAATTAACTAATCAAGTTTCCCTTTAATATTAAATATTTCTAGTGTCACTGTCACATGTTCCCTTTTCTGGAGCTTTTAATGTGACATGTTGCAGCTCTGGTACTCTGTGCTTCCCTTTTCTTTTAATATTGAACCTTTGGCTCGAGCCACTGCAGCTTTTCCAGACCACATTAAATGATCACACTGCAGACTCTGACATATTTGGGTTTAATGTCAGGGGATGTTTGTGGATGAAAGTTATGATAGGTGAAAGTTTTGGTAGGACACATGATGTGGACAGTCTGGTAATCCCAGATTATTTTAATGTAAAACTCCAGACAGCTGTAGAGAAAGTTTCAGATTAAAAGCCCTGGAGTGTTTTACATGTAATTCTGTTGGATTAAATCTGACAGAGCTGATTTATAAACACTTCACTGCCAGGTATCAGGTGACCTGCAGAGACTGATCCTACAAACAATCCACATCTCAGAAACCGAGTAAACCAAACTGCACCACAGTGATCAGACTAAACCTTCCTGACATGAACACAGCTCCTCAGTAAAAACTATGAACCGGCAGAGAGACTACACCCACCACCATACACCACCTCTCTGACACAGTACACCCTCGGGCAGGTGGTGTCCCCATAAACAGTCGTCTAAATGTCTGAGAAGCTCTGATTATTTACTATGTTCAAACAAACTGAGTGTCCACAAACGTCTGAGCTCACAGTGAGAGCTGCTGGCACAGTTTGGAGGTGTTCTGCCCCCTGCTGGACACACAGAGCTACAACATGAGGATCAGAGGAGGCTGGTGCTGCTTCACCTTTAGACACAAGAAGGAGGTCAAAATATTTAAAAACAGAGATTGTTTTTAAACCTGTAAAGGGGGAAATCCTGACGAACCAATCCACAACCAGAAAAGAAGACTAACTCTGTGAAAACTAAACTAACAGTGTGAGTGTGTAAAGTTACAGAGTAGCTGGTTTTAAATGTATCTATAAAGTTTATTTCATTTTATTTCGGCTTCAAAAAACAGTCCAAGTTAATTTCTTTGCACTTTTTTCACTTAGTGCCACCTGGAGGACAGTCAGCTCCCTGCAGCAGCTCTGGAGGACTGTTAACTGATGAAGAGCTGGGACTGCACAGCCTGCTTCATCACCGACTTCTTTAAATAAACATGACCAGGATCAGTCGCAGCACCTCAGACAAACATTTGTTACACAGCAGCCGCCTTCACACCGACTGAGCTCCATCACAGCTTCAGAGCTCAGCTTACTAAAGTCCAAAGTTTATTTCTCTCAGGTTTATTACTTTCAGTAAAGTTTGACTTTTAGAGCCCTGACCAGCATCCTGCAGCATCTGGAGCAGCTGTGTGGTGCTGTCATGTCAAGAAGGATCAAAATGTGTGGGGATGTTTCCAGCAGGGGTTATAACCTGCAGTTAGCAAGGTGTACCTAATAAAGTGGCAGTATTTATGTCAGAGTGCAGCACATGTGCAGGTTAAAGTGATGGACGCCCAGATCTGCACTCCAAATAAAAACAGACTAAAGGTGTTTCCTTCAGAAACAAAGACAATATTTACAAAGATCTCACAGGTAAACTGTGAGCGATCACAGCAGCATCTCATCCTGACTAACAGCTTTTAGATGCAGGGAGAGCGTCGTGGTTCAGAGGTGGTTCAGCAGATGATGAAGGCCTTTCTGTTGCATTGTGTAGTGCTGTGGATGCCATGATGGTTGACTGGGTCTGGTTCTACTGAACTCAGAAACACTTCTGAGGTATTTACACCTGAAGCCTCATTTAATGTGAGTCAGAAACAAACGGCTCACCTGTGATTAATGGATGTTTCCCTGCATTTATATTTCCACACAGTTTATTTCTTACAGCAGGAAAACTGAACAGAATGTATGTAAGAGGTTAGAGTGAGGATGACGTCACTTAATACAGAAAATACATGTTTTTCTGTTTTGATGATGAAGGACTTCTTTAGCGCTGTAAACAGCTACACTTGAGAGGACAGAGGTGATTTCATGGATCAATAACAATGTGTTTATCAGCTTTCATCATCGCAGTGCAGACATGACGTCAGATCTATCAAAGTGAAGGCCGTCTCTCTGATGACGTCACAGAGCAGAGTCGTTCTGTCCAATAAAGGATCTCAGATCAGCTGCTGCCATCTTGTGGCCACAGTTGGTTACTGTCTCTGAAAGTTGTCTCATGTTTCCTGTTGTCCTGTTAACAAAGGCTGGAGCTCATCATGCTGAGAGGGGAGCAGCATTTTTTGGCTCTTCACACATGTTCATTATATTCTGATGATCCTGGATGGAGACAAACTACAGATAAGTGTGTTCAGCCCAACTAGTTTATCTCATTACAGCAGTTTGATGTTTCCCTTTGAATCCCCCTGAAGATACTGACAGTGAAGCACGTACATAATACTCCAGCCTTTCAACTCTGAGCTTATTTAGTTCTATTAATACACTGAAATCTCATTTGTGTCATGAAGAAAGTCTTTAATCAAACAGAATTCAAATTTCAGAAACATTTCATATATGGAGTTAAACATGAATCATTGTTTCAACAATATATTTATTGTTATACTGGTGTTGGCCAGAGGGGCCGATGGCGCGATATGGCAGCCTTGCCTCTGTCAGTCAACCGTAGCTTGCCTCCACCAGTGTATGAATGTGAGCGTGAATGAATAATGGCATTGTAAAGCGCTTTGGGTGCCTTGAAAAGCGCTATATAAATCCAATCCATTATTATTATTATTATTATTGTTGTCATAAACAGACAAGAAGACAACAACAAACTGCTCCTCCCATTCAACACATGTCAGTCCATATCCCAGCAAACTAAATCATCTCCATTTACACACATCAAATAGAAACATGAATCACTTGTAATGATTAGAAACTTGATAGAATTTCAAATCTAGTTTGGGGAGTCATTCAGTGAGAAACAGTGAAATGATTTTCCATGTGAAAAGGTGGACAGCAGAAACAGAAAGAAACAGAGAGAACTAAAAGAGAAACAAAGAGCTTTGGAACAACGAGGCAGCAGGAGGACAGCTGCAGTTTAACAGCTTCAATTCACTGACAGGAAACAACATTAGAAACATCATCATCCTCAACTCATCTGCTCCACTGACACTGACACCTTCAACGGCAACACCTTCGCTTTATCATTAGTGCGAATGTATGGAAACATCCTGTGAGTGAAAGCGTGTGTGAAGGTGTGTATGTGTGTGTTAGTATCAGGATCAGAGAACGACAGCTTTCCTCTGTTCCAGTCCAGATTCACTCTGATCCTCTGGAGCTTCTTCTCTACTGAGAGAGGAGTGTGAGGAGGTGATTGTGTGATTTTGTAGTATTTATTATCAAACAACCCTATTCTCCATATTTCAGACAGTTTGTTTCCCTTCCTCTTCCCAGACTCTGCTAACACACCCAGTACCCACAATGTACTGTTTCCAACATCAACATCCCAGCTGTGAGTCCCTGAGTTAAAGCCCTCAGAGCCCAGGACAGCTCTGTAAATATCAAACCTCTCTGGATTATCAGGAAACTGCTGTTCATCTCCTCCATATCTCACACTGGTCAGATCTTCAGACAGGATGAGGTCTGGATGAGCAGTGTTTGGGTCCAGAATGAGAGGAGTGTAGGAGACCATGCCCTTCATGTTGTTCCAGATGTTGAAGGTCAGGTTGCCCAGGTGTTTGGCCTGGTCTATCAGAGCTCCTGAGGGCAGCTGTGGATCATCCAGCAGGGGGCAGCGCTGGACTCTTTCCACTGCAGCCTTGTAGTTGTGCAGGAATGAGACGTCTTCAGCTCTCAGCTCCTCCTCTGTGGCTCCGACTGTGTCTGAAAGAGCTGCTATCTCTCTGCTCAGAGCCTCCATCTTCTCCTTCATCATCCCACTCTTCTGCTCCTCTTCCTCCCTCAGTGCAGCCAGCCTGGCCTCCTCTTCCTCTGCTAGAAACTGCTGAAGCTTCTTAAACTGCTCCTTAATCTGCCTCTCTGTGTGTCGGGCCTGGACCTTAATGTGTTCTGCTGTTTGATCAAACTTCACTTGAACATCTTCACAAACCTTTAACTTCTTCTTTAAGGGCTCCAGAGTTTCCTGAAGTACCTCCTTGTGTTGTTGTGCAGCTTCATCGATGGGTCTGAATCTGTGTGTTTTTCTGAGGCACAGCAGACGACACACACTGGCTGCTGATGGTCCAGACAGAAGAGTTTGAGTTTCTCATATTGCAGACTGCAGAGAGCCTCTGAAACTCTCTGATATCTCTCTTGTAAGAATGACTCACACAGGTTCTTTAATGCCAGGTTCACAGTTGGTTTCTCTTTTGAAGGTCTTCTCTTACAAACTGGACACTCGTGTGTTGGTCTCTCTCTCCACCATGTCTTGAGACAGTCTTTACAGAAGCTGTGGCTACATGACAGAATAACAGGATCTCTGAAGACCTCCTTACAGACCGGACAGCAGAGATCCTCCTCTGATCTGGAAGCCATTGAGTCTGTGAGTGAAGCTGAAAACAGCAGACAGGAAGTGCAGCAGTGTTGGAGTTTTCCACTTTTCTCTCCTGTAGCTGCACTCACTCAGAAGAAGCTGCTAGTTTGGTCCAACGATAAGTGTGAGTCTCAGAAGAATCAATGGTGTTATTTCCTGTAACTAAGGGTGTGTTTCATTCCAAAGTTCAGACATTAACCTGCCAGAAGTTGTAAAAGTTACTGATAAAGAGCTGTTATCTCATTTCACATGCAGGTCAGAGCATGAAACCTTTAGATAATTTTATAAAATAAAGTGTCACTCGGTGGTGCAGCTGTTTGTCAGCTTCTATTTTAGACTTTGTTCTGGTTCTTGTTCAGGTTCCCAGCAGTGGGAGTGTAATGCAGTCACACACACACAGGTGGTGTTAAGGTGGATTCACTTTGTTACAGACAGTGGTGTTATTTCTTGTAACTAAGGGTGTGTTTCACTCCAAAGTTCAGACATTAACCTGCCAGAAGTTGTAAAAGTTACTGATAAAGAGCTTTTATCTCATTTCACATGCAGGTCAGAGCATGAAAGCTGTGATGCAGCAGTTTGAGAAAAATTGCTGCTGATATAAAATATTTTTTTGTTCTTTTACAAAATATATAAAAGAGCAGAAAGAAAAGAAATAAGTGTAAAGAGTGCAGCAAAATGCATGTTTTAGTGTGAGTTGGTTCATCTGATCTGGTTGTGTAAAAGTCACTGCATGACACTGAGTGTTACTTTTGTGTTACTGACACTCATCTCTGACTCAGAGAAACGATTTCTCCCCTGTGATGTTCACACAGTGGTGAGTTACATGTGTGTGGAAGTTTTACTCTTTTATAGAATAAATTTTTCTCTTACTTTCTTTTTTCTGTTATTTAGTAAAAAATCTCTCAAAGAAATAATGAATTCTCCACACGTGTTTGAAGGTTGCATGCAAATATCATGTGATCTAAAAGTCAAACATCTGCTGATGGAGCAAAACAAGGCCAGATGTTCAGCAGCTGTATTGCTGCATGACATCAGCCCACAGCAGCAGAGACCGTGGAGCCAACATGTGAGAAACAAAGCAACACGCTGAACATCTGAACCACAGCAGGAAGTGCGACTCTTTGTAGACCTGTGGACAGGAAACACACAGCAGGTCCTGATCAGTAACAGGGTCCAAATACAAACATTTGTTTATCAGCATTGTAACATGGTAGACTAATGTGCCTGTGTTAATTCAGCTCAATATTATTGCGTGAAGTTGCACTGGGTTGGGTGTGTGTGTGTGTGTGTGTGTGTGTGTGTGTGTCACATTTTTGGTGAGCCAATGGCTGGAATGGGGTTGGACTAATTAGAGGCATGTGTACTTGATTGCACTGATACACTGGTCTACTTATAGCCCACACTACAAACACTGCTGTGTCATTTTGTCTCTCTGTGCATGCCAGGACCTATTATATGCCAGGCCTAAAGGCAGCAGAGTTGCAGAGGCTGGAGTGACCACTGGCTATATGCTTGCAGGGTGGTGGGTCTCAGAGGACAACTTCTAACCCTGTTGAAGGCAACACATGGAGTGCAACTGGCAGTGTGGCATAGCTGGTTCTGGCCTTGGGACTGTGTGTTTTATTTGATTCATTAATGGGACACTGGACTGTTTTATCTTATCTCTTGATTATTTGTCAATAAATGATCTTTTAGTATTTTATTGACTGTCAGCTTTTTGCCCACGGCTGAGACGGTTGGTCAGACCTAGAATCTTTTTTTTGGGTGTGTGTTACAACTGGCGTTGTCGACAGGGTCTGGCCACCATAATCTGTAGTGGGCAAAAGCAGGATGACTGAGCAGAGTGAATCACAGTCTGGCCCAAATAGAGAAGCACCCGTTTCTAGCGCAGGGTTTAGGCCCTTTGGTATGATCCCTATGTTTAATATGGTCACAACTAAATTTAGAGGGAAGGATTCAGATATTAGTCTAGGTGAATGGAAAAGCAATTTGCAGACAACGTTTGCTTTGCAAGGAGTTCCTGTAGATTTTAGAGCAGAATTGACACTCTGTTGCTTAGAAGGAAAGGCTAAAAGAGAGATTTTAATTCTACCACCAGAGAAGCGTAATTCACCTGAGCTGATTTTTAATGAGTTAGAAAAGTTGTATGGGGATAAAACGACTGCTTCGGTCCTGCGCTCTCAGCTCTTCAATGCTCGTCAAGAAACAGATGAAGACATCAGTTCATTTGCACTGAGATTACAAGAACATTTTCTCAGGTTAAAGAGGAAGGACCCTAGAGGTATGAATGACGAAGATATTCTTCTCAGAGATCATCTGGTTGAAGGCTTGAGAGCCACTGCCCTTAGAGGTGAATTCAGAACAAAACTTCTAATGAATGATCAGTTGACATTTGCAGAAATTAAAGCAGAACTAATTCTGAGGGAACACGTTTATCGTGAAACGGTTGAGCCAGTCCATTGTTTTGCTGCCAAAGGGGAAAGATGCAAGACCTGTAATGTTAAGGATATGGAACACATCAAGTCAGAGTTGTGGGATGACATGAACAAGCAAATGACCACACAATTCAATGATTTATCACAGACTTTGATAAAAGAAATCTGATCAGAACTTCATCAGGCTACACAAAGACTTTGGACTGGAAACAGACTGACCAGTACAGGTCAAGAAAGAAAGGAGGGAGCAGACCTAGAGTCCACTCAAACAGGTATGACGAACAAGGTAGCCCCATCTGTAACACTTGTTCCCAGCCAGGCCACACAGCACGGTTCTGTAAAAGCAAGCAAAGATCTGGATTGTTAAACTAGATGACACCACTGTGGTGGCCCAGACAGTGGGTTGTGTCGATGCCAATGGGCCTCAAACTGATGTGAAAAAACTGATTGGAAAAGTTCCTAAAGTCAGCTTGTGTCTTGATGATGTCCCAATACAGTGTATTCTTGATACTGGATCAAATGTGTCACTGATAAAGAACAGCTACTTCTCTAAACACTTTGGCAGTAATGGTATGAAATTGAAGGATGCAAGCAGCTGGCTGGCACTCGAGGCTGCTAATGGACTAGATATTCCATACCTGGTCTATGTATTGCTACATGTGAAGGTTGGACAGGTGGAACTCCATGAATGTGGCTTTTTGGTGGTTAAGGACCAATGTTTAACCGACAGTGAAGGCGTCCTGGGTATGAATGTTATTTCACAGTGTTACGAAAAAATGGATCAGGAGAAGCCATTAGCCTACCTCTCCTCTAGTGAGGCAGAAGAGAGAGTTTGGACTACTGCTTTTCAGATTTGTGCCAGTCAGGCATGGTTTGCAGCTTCAGATGGGTCAATTGGGTGTGTACGTACCATAAATCGCCATCCTTTACAGATTCCTCCTCGGAGTGAGATGTTGGTTTGGGGTCGTACGAAGACTGGAGTGGACGGCAGGGATTATCAATGCCTGGTGGAACCTGTCGAGGTGGGTGAAGTCTTAATTGCTAGAACATTATCTACAGTCCAGGATGGGAGGCTTTTGATTAGGGTCCAAAACCTTAATGACTCACCGATGTACCTTTACAGACATCAGAAGTTGGCTAAGACTTTTGTTATTGACCCAGCAGATATCATACAAGAGAATAGTGTGGACATGACTCGTGTTGGTGTAAACACAGAGTGAGTATGGACCAAACGCAAGCCCTGCCCAAGGAGAAATGCATGTTCCCTCATTTAACTGGTCTTTATTTGTCCACAGAGGAATTGGAGAAACTGCAGGCTTTATTGCATAAGCACCAAGCAGTGTTCGCTGTGCATGAGGAAGATTATGGATTGACAAGCACCATGCAGCATTCAATTGCTACGGGCAATGCTGCACCAGTCCGTGAGCGCTATAGACAAATTCCACCAAAGTTATATCAGGAGGTGAAGAGGTTGATTCAAGGTATGTTGGATGCTAACATTATTGTGCCTAGTTACAGTCCTTGGGCTTCTCCAATTGTGTTAGTCCGTAAGAAGGATGAGACACTTAGATTTTGTGTGGATTATCGTAAACTTAATGCTGTGACCCATAAAGATGCTTACCCTCTACCAAGAATAGAAGAGTCACTTGCCAGTTTGGGTAACGCAAAGTATTTTTCCCACACTTGATCTTGCCAGTGGATATTGGCAGGTTGGGGTGTCCCCTCCAGACAGACTTCACTACACCTATGGCTTTGTTTGAATTCACCAGAATGCCCTTTGGCTTGTCAATTGCACCAGCCACCTTCCAAAGGTTGATGCATGTATGCCTGTGTGAGGGACCAAGCAGCCAAAGCAAAGAGGACACAGGTAAAAAGGTATCTTCAAAAAAGGGTTTTCTTTATTTTAACCCTAAAAAAAGTCCAAAATTAACAAAATTCAAAAACATACTTAGCAGCCCCATAAAAGAGGTCAACTAAAGATAACTCTACAAAAAGTATTTTCCAGAATCTCAAACAAAACAAAGTGAGACACAACTTAACTCACAAACTGACCTAATTACAAAGACACGAGGGTAGCTTTTATAATGATTTGGCCAAACCATTTACACACAATAGGGGGGAAAACACAAACACACTAATATTAACTAAGTGAAGAATAATCTAACTAAACCTAAAACACCCCTGCTCCTGGTAAGCCTATGGTTGGTCCTGCTGAGCAGGCATTTTGTTCCCAGTCCTCAGCCTCGCCTTTTGTCCAGACAGGAAACAGCCACCGCCCACACCCAGGTAACTCAAAAAGAGAAACATAATTAGGCTATGTCCACACGTACACGGGTATTTTTGAAAACGGAGATTTTCCGTTTTCGTTTTAAAAAATAATCCCGTCCACACGCAAAGGCAGAAATGAAGGAAAACGCTGCTAGGAACATGCCAAAGCAGCAGGTGGCGATATATTCCTAACCGTGTAGAAATGTTGGCCAATCAGAAGTCTAGAAGCCTCGGTGGGAAATAGTAAACAAAGATGGGGCATAGAAGCAGAACCGAGTCGTATGTGTGGAGGGACAGTAACTGTGTGTGTATATGTAAGCATTTAAACACTGCAGAGAGGACAATTAACAGTAACAGTATTGTAGAAATTCATTTCACCGAAACAACAACGTGGCGCACACTGTAACGTCAAAAAAGGCGCACACCTTTGACGCTGCGTTTTCTCCGTTTTTCTCGTCCACACGTAAATGCAAAAACGGAGTTTTAGAAAATATCCACCCTGGCCGGAGTTTTTAGAAATCTCCGTTTTCAGTGACCGAAAACGGCGTTTACGTGTGGACGAAAGGTGCAAACGCATAGAAAAATCTGCGTTTTCAAAAATACCCGGGTACGTGTGGACATAGCCTAAGTATAACAAAACATTTTAGAAAAACCACACAATGTTACTATGTGCACGCCTCATAATACCAGTGTTAGGTTTAACCAAATGATTAATGAATTAGATTAATGAAGAAAACTGCAAAGCAAACTAATAAAGTAAAAAATGGACTAATTTACCCCTGTGTGGCTGATGCCATCACAGCCTGGGTGAAGAAAACTTACAGTCTGTACTTGTCTACTTAGATGATGTAATAATCTATTCTCCAGATTTTGACACCCACTTGGTTCATTTGGATGCAGTCCTTGGAAAACTGTCCAAGCATTGCCTCAAATTAAAACTCAAGAAGTGCTGTCTTCTAAAACCAGAGGTTCAGTATTTGGGCCATCATGTTTTAGCAAAAGGGATTGCTCCAGACCCTGACAAGATTAAATGTATTCTTTTTTTTGGGGGGGGGGGGGGGTTCTCAAGCCTTTAATTAACCGCCTTGTGCTCTTCAAATACCTGGTCTTCTATCTTGTCTCACTTTCCTTTTTTTTTAAAATTATATCTTTATTTGGATTGGACAAGTAGAGATAGGAAAACATAAGGCATCTGCATAGCAGTATACAAGTAACATATGAGCAGAGTCCATTCCGGGTTTTTAGATTTAGTTTAGGAGAGCAGATGATAAAGAAAAAAAGTGTACTTTATTGATCCCCGTGGGGAAATTCCTCTCTGCATTTAACCCATTCAGTCAGTGAAGCAGTGGGCAGCCATTGGGCGCCCGGGGAGCAGTGTGTGGGGATGGTACCTTGCTCAGGGGTACCTCAGGGTAGCTGTTCAGGGGAATCAAACCCCCGACCTTCCGATCATGGGGCCACTACTCTACCTACTGAGCTATCCCTAGCCCCAACAACAATAAACAACAATAATCAACAGATACATATTACCCTCCTTTGGCCATTACTGGGAGAGTTGTTCACCTGCTCTCCAAAGGGAGATGCTTAGAACACATTACATAGATCTATAAGCACAAATTGGGAGGAGGTCCGTGCTGCTGTCATGGTAAACAAGTAAATAAATAAATGAATAATAATAGTACAAAAAAAAAAAAAGGTAACAGTGAAAATCAAGTGAAGTCAGCTCTGGTGGGGGTAATAAATTGTATCCAGGTGTTCCAAATTTCGTAGAATTTGGTCTTTTGGTTTCTTATCAAATATGTCAATTTTTCCATCCTTAATATCTCTAGAATGATCCCAAACCAGTCCTCTAGTGTAGGCTGGACTGGGCTTAACCATCTTCTAGTAATTGTTTTTTTACTTGCCACCAAAAGTAATTGTGCCAACTTAATCTCACTCTTACGCTCCAGAAAGGGGACCAGACCCATGTATAAAACCTTAAAATCTAAAGGTATCTGGACATTGAAAACTGCACTTAAAGAGGTCTGGACACCCATCCAGAAATTTTTTAACTTGGGACAATCCCAAAAGACATGAAAGTGGTTAGCCACGGTCGAGCCGCATTGTCTCCAGCATTGCATATGGACCCCTTTGTATCTCTCCTGATATGGTGTCTTGAAATACCTACTGATATTCTTCCAGCCATGTTCCTTCCAGCTCATAGAACTGGATGTAGCCCTCTGACAGTGCCAAACATTTTCCCATTCACCCCCAGAAATAACAATCCCTGATTCCCTTTCCCATTTATCTTTGGTGTATAAAGTATTATCCTCGCTGGCACTAGAGAGAGCTTTGTATAATTTAGAGATGGATTTAGTAGGAATCGTGGTTGTGGCATTTTTCAGAATAAGGAAAAAATGCGACTCAACATCACTAAAGTCAGACAATTTGCATTCATGATCAATATATGATCTCAGCTGTAGATACCTGTGGAAATCGTATTTTGTCAAATAATGGTTATCCCGCAGGGCCTCAAATCTGAGCACAATATTTCTATGAGTAAGAGAGAGGAAAGTCATAAGGCCATAGCATATCCATGCTTTAAAATTAGAGTCATGTCTATTTGGGATAAAATCTGAATTGAAAGCAAACCACCTGAAAATTTTTAACATTTTATGTATCCCACAGATGCTAATTATCCTCTGCCAAACTTGGAGGGTGTGAGTTAGCCAGGGGTTCCCCAAGGTTTCCAGCTGACACATTAAACCCTTATCTGCCATAGCAGCTTGTAGAGGGAGCCGGTCCACTAGGCTGGATTCCAGTTCCTTCCACCTAGCTGTATATGTTTCGTTGCACCAGTATAGGAGAGGGGTTATTTGAGCGGCATAATAGTAGTTCCTGAGGCATCCATCACCAATCCTCCCTTTTCCTTGGGGAGCTGTAGGGTGGCATATTTAACCCTTGGCTTTCGGCCCTGCCAGATAAATCCGGAGATCCATTTATCCCACTCAATAAATTGATAATCACACACTTCTATTGGCAAATTTCTGAAAAGGTAAAGCAGTCTGGGAAGCATGTTCATTTTGATTGCCGATATCCGGGAGCTGAGACTCAAAAAAGGGACCAGATTCCATCTATGCAGATCATCTTTTATACTTGCAGATATTGGCTCATAGTTTGCCTGGAAGAGGCCCGAGAGGTCTGCAGTCAGGTATATTCCCAGGTACTTGATTTTCTCATTATCCCAATTTATTTTAAATTTCCTACGTAAAGCTGCAGAAGCTGTGTAATTTAAGGTCAAGATTAAATGTATTCAAGAATGGCCTATCCCAACTACTGTGAAACAATTACAATCATTTCTGGGTCTGGCAGGCTATTATCGGAGATTTGTGAAAGGTTTTGCAAGAATTTCCCAACCATTAAATCAAATATTAGTTGGAGCATCACAAAATTCTAAGAGGAAGGATGTTCCCTTGTCCACTAAATGGAACTCTACATGTGACACAGCCTTTAGTGATTTAAAAATGGCTCTAACATCTGCACCAGTGTTGGCTTTTGCTGATTTTAATCTACCCTTCATCTCGTCCGTACTTGCACAAGTTCAGGATGGAAAAGGGAAAGTAATTGCTTTTGCTAGTAGGAGTTTGAGCCCTTCTGAGAAAAATGATAAGAACTATAGCTCCTTCAAACTTGAATTTCTGGCCTTGACCTGGGCAGTAACCAAGAAATTTGCTGAACATCTGTATTGTGCACCCTTTACAGTTTACACAGACAATCCTTTGGTACATTTGAGTTCAGCTAAACTTGGTAGCTTAGAGGAGAGATGGGCAGCACACCTGGCGAGTTTTCAATTTGAGATCAAATATCTGCCAGGGCGTATTAATCAGAGTGCAGATGCACTATCCAGCTATCCATCACCTGTAGTATCTGAGGATACAGAGGGACAAAGGGAAGAAGTAGAGGTTCCATCCTTTAAACAGGTTGAAGTAAATGTGGTCAAAGCAATGTGTGTTGGCGTAAGCAAGTAAAACCAGGAGCGTTTACAAAATCTAACCTGTGGTGTTCCTCTGTTTCCTGAACGTACGCCATCTCAGTGGTCTGCCTTGCAAGTGTAGCCGGATGGGCTACTTGCCTTTCTTTTCTCTTTCGCTCGCTCTACTGCTCTCGCTTGCTCTCCTGCGCTCACTCTCGTTGCGCAAGTACGTTAATTAGGAACCCACCTGCATATTGATTACAGGGTGGTGTTTACCTGTATAAAGGGAAGCCGTTTGTTTTTGTTGGATCATTCCTCCCAAGCTTCTGGTGCGACATAGCAGTAAATGCTGGCCTGTTGGTTAATTTACCGATCCGATCGGATCGTGTGACTGCTACAGGTAGGCCTCCTTTTGACCTCTGATTTCTCTCAAAAGTTGGTAACTAGTAGTCATATTTCTGCAGCCCGCTACAGCGCAGCTGTTTTTCTTTTCTTTACTCCAGCCGTGGTGGAGAGACGCGTGAGTTGCGTCCACTATGCAGTACACCGCCTCCAGTCTTATATTATAGCTGCTAGTATTTGTAAATTAGAGAAGATTAAGGTTATCTTTGCCCTTTTTTGTTTGTAAGGTTTGATTGCTGCTGGACCCTTTCAGGGACCAACTGCCTGATTTTAAGCGAAGAGTCGGGACGCTTGCCTAGCTTTTGTCCTATCTTGTCTTACCCTGTTTTATCTTGTCATGAGACTATTTTTATTAAGTAGGCCTACCTTTTCCTGGTTTGCCTGGTTTTATTCTATTTCATTCTGGACTGTCGTTTGTACCCACGCTTCTGTGATTGGGCTGAAGCGATCCTGTGCCCGAGTGTCGTGCCGGGAATTTTAAATCACCTCCATTGCTGGTCTTAGCCTGTGGGGAGCCAGACCAGCTTGCGATTGAGGCTTGGACAACTACTACCAGCACGAGTGGTAGTTTGACCCGTGGGGCATAAGCCTTCCAGTGTGGTGTGTGTGTGTGCATGTGCGATTTCTGTTATTAAAGTGTGTTGTAGTTTTTTATGATCTGTAGCGAGCTAGACGCTCAGTGTCCTTTTATTCCTTTAACGTATTTTTCTGTGTTTTATTTCAGTGAACGGAGGACGCGCTAGTGGCCCTGGGACCTCAGGTGGTGGGTCGTTTTCACACTTTCTTTTGTACAGCACTGGGTGGGCTGCAGTGATTTTCTTTTTGTGTGATTTTCTTTTGGGTCCACGGCTGCTGGTAAGTCCAAGTTCCATCATTGTTTTATTGTACTTTTAGGACACTGTCAACAAAGACGCTACATTTTGTTCTCCTAATATTTTATTCTTTATCTTTTACCATAAATAAAACTGTTTTAATATTGGAGCCAACCTGCCTCAGTGTGCATCCTTGAATCTGTGCAGACTCTTTTTATTCCTTTTATCTATTTCTTAAACATATATTTCCTAGGGGTTAAATTCCCCCAGGTGGCATTGTCATTTTATTATTTCTTTTATAACCCCGCCGACCACTTGGTCACATACTTGGTGTTGGTCGACAGGATGCACATTTGAGGTAGACGTTTAGTCTTGTAAATTGTTTTATTTTTTGCAGAGAGCTTAGTTTACCTGCTTTAAAGGCTCTAGTTTTTTTAGTGTGTGATTGTAGACAAGACGGCAGCATCCAGGTTTAGGAGGAAGAGTAATAGGATTTTAGTACCTTGCTAATTTAATTTTCCCTGTTTGTGGTCTAAAATTTATTATGGAGGAAGAATTGCAGCAACTTAGAGACTTGGTAGCGCAGTTAAAAGCAGATAATGAGCAATTGCGCCGGGATAGAGGCGCTGTGCTGGAGTCTTGAGGCTGTCAGGGCCCATATCAACCAGCTACTGGAGGCCCAGGTAATTAGGCGGAGTAGCAGTCCTTATGCCTCTCCCATCGTGTTGAATAGCAAAACAAGGAAGGACGCCTTCCCCTTACCTCGCATAGTCTGGATGCCCTGGCTGGCGCATGCTGGTTTTCTACAATCGACCTGGCCAGCGGGTAGAATCAGGTGCCAGTTTCTGAGCAGGATAAGCCCAAGACCACTTTTTGCACGCCCTTTGGCCTGTTTGAGTGGAATCGTATGCCGTTCGGGCTGTGCAATGCTCCTGGTACCTTCCAGCGTCTAATGCAGAGGATGTTCGGGGATCAGCAGTGCCAGTCGCTACTGCTGTACCTAGACGACATCATTGTGTTCTCCTCGTCCGTCTCTCAGCACCTGCAAAGGCTAGAGATGGTGATGGCAAGGCTGCAGCAAGAGGGGCTCAAGGCTAAGCTTGAAAAGTGTGCCTTTTTTCAGCAGAAGATTAACTACTTGCGCCATGTAATCTCTTGTGAGAGTGTCTCCACCGATCCAGCTGAGGTTGACGCTGTCAATATAAAATTATTACTTGGTATTCAGTATAATCTTTTAATAATATAAGTTTACTTATGGTAGAATGCTGCATGTAATCATTTGTGTTTAGAAGTATGTAGTTGATGGTATATTGAAAGAATGTCTCATCCTAGGAGGTTTGTGTGATTCCAGAGTGTTCTGGCATTCACCCCCCACATTCTTGGAGCATGGGAAAGGTCGTACCTTCTTTTATTGTTTTACGGTAGAATGAAAGGAATTCCACAGTCCCCTCCCCAGATCCTCGAGGTTCTGGGTGAGGGGCTGTAGTGTTTTATTGTAGATACATCCTATCTGAAAGATCTGTTTCTGTGTTGTAAGCTTCCTGCTTTTATGACCCTTTTGGTCACCAGGAGGACACATACACACACACATACACATACCTAAACATCCACATTCCAATGTAAAGAACAAACACCCACTGAGGTATAAAATAAAGGCCAGGGCAGTCTCAGAGTGCGTGTCACAGAGCCCTGCTCTGTGCTGCCCTTGTATACAAGTAAAACTGTGTTTCTCCTCTCTGATTCTCAACTGAAGAAGTGTCTTAGAATAATTCTCCTGACAGACGCAGTAGCCAAGTGGCAGTGTCCTCTTTCCATGTCAGAGTTGCGATCCTTTTTGGGTTTCGCCAGCTATTACTGGCGCTTTGTGGAGGGGTTTGCCACATTGGCGTCTCCCCTGCATCAAGTGGTGGCTAAATTGGCTGGCACCAAGACAAAGAAGGGCTCGGGACAGAGTTTGAGTGCTATCTGGACACCTCAGTGTGAGGAGAGCTTTGAGGCCCTGAATGCCAAGCTTGTCGCTGCCCCTGTGCTGGCGTATGCTGACTTCGCACGCCCATTCATCTTGGAGATTGACGCCAGTCACAGTGGTTTGGGTGCAGTTCTCTCCCAAGACGTAGAGGGTGTTGTTAGGCCAGTGGCTTATGCCAGTCGAGGTCTTTGGCCCCATGAGCACAATATGGACAATTACAGCTCCATGAAGCTGGAGTTTCTTGCGCTCAAGTGGGCCATGGCCGAGAAGTTACGGGAGTACCTGCTGGGGCAGAAGTGTGTGGTTTACACTGATAACAATCCACTCAGTTACCTCTCTTCAGCTAAGCTGGGTGCCACCAAGCAGAGGTGGGCATCCCAGCTGGCGGCATTCGATTTTGAGATAAAGTATCGCTCGGGCCGCAGTAATTGGAATGCTGATGCTCTCTCCCGACAAGATGAGATGAGCTCCAGCCTGGCTGAGGGCGTGTTGCCTGGGACACCCGTCCCGACTTCGCTTCAGCAGGCTCCGTGTCCGGCAGTGCTGCCCGCCGTTACTGAGTTGGAGATTGGGGCCTTTCCATCTCATTCTCCGGGGGATATCCGTGCTTTGCAGGAGGCTGACCCCCTCCTGAAGGATTTCTTAGTATACTGGAGGAGGCAGTCCCCGCCCTCTTCGGAGGAAAGGAGTCAGGTCCCCAAACCAGTAATGGTTCTGCTGCGTCAGTGGGATCGTCTGGTGGAGAAGGATGGCATCCTTTATCGCCGTATTTTGCGTCCGGGTGGAGGTGAGGAAGCCCTCCAACTTGTTCTTCCAGAGGCTCTGAAGCCTGAGACCTTGAGGCAGCTGCGCCAGGACCATGGGCACCAAGGTATTGAGCGTACCACTGAACTGGTCAGGCAGCGTTGCTATTGGCCCAGGAAGTCCTCTGACATCAAGCAATGGGTTCAGCATTGTGAACGCTGTCAGGTCGCAAAGGACTCAGAGTTGGGGTCTCATAGTTATATAGGTCACCTGTTGGCGTCTGGGCCCAAAAAAATCCTGGCTATAGACTTCATGGTGTTGGAACCTTCCCGTAGTGGAGTTGAAAACATCTTGGTTATGACTGACGTTTTTAGCAAATACACTGTTGCAGTCCCTACCCGGGACCAGCAGGCCTCTACTGTGTCCCAGGCCCTTTTAACAGAGTGTTTTGTTTTTGTTTTTTTTTGGCGTTCCCAGCCGCCTCCACTCTGACCAGGGTAGAAACTTTGAGAGTTTGGTGATGCAACAGCTATGCGAGTTGTATTGGGTAGCCAAGTCCCGTACAACCCCTTACCACCCAGCGGGTAATGGGCAGTGCGGACGGTTTACCTGGACCCTCCACAACCTCCTACGGACCCTGCCATCATCTCGGAAACGCGACTGGGCTGCGTGCTTACCACACGTGCTCTTTTGCTATAATAGCACACCCCATCAGGGGTGTGCTATTATAGCGTGTGGAGAGGTGTGTGGAGAGTCGCCGTTTTTCCTGATGTTTGGCAGGGATCCTAGGCTGCCTATTGATTTCCTTCTAGGCCGCGTTCAGGACCCAGTGCCTGGAGAGGTACAAGACTGGGTGGCCGGGCACCAAGCCAGGTTAATAGTGGCTTTTGAGGGAGCTCTGGCACGGTTGTCGCTGGCTGCTGACCATCGCAAGGAGCTGCATGACCAGAGAGTCCACCCTGTTCCTTTAAAGGTCGGTCAGCTGGTGTATCTTCGAGATCACAGCGCCCGGGGCTGGCACAAGATCCAGGACCTATGGAGCTCTGTGGTCTATTAGGTGTTGAGGGCACCCCAAGAGAATGGGGCTGTTTATACCATTGCCCCCGTGGGAGACTTGGAGAAGGTTCGACATGTCCATCGCGACATGTTGAAGGCACAGGTCAGCCTAGGGCCTCCTACACCTGTTCCACAGGTTCCACCCCCACCTGTGCCTGCTGACTCAGAGCTGACCTCTCTGAGTGAGACGACTTGTGGCTCTTTATCCCTGAAGTACCCTCACACCCTGTAGCACCCGTGGCGTCACTTTCCGATGCCTCCAGAGTTCCATCGGTGGAGCTCCGGTCTACTTCCAGTGTGATTGTAGCACCCTCGACCTCTGCTCCCCCAGGTTCTTCCTCAGGCTCTGTTGAACAGTCTGAGGGGAGTGGGCCACACTTGCGGAGAACAGCACGTTCGACAGCTGGTCAGCACTCAAATGTACATCACTTGCCACGTCCTGTTGAATCTGCACCAGTCGCTAATGCTCAGCTTGCCGTATTCAGGCCATGGTGTTACTGTAGGTTCCTTGAGTTATTGTCGGGGTGCCAATACAAAAAGGGGGGGTAGATGTAGCTGGATGGGCTACTCGCCTTATTTTTCTCTTTCGCTTGCTCTACTGCTCTTGCTCACTCTCCTGCTCTCGCTCGCTCTCGCTCACTCTCCTGCTTTCGCTCGCTCTCCTGCGCTCGCTCTCGCTGCGCAACTACGGGAAGCCGTTTTTTTTCCTTTTTTTCTTTTTTTTTTTTTTGGGTGGATCATTCCTCCCGAGCTTCTGGTGCGACACAGCAGTAAATGCTGGCCTGTTGGTTAATTTACACACAGTGAAGCTGGAGGATGAATGCTAACTTTTTTCCACTTGATAAAAGTTAACGTGAGGGTTCCCGATGGTTAGGCTGACAGTGATCACTGACTGTTTTTAGGGGCTTGTTCAGATGTAATAGAACAAGATAAAAAGCATTAAAACGTGTTAAAAGCACAACAGGCTTAATAAACACAGAGTAGTTTAGGCCCGGAAGCAGGATTCATACATCAACACTTAAAGACCAGCTCTCGGGGCAGAGATAGCTCAGTAGATGCCACATGATCGGAAGGTTGTGCGTTCAAATCCAACGAACAGCTGCTATCCTGGATTTGTCGCTGTCCACTGCATCACTGAGTGAATAGGTTAAATGCAGAGGACTAAGCATTTTCCTACAGGATTAATAATATATACATAAACAATGAGATTCAAGATAAGGCAAATTTGATAATATTTGACACATCTGTAAAGCAGAAATATCAGTAAAATACACAGGAAGTAATATATCTGAAATTTTAGTTAAAATAATATAAATATAACACATTTTTGTGGCATTTGTCAACACCATTAGAAAAAGTGTCAACACCGTCAGACAAAAATCCTGATGGTGTTGACAAAATACTCTACTTTCTCTCATAACACATGTTTTTCTGACAGAAGCCATCTTGTTTTTCATCATTTGGTTATGGGATCTATGATCTACCTAAATTAAGCTCTTTTTACAAAAAAAAACATCAACTTTGATGTTGACGCACTATGGTTGTCACACAGAATATTATCAGAAAGGTAAGCAATAAATGAAATAAAAATTTTTAAAAAATTATCACAGCAGTGACCTCATGGCTGTTAGATTTGTATTGTTTATTGTCATTTATGCTTAGAAATATCTACTCATATATGCTTAGAAGTATATAATCATTTGTAGATTGAAAGAATGTCTCATCCTAGGAGGTCTGTAACAACTCTGTGTAGCATGAAGAGGGGAGTGTGTTCACTCCTCTCCAGAGTGTTCTGGCATAGATCACACACCTCCTAGGAGAGGTCGTATCTTCTCTTGCTGATATATGGTATAACAAACACACGTATATCTGAGTCTAAGAGCCTTTTGTTTAGATGGACCGCTAGACTCCTGGCACCAGCTTTGGGGAGTCTTCACGGGGTCATATCTCGACCCCACACACACACACACACGCTTACACAAAATCACAGGCAAGGTACTCTTTGTGTGTATGTATACGTCATATGTTAATGAACCTATGCATATTCATGTAACCACAATAAAAGAGCAGTGTTACGGGAGAGCGGAGAGAGCAACTGGGGTCAAGCGAAGGAACGGCGCCTGTCCAGTTCTCTCCCGTGCACGTGAAACATAAAGAACGTTGCCTACTCGTGTCTTGCTTGCTGTGTAATTACTTTGCCTTCAACGTTCCAGCGAATAGGTTCAAGCTACAAACCTATCATTAATTGGTCCTCCTGGAGTCGACATTCACCGAGGAGAGAACCCTGACGTCAGCGAGACGTGAGAATTTGTCATCGGGCCGGTGGATTAGCTGTCCATTTTCTCTCTTCGATGAATGACAATCGGCGGGATCCGAGGCTGATATTACACGCTAAGCAACACTGAGTAAGTTTCAAGTCTTTGCCACTGTGTGCGGCAAAGCACGCATCCACTGTGTGCGGTTGCGTTGAAAGTCTTTGCCACTGAGTGCGGCAAAGCACGCATCCTCTGTGTGAGGTTGCGTTGAAAGTCTTTGCCACTGAGTGCGGCAAAGCGCGCAGCCACTGTGTGAGACTGCGTTGAGAAAATAGGCCTAATTTTTGTTGTTTGTGAGCGAGGATATTTGTTGTGTTGTGTTAATGAGTGACGAAAAAAAGAGTGACCGCTCCTTAGCTGCGCGGGTTCACGCGAGCACGGTCGCGCGGGTTTCACGCGGACCTGAGCCGTGCGGTTAATCGCGTGCTTATAAATGGAAGAGATTAAGTTTTCAGGAAAACAGCAGCCTTGAAGAGCGTGTGGAGAAGGCCAGCCCACATCAGCAGCAGTTAAGATATGCTCTGGTGAATGGCTTTCCCCCACCCCGTGCAAGAGCACCTGGCTGCAGCCACTGTGGAGCTCCACAGTAACCGGATACACGTGACCTCCACACAAACCGGAAACACGTGACCTCCACAGTAGCCGGAAACACGTGACCTCCACAGTAACCGGAAACACGTAACTTCAGTTAAATCGACTTTGACAGCGAAAACTAAATTGCGTTTTTGTTACTATTGATGCTGCTGAGAAATAAAAATGGTTTTAAGTGGAGATTTTTTTAACACTCTGGGTTTGTTCAAAAAAATTCACCATCCCCTAAATTGTTCGTGGCCAAAAGTGTACAGTGGTCCCTCGCTATAACGCGGCGCACCTTCCCCGACACTCGCTGTTTCGCTGATTTTTTTTTTTTTTTTTTTTTTTTTTTTTTTTTACAGTACATCATGTTGTGCGTTCTGATTGCTGTAGACCATTGTCAATCAATCTAGTCCAGTGTCTCCTGTACAGTAGCGGTCACTAATAGGTCCACGGACCGGTACCGGTCCGTGAGTCCTTTGGTACCGTTCCGCGAGAGTTGAGGTTCCGGTGTGAAATGTATGGTTGTAGTTGTGTGTCTTATTTTGAAAGAACTATTTACGGGTTACCGTAGCGACCAGAGAGCATTAAGAAGCAGAGAGGAGGATGTCACTGTCATTGTTGTTGGCGCACAGCTCAAGTCACGTTTATTATTATATTTACAAAATACCACAGTTTCTTTTTTATTCTTTTGTTGTATTTATCCGCAACACCTTAAAGGTCGTTCCCTGAAAATATTGTCTGACATTAAACTGGTCCGTGGTGCAAAAAAGGTTGGGGACCGCTGCGGTACAGTACAGAATGCGTTTAGCTTGTCGAATTTACATAAATCTTCGATCGCTAGCAGTGTAACTCTGAAGTGCTGTACTGTATGTTTGTAAGTTTTCTTCCAAACAAACACAACAATGCCGACGAAACGTTTTGCACCCTCAAATGCACCTTTTGGTTTCATTCCATAATACTGGACTTATGTTTCTACGAAGGTTTGAACTCTAAGAGTGTTTAAACAAAAGAGAAAAGTGTGAAAATGTTCATGCCTGTCTGAGAAAAGTGTATAAAGCATGTAGTGAGGGGGTTTTACAGTCTTAACATCTATAATAATTGTAAAAAATAAAGTTGGCTACTTCATGGATTTCACCTACCGCGGGTTATTTTTAGAACGTAACACCAGCGATAAACGAGGGACTGCTTTATTATTAATAGTAGAGTCTGGGACATTTAATTAACATCAACACTGATTATTATGCACTGTTATTTTTGTTCAGTTTGTTCGTTGCCAAAAATGTCCACTTTTTGTGTATGTTCACAAAATGCTATAAAATGTATATTTCTTAAAACATTTATCTACTTTTACCGACGTGACTCTTTAAAATAGCACCAGTCCTTTTCATCAAAATCAAAATTGTATCTAAATTTTTTACTCTTTATAGCCAGTTAGGTTATATATTACCATTAACTTTTCAGATAAAACGGTGATAAAGTCCTAATGTTTTCATGAAACTTGCTTTTTTTCCCCATCTCAGCATCGGGGAAAAGGCTGTCTTGCAATTGTTGAGGGCACTAGTGTGTGCCCCATTTCTTCCAGGATCACTCTCTTTATAGGTTTTAGTGGACTCCTAGTACTGTGAAGTGATTTCATGGTACAAAGGCATTGTATTCCGAGACCTGGGAGACTGTAGAAATGAGCAGTGATGCCCTTCTTACCATCTTTCCAGAAAAATAAGTGATCTGGAAGCTGTTAGGCTTACTTACAGCAACAGCACTTTCTGCACCTGCATAAACTCCAGGACACATTTACTAACAGTGTTTGTTGCTGTATGTGCTGCAGCTTTGAATTTTTTATTAATATATATTTTGTTAATATTTTGGCTATGGTGTCTTGTTATGAAATGTACAAGAGTAAAAGTGTTTCTAGCATGTGCTTCAAAGCTAAGTTTGACTGGGAAACTCAAAGCTCAATAGTCTGTATCAACAGAAATTCACTGCAGCCTGTGTAATATTTGATGCGTCATTATTTATTTCAGTCTATCTTGCAAATACATATTTGCGTTGCAATGTCATGCACAAACACACACAAGTATTAGATCCTTAAGATCAAACCTGTGTCATTCTTTTGGTCCACTGCAGTGTAGTCGTCAAAAAAAAAAGAAAAAAGAAAAAAAAAGAGAAGTCAAGTGGCCACAAATGGCCAGGATAGAGCCCAGAGGGTTAATGCGTAAAATGTATAAAAATATTATTGATTACAGGATAATACATTAATGTTAATATCACCAATAAGCTTTTTACTCTGAAGTTACAAGTGTAAACAATGCTGTTGCATTTACACTTAATTTTTTTTACTATAGGTATGGACATGGAAACAAGTGAATATTTAATAATAAGTTTAACTGGAATTCTGTACACTGAAAAACAAACAACAACACATAAAAAACACAAACAAACAGCCAGTGACTTCATCTGTCCATTAAATGTCAAACATCGCATTGACCCGTAGCCCCTGCTCATCAGCACAAGCTTTTAAAAAGAGCTCCATGTCCTCTGCAAACTGAAAAACAAAGAGGAAGAAGTCCCCTCCACACAAAAACACTGCAGATGACAGGTCAGGCAAACATCTATTGACCTGTTTGAATGCCTCCTCATCGTGTGAGCCTTGAAGTTTTTTTTTAAGAAGACTAAGACAAGGACTTTCCACAAGCCACAGTTTCATTTAGCACAGAGGGTAGAGCACATGAATGTGTTCTACTGAAGATTCAGAAAATGGTTTAGATGCTGGAGACAAGACATCGAGAGGGAGATGTGGCTCCATGGAGAGTTCAGCGGGGAGCAGTCCTGAATGCTGACATGAGAAAAATTGCCTTGCCATATCCCCACGCTGTATGACTGTCATGTTACAGACAGGGCAGTGAAAATGCACCGGCATATCATTTTGTCTGTAAGAGAGAGAAAAAAACAAAACAAACAACAACATGTAATTTAAATGTAGTTGTATAGAATGCAATCAGTTTATCTAACAATCGGATTGTACATATTAACAAAAATATCCAAGCCATCCTCAATATTGAAAGCAAAATGGTGTAGATTACAAGAGCTGTCAGGAAATGTGCTGAACAGGAAAAAAAAATATTTAAGGAAAACACGCTTTTTTTTCTCTCGCTGATGAATGCACTGAACTGTACAATGTGAAAAGCAACTTTTAAGTCAACAGAGAGACTGTAGAAGTGCTGAAAAGAAGTGGATATTTATAACTTTAACTATGAGGTATATTTAATACCAACATACCTTTGAAAGGCAAAGCATTTTTAATGTGTCCATTTATATGCTCCTCAATCTTTGCCTTGATAGTAGGGCTGAGAGTGGGGCACAGAGGGCAGTGAAAGTCTTCTGCAACATGTTGTGCATTCCTGCAATTCTGGCTTGGAGGCAGAACTCCAATTTGATATGAGCATCTAAAACAGAGGGAAAAACAGATAAACACCATATACACATTTAAGTTCAGGTTTTAGCAGAAATAACACATTACAGTTAGCATGTAAGAGATTTGTGGAGAAAATTCTTTAAAAAACATAATTTACAAAACACTTTTATTTGTGGCATACGTATCTATTGACATATTACAGACAATTTAACAAAGGCTAACTAAAATCTGGGCAATAAAAAAGCAGAACAGAATGGAATAGAGAATATTAGTATTTATACATATATAAACGTCTTTGTGACGACCTTTACAATGTTTTTGCAGGTGGAATGAAAGACATGAATAAAGTGCAATATGCAGTAAATGGAACAATGTGCATTGATGTTACAGATAGTGAAAAGTAGTTCAATAACAAGCAAAAAATAAATAAGTTTGAAACTGACCACTAAATGCTAACCAGAGGTGTCAAAAGTACACACATTCCTCACTTAAGTTTAGATACATCGGGGGTATGACAGTTGTTGTAACGCTAACAAAGTGCCAACATAATCAGTGTAAGCAAACTAGATGATTCCTAAAATTATATGAATATTAACGGCAAATTTATACATGAAAGACTCTGTCCCAACCTTTACGATCCACTTGCAAGATTTCCACAGTCAATGATCCACGCAGGAACGTATTTCTGCCTACTGTGGAGGTCACGTGTTTCCGGTTACTGTGGAGGTCACGTGTTTCCGGCTACTGTGGAGCTCCACAGTGGCTGCAGCCAGACCCTTCTCACCCCATGCTGACACAAAATGTTTAGATGATTTCCCTGATCAACAGCGGCCTGTGCTCCAGACCATTACTTTAACCAGTTGTTAACAGTAATCTGCATTAAGCTTAAGGTTGCTCAAATACAGTACAATGACATATGAGATGAAGTAAAATAGATAAATATTTTACCTAATTACGTGCATAGAGGCACTTGACCTGTTTGAAAACTGTCATCCTAATATGAGCCATTGTTGAGATATAGAGCACACCTGTGAAAACAACTAATATGTTGAACCCTGTATGAAGCAGCTGAAAACTACATGATGGAGAAGCTGAGTTGAATATGAAAATGTAAGTCTTTGCCACTGTGGGCAAAGCATGCAACCACTGTGTGAGGTTGTGTTGCTGTCTCTTCTGAGCTGATGAGCAAGCTACACATTATCAGATCAGGAGCTGGCTGAGAACTCATCAAAGAAAGGGGAAGAGAACTATGATAACTCAAGTATGTAGCGTATCCGTGAGTTCAGCTTCTTCTTTCAGATGCGCAGCAGTTTTCCTGGATCTTGATTCATGTGTGTAGAGTGGTCATAGCATCAGCATCATGTTTTTGTTTATTTGCTTTGTTGGGTTGAAAAATAATTAAATAAACTTGTGATCATACTTATGGATCACCATGGCACATGTCATCAGCCATATGATTTATTTATGCAGATGAAAAGAGTGAGTGTGAATGTGCCTGACATTGCAGTGTGTGTGCGCGCTGTGTAAACGTAATTGTCATAAATTGTGAGAGTGGTGATTCTGCAGGTCACCAGCTAGTGTAAAGAAAAAGAAGAGTAAAAAAGAGACAAAATCTACATTGTAGATGAAAAATCATTGGAAAAAGGTTTTGTGTTTATTAGCCAAGAACAACTACAATCTCATTTTCTGCTTTTAAGAAAGGAGAGATGTGTGTTGGTTAAGCAGTGATAATAATAATGAAAATGTCTTAGTTTTGTTACTTTCAGATGAAAAGCAGACCTGGATCGATTTTCCACATGCAGCAGTTGGAATAAAGTTATAGTTTAACATCATTGGAAACATTCAGGCCAAGTTTCTGGCTAACTTATTTACAGCTCCATGTGTCCCTCATCCTCACAAGCGAGCTCTCACTCCTCCCTGAAGACAAGGAATGCAGTTCCAAAGAGCAATAACATGGCAGATAACAGATATCAGCAAAGTCCTGAGCAAAGAGACCCAGCAAGCAGCAGCAGTGTGGACAAACAGCAGTGGAGAAGAAGAGCAAACCATCATCCTGACTGGATGAATGACACTGTGTTTCCAACAAGCTGCAAAGTCACTGTGCTTGGGAAAAGAACGTTTGAGGAGAACTGAGGAGACTGTTGGAGGTTGACATTTGTCACCTTTGGAGAAAATGGCAAGAAGAGACAGTGGGACACAGGACAAAGCTGAAGAAGAACTGCCGGCTGTTGGACTGTTGAAGTGGGAGAGGACAACAGAGTGAGAGGAGGTAAGAACACAGAGAGTGCTGGTGTTTAATGTGGGAAATCAAAATTTGGGTTAGCAAACCTGGGGAAAAGAAAACTGACTGCTTAAGTGGAAAATTGTGAAGGAATCTGAAACACTGCAAAAAGAAACATATACAAAATCACACACACAAGCAGAACATGCATTAACCCTACTAACACAAACACAAGAGAGTTCATGAAGATTAGGCAGCATCTTGAGCATGTGAGTCTGTTTATCATCTTGTACAAGTCACCTCGTGTGATGCAAAGATCAGTGGACTCATAGCACATTAGTTGAAAATGATGATCAAATAATAGCAGAGAAGTGTGTAGGAAAGGCAGCTTTAAGAACATGCCCTGCTGGAGATGCAGCTCCACAGACATTGATTAAACCTGCCTAATAACACAAACACACATGCAATGAAAATCAGCTTGTTATCTCTCATCAGTGTTAAAATAGTGTAAATTTAACAGAGACTTGTTATCAAATGCTGAATTTATCCAATGCTGACAGTTAACTCTCTAGGTTGCAGGACAACAGTTTATTTTTTGTGGAAAAAAGATTCTGGTTTGATCAACCAGTGATCAGACAATAAATTTAGTTGTTAATATAGTAAATTGGGAGATGCTTTCTGCCTGGTTGATGCAGCACAAGTAATTTACTGTATGAGGGAAAATTCTGTTTCTATGATAATATTTTGAACATGCATTTCTGTTGTCCTGTCAACTTAGTGGGTTAATAGCTGATATGCAAATTAGTTGATGGTTCTTAGATTAATGAAAGGTGACTGAATTCTAGCACGAGTGAATGGGATGTGTTGGAGTTTGTTAGAGTGGAGACTCTAAAACACTGAGTTTCCTGTTGTGATGTGCGAGTGAATCCTGTACCCAATTACACAACTCTGAATATATAAGAACAAACGTCTTTTGCGAAATGCATGACAACATATCACATGTTTGTGATGATGACGGGGAAAAAGGAAAACTAAATAAAATTTGTGGCCTAAATGAGTGAAAAGTACAGTCCTGGGGATTAAAATTCATAGCTAATGAGACATGAGGCTTATGTTGTGTGTTGTGCGGCTGATGGTTGGTTTTGAATTAATCTAGCTGATGACTTTTCCTTTGTTGTGAAGTTGAGCCTGCCAATTAGTATGATGGTATGATAAAGCATGCTAATGGTATGATTTACCCTCCTGAGATGAGGAGCATGTGTCATGACTGAACGAGGCCTTTTTATTTTGATACTTTCACAGTGCACTGAAAGTTTTGTTTGATGATCTCTGTTTGAGCAGATCTGCACGATTAGAACAGAAGCGCTATACGACACGTCGTCGAGAAAATTGTTGCAAGTGAGTTTCTCCACATTAAAATGGGCTCAGGAGAAAGTCACTTATCTGGGACAATTAGAAAATAAGTTCCTGTCCAAAAGGATTCAACGAGAAAATCCAGTCTAAATTCTTTTCTTTTTGAAATGACGTCATTTTGCTGAGAAGTGGAAATGAAAATGCGATGATAATTTCCACTGTCAGCAAAGAATGAATGCATGAATGAATGAGTGAGAGAAAATAAAACTGACTGACTGGTGAAAGCGGACAGAAGCTGACAGACTGACTGACATCACTGTGCGAAGTTAACCCCCACCTGACAAAGGTGCAGATGAATCTATGTGTGTTTCTTTTTACAGGAGCGGAAAGATGACAACAACATTCGAGGTTGCGTGAGCCTTGGCTGTACTGATTTAACCTTTTATATGCCACTTTCTGTGTCTGTGCATCTACCAGGGGTGTTATTCACTACCTTGTGTTGTTCACAGAGGTAACTGTGAGAAAGTGTGTATACACCTGCGCAGCGCTAACATTTCTACAGCATCACAGTCTTCATGTGATTTGATCATGTGATTTATACCAGGATAGCTGGTTGATGTTTTCTACTACAGGATTTCTGGGTTTATGTGTGAAGAAAACTGTGTTTACAGGTTATGAGTTGGTGATGCTGTTAAACTGTGTTTTTGGGAAAATGTTAAAGGTTACTTTGACGATGTGAATAACATGTGAGACATTCCCTGTGTTGAAACTAGTGTCACTTCTTTCCACAGCTATGGATGGCTAACTTTATGGTCTTTTTACAACACCTCTGGAACCTGTCGACTTGTGCCTGACCACCAGGATTGTCCATGTGTGTTGCTAATGTTTGTTTTTTCTAAGAGTGCATGTAGAGGATTCAGCAGAGACGGACAAGTAACATGAGAAAGCAAATAAGAGATGCAGTGTTTGTGGAATAGTTTAATATGGGGCTCATTAGCTGGCCACTACTGAGCTCCTAGTGTTAAATACATGGAGTGACTTTGCTTAAGGGAAGTCACCGATTACATTAATGTTAACTGAGTACATGGGATGATCCATGTCTGAGGCAAATTATGCCAATAATTGTAGTTTACTGATTTGAGAAAACCTGTACATGATACATGATACTTGTCCTGTTGACGCTGAATGCTTTACTCTTATGATACAGTTGTTTATAGGTGTGAAGTTTATTTTCACTTCCAGATCTTGTTTTCCAGGCCATGATGGTGTGTATGATGGCTCCAGGCGGAGCCAGATGTTAAGCAAACTTAATATGCAAAACACACTAACATCTTTTATTGCAGGGTTATGGAGCTACTCCAGAGGAGATGCCCTGATGTTGCCTGGGACGTGATCTAGCTAACCTTTTTCTTCAAGACAGGAATCTAGGTTTGATGAGTTGACTCATGGGAGTGTCCATGCGTCAAGAGGAGGGGTCCAGAATTACATGAAATTATCTTTTCTATGTTTTCTAAACTATGTTTTTATGATTTTTGTGTGATTAACAGTTCATTTACGGGTATTAAACCTATGCAAGTGGTGCATCCATGTTCAGATGAGGCTTTGATGGTCCATAAATGAAGCTCACTGAACTAAAGAATGTGGTTTGATGATGATTGACATGCTTTAGGAGTTTTTCCTCCTAGCAAGGAAATACAGGTGCAGCAGTTAAAGTATTGCTGAAAGGAATCTCCTGAGAAATCTTCTGAGGCCCAGTGAGATGCAACCCATTCCAGGCATAGCTGACAGCCCAGGCAGTGGTTGAGGTCAAAGGTCGAGCTGTTTGGGGCCCATTGGGAGATCAGATTTCGGAGCCACAGCAAGGACCATGAAGCTGCGAAGGATGAGAGCTGTGCCAAGGGGGCTTCCCAGAGGCCAACAGAGGAGATTGTGGACGACAGACGGGCACCTGAAGGATGAAGGGAGCGTGCCAAGCTCCACCGACAGCGCAGGGGGAGTCCAAGGATGACATCATGATTCTGTGAGAAGCACAGGAGCCAGAAGCTATGGTGGTGATGACAGCAGTTTCCTATGAACATCACCTAATGCTGTGTCACTGTACTGTGCATACGATGACACTCTGAAGACTGCTGGGATCATAGCAGCAGTAAGATAACTGGATCCAGCACCCTTTCCACAGAGGGTTTTCCTGCAGAGGATGGACAATGGAGTCATATGTATACCCCACAGGACAGAGGCCTGAAGTGAGGTGATGGGGGTTGGCAGAGGCCATAAAACTAGAGTGCTGAAGAGGTCTGCAGCTTTCACGATGGCTGAGACCCATGTTGACAAACAACAAACTCAACTGGTATGTTTGAATGTCTATTCTACATACATTTGGACTCTGGTCCTATGAACAGTGATGGAAACAACTGGAAGGCACATTTATGACGCCCTGCAGAACTTAAACCACTCTGCAGAGAGACGTGTGATTTACATGTCTTGCGGAGGAGCACCACCAAGCTGGAGTGATCTTGAAAATGTTAATTTCTCTTTTGACCATTAACAATTCATTTGTTTGCTCGTAGGATGCAGTTTACCATTGAATGAGATCAATGAGAACTTGGATAACTGCTAATATGTTTGTCAGACTGTGTACGGTTACATATGCTGAGTATAAAAATGTTTGCATTGACACTGTCAGACGTGACGTGATCATAACTGGGGACTTTTCTAGCATAATTGCCAAAAGGGGGGAAATGTTAGATTTGTATTGTTTATTGTCATTTATGCTTAGAAATATTTACTCATATATGCTTAGAAGTATATAATCATTTGTAGATTGAAAGAATGTCTCATCCTAGGAGGTCTGTAACAACTCTGTGTAGCATGAAGAGGGGAGTGCGTTCACTCCTCCTCAGAGTGTTCTGGCATAGATCACACACCTCCTAGGAGAGGTCGTATTTTCTCTTGCTGATATATGGTATAGCATACACACGTATATCTGTTTGAGTCTAAGAGCCTTTTGTTTAGATGGACCGCTAGACTCCTGGCACCAGCTTTGGGGAGTCTTCCTGGGGTCACAGTTTGACCCCCACACACAGATACACACACACACACACACACACACACACACAAGGTATTCTTTGTTCACATGTATACCTATATAAGAGGTCATATGTTAATGAACCTATGCATATTCATGGTACCACAATAAAAGAGCAGTGTTACGGGAGAGCGGAGAGAGCAACTGGGGTCAAGCGAAGGAACGGCGCCTGTCCAGTTCTCTCCCGTGCACGTGAAACATAAAGCCTACTCGTGTCTTGCTTGCTGTGTAATTACTTTGCCTTCAACGTTCCAGCGAATAGGTTTAAGCTACAAACCTATCATTAATATGTGTATCAAACAGGAAGTGGTAAAGGGGTCCTCAGAGGGGTCCACAAGAATTCCAGATTTTTTTTGTACTTAAAAAAAATCTGATGGTGTTGACAAAAACTCTGGACACGATTTTAATCACTTAAAAAATATGTAAAAATAAATTTTCAATTACATATTTTGATATTATATAAGGTATTGACTTAAATACTTAGTGACGAGAGCCATGATGTTTAATTTAACATTACTTTTAATTTTTTTTCTGTATTTTAATATTATCACACCTGCTTCTGGACAATGGATTTTTAAGGTACTGGTAATGTATTGTTCCATCCATCCATCTTCTTCCACTTTATCAGAGGCCGGGTCGCGGGGGCAGCAGCCTAAGCAGAGAAGCCCAGACCTCCCTCTCCCCAGCCACCTCCTCCAGCTTATCCGGGGGAACACCAAGGCGTTCCCAGGCCAGCCGAGAGATATAATCTCTCCAGCGTGTCCTGGGTCTGCCCCGGGGCCTCCTCCCGGTGGGACATGCCCGGAACACCTCACCCAGGAGGCATCCTTGTCAGATGCCCGAACCACCTCAACTGGCTCCTTTTGTACCATTTAAAATAAATATATATGTATAAAAAATGCAAAATCATACTTTTGTTGTATAAAAATTTCCTTGGTTTGTCATTTAGGCAGTTGGGTTAACACTTGTATGCATATTTTTAACCACAAAATTGGGTTTTATCTGCCGGACATGTTTCGTCCCTTATCTCAAGAATCACTGGTTTCCTTCAGAAACAAAGACAATATTTACAAAGATCTCACAGGTAAACTGTGAGCGATCACAGCAGCATCTCATCCTGACTAACAGCTTTTAGATGCAGGGAGAGCGTCGTGGTTCAGAGGTGCTTCAGCAGATGATGAAGGCCTTTCTGTTGCATTGTGTAGTGCTGTGGATGCCATGATGGTTGACTGGGTCTGGTTCTACTGAACTCAGAAACACTTCTGAGGTATTTACACCTGAAGCCTCATTTAATGTGAGTCAGAAACAAACGGATCACCTGTGATTAATGGATGTTTCCCTGCATTTATATTTGCACACAGTTTATTTCTTACAGCAGGAAAACTAAATAGAATGTATGTAAGAGGTTAGAGTGAGGATGACGTCACTTAATACAGAAAATACATGTTTTTCTGTTTTGATGATGAAGGACTTCTTTAGCGCTGTAAACAGCTACACTTGAGAGGACAGAGGCGATTTCATGGATCAATAACAATGTGTTTATCAGCTTTCATCATCGCAGTGCAGACATGACGTCAGATCTATGAAAGTGAAGGCCGTCTCTCTGATGACGTCACAGAGCAGAGTCGTTCTGTCCAATGAAGGATCTCAGATCAGCTGCTGCCATCTTGTGGCCACAGTTGGTTACTGTCTCTGAAAGTTGTCTCATGTTTCCTGTTGTCCTGTTAACAAAGGCTGGAGCTCATCATGCTGAGAGGGGAGCAGCATTTTTTGGCTCTTCACACATGTTCATTATATTCTGATGATCCTGGATGGAGACAAACTACAGATAAGTGTGTTCAGCCCAACTAGTTTATCTCATTACAGCAGTTTGATGTTTCCCTTTGAATCCCCCTGAAGATACTGACAGTGAAGCACGTACATAATACTCCAGCCTTTCAACTCTGAGCTTATTTAGTTCTATTAATACACTGAAATCTCATTTGTGTCATGAAGAAAGTCTTTAATCAAACAGAATTCAAATATCAGAAACATTTCATATATGGAGTTAAATATGAATCATTGTTTCAACAATATATTTATTGTTGTCATAAACAGACAAGAAGACAACAACAAACTGCTCCTCCCATTCAACACATGTCAGTCCATATCCCAGCAAACTAAATCATCTCCATTTACACACATCAAATAGAAACATGAATCACTTGTAATGATTAGAAACTTGATAGAATTTCAAATCTAGTTTGGGGAGTCATTCAGTGAGAAACAGTGAAATGATTTTCCATGTGAAAAGGTGGACAGCAGAAACAGAAAGAAACAGTGAGAACTAAAAGAGAAACAAAGAGCTTTGGAACAACGAGGCAGCAGGAGGACAGCTGCAGTTTAACAGCTTCAATTCACTGACAGGAAACAACATTAGAAACATCATCATCCTCAACTCATCTGCTCCACTGACACTGACACCTTCAAGGGACACAACTTCACTTCATCAACAGTGTAAATGTATGGAAACATCCTGTGAGTGAAAGTGTGTCTGAAGGTGTGTATGTGTGTGTTAGTATCAGGATCAGAGAACGACAGCTTTCCTCTGTTCCAGTCCAGATTCACTCTGATCCTCTGGAGCTTCTTCTGTACTGAGAGAGCAGTGAGAGGAGCTGATGGAGAACCTGCTGAATATTTACCTTCATAGAACATTATTCCCCACAATCCAGACTTTATGCTTCCCTTCCTCTGCACAGACTCTGCTAACACACCCAGTCTCCACCATGTACTGACTCCAACCTCAACATCCCAGCTGTGAGTCCCTGAGTTAAAGCCCTCAGAGCCCATCACAGATTTATAATAGTCAAACCTCTCTGGATTATCGGGAAGCTGCTGCCTCTCTCCTCCTCCTCTCACACTGGTCAGATCTTCAGACAGGATGAGGTTTGGATGAGCAGTGTTTGGGTCCAGGATGAGAGGAGTGTAGGAGACCATGTCCTTCATGTTGTTCCAGATGTTGAAGGTCAGGTTGCCCAGGTGTTTGGCCTGGTCTATCAGAGCTCCTGAGGGCAGCTGTGGATCATCCAGCAGGGGGCAGCGCTGGACTCTTTCCACTGCAGCCTTGTAGTTGTGCAGGAATGAGACGTCTTCAGCTCTCAGCTCCTCCTCTGTGGCTCTGACTGTGTCTGAAAGAGCTGCTATCTCTCTGCTCAGAGCCTCCATCTTCTCCTCCATCATCCCACTCTTCTGCTCCTCTTCCTCCCTCAGTGCAGCCAGCCTGGCCTCCTCTTCCTCTGCTAGAAACTGCTGAAGCTTCTTAAACTGCTCCTTAATCTGCCTCTCTGTGTGTCGGGCCTGGACCTTAATGTGTTCTGCTGTTTGATCAAACTTCACTTGAACTCGTTTGCAAACCTTTAACTTCTTCTTTAAGGGCTCCAGAGTTTTCTGAAGTAACTTCTTGTGTTGTTGTGCAGCTTCATCGATGGGTCTGAATCTGTGATTGGTGTGTTTTTCTGAGTCTCTGCAGACGAGACACACTGGCTGCTGATGGTCCAGACAGAAGAGTTTGAGTTTCTCAGAGTGCAGACTGCAGAGAGTCTCTGAAGCTCTCTGATCTCTGTCCTGTAAGAACGACTCACACAGGTTCTTTAAAGCTCGGTTTAAAGGTGGATCTTGCACTGATAATTCCTTACAAACTGGACACTCGTGTGTTGGTCTCTCTCTCCACCATCTCTTCAGACAGTCTTTACAGAAGCTGTGGCTACATGACAGAAGAACAGGATCTCTGAAGACCTGCTGACAGACCGGACAGCAGAGATCCTCCTCTGATCTGGAAGCCATTGAGTCTGTGAGTGAAGCTGAAAACAGCAGACAGGAAGTACAGTCAGTCCTGGCTCCCCTCCCTCCTCTACGACCTTCACTGAAACTTCCTTTGAGTCGTGTTTTTGCTCAAACTCACATTCAGTGTGTGGAGCGTCAGCAGCTTGAAGCAGCAGTGTTGGAGTTTTCCACTTTTCTCTCCTGTAGCTGGACTCACTCAGAGGAAGCTGCTAGTTTGGTCCAACGATAAGTGTGAGTCTCAGAAGAATCAGTGTTGTTATTTCTTGTAACTAAGGGTGTGTTTCATTCCAATGTTCAGACATTAACCTTCCAGAAGTTGTAAAAGTTAGTAATAAAGAGCTTTTATCTCATTTCACATGCAGGTCAGAGCATGAAAGCTGTGATGCAGCAGTTTGAGAAAAATTGCTGCTGATATAAAATATTTTTTGTGGTTTTACAAAATATATAAAAGAGCAGAAAGAAAAGAAATAAGTGTAAAGAGTGCAGCAAAATGCATGTTTGAGTGTGAGTTGGTTCATCTGATCTGGTTGTGTAAAAGTCACTGCATGACACTGAGTTTGACTGTTGTGTTACTGACACTCATCTCTGACTCAGAGAAACGATTTCTCCCCTGTGATGTTCACACAGTGGTGAGTTACATACAGTGTTGGGAAGGTTACTTTTAAAATGTATTCCATTACAGAATACTGAATACATGCCCCAAAATGTATTCTGTAACGTATTCCGTTACGTTACTCAATGAGAGTAACGTATTCTGAATACTTTGGATTACTTAATATATTATCATGCTGTTTACAACTACGTGAATGTACTATTGCTGTGATTTATTACTGTTACTGAAGGTCCGCGGCTCCGAACCGTAGTAAAGGGACCTCTGGCTAATACGTTGGGTTCCGTGTCGGGCTGGTAGCCGAAAACTAGCTTTACTTTGTTGTCTGGGTCAACTTTGCTTGCGGGAGACAGAGAGAGGCGTTGAAAGGCTGCTCCAACGGAACTTATTTTTTCCGGAGGAAAACACGAACACAGTGTACAGTTGAGTCTTAACAGCTTACTTACAAATGGGCTCGTCAGGCACTCTTCTTGGCTGCAGTGGTTATTATTATATTTACATGCTTCCAGCTCCCGTTTTTGCTCCGTGACAGCTCGGACTTCCTTTCTCTCCCTCCCTCGCTCACAGACACATAACGGGTATGGTAGTCCATTCTCCCTGCAGCACGGACTACACTGCCCATGATGCTACATTCTTTAGAGCTATGCCTGTAGCATTCTGTAGCATTCTGTCTATTAGCTTAGCACAACAACAACAACAACAACAACAAAAAGGCGCTCTCACCCAGGAAACACGCAGAGAGAGAGCGCGTCACCCTGTAACCATGGCAACCGTAACGCTGCCGCCTGGAACAACAGAACCTAGCTGTCAAACAAACCCAAACAATCCTGACCCGCGACAATATGAAACAGGGAAGTACCGCAGTGTAATCCATTTATTTCAACAAAGTAACTGTATTCTGAATACCACCTTTTTAAACGGTAACTGTAACGGAATAAAGTTACTCATATTTTGTATTCTGAATACGTAACGGCGGTCAGAGCTGGACTGGCCATCGGGCATACCGGGCATTTGCCCGGTGGGCCGCTGGCGATTTTTTGTTTTTATGGGCCGATGGATTTTTTTTTGTTTGTTTTATTTTTTTTGTTTTTGTTTTTTTTGTTAGGAAGGGTATATATAATGAAAGGTGTTGGATTGGCCAATTGGTCATGATCGACTCTGGGCTGGACCAATTACAGCCGAGGAGGCCGGATGCACCCTCCCCCTTGTTTAGCAATCTTATAGACGAACTAAAGAAAATGGAGAACAAAAAAAGGAAAGGAGGTGTTTATGAAAATATCACTAAATCTGTCATTTATTAATTTTAATATTAATTAATGATCATGTCTCACCTCTAGTGTTCTTGGTCTTAATTTAAGGTTTTTCCTATAGCGATTGACAGATCACGTGACTTTCGCGCATTGCATGCCGGGAACTCGAGGCAAAACAATCCAAGTACCGCATCAAATGCAAGCATTTGCAGCACCGCAAAACGTTAATTCTCCGGTTCCAATACCTTCTTGATTTTTCTTTGCCGCACAAAAAAGGAATGTACAAAACTAAGGAGAACAATGCCGGACCGTACAAAGACAGACTCGACGAAAAGGCAAAGAAAAGATACGAGGAAAAAATCAAAGGAGTGAAAGGGTCAGACCCTTACGAGCACAGAGTGGACAAAAGACGTTAGCGTGCTGCCCAACTTTCACCATGCTCAGATTTATAATTATACGGTTCTTGGAGTGAGTGCATACACTCATGAAGTTTTTAGTAACTTGAGGTCACTGCAACAAGCCCAGGTACAGTTTACCGACGGATGGGTACAGGACCTTGAAATGCACCATGTAGAACGAAAGACCATCATACAAACAAAGGTAAGTTTACCAGTCTCACAAATCGTCGTCATAAATACACATTCGTTAACCGTTTATTAATATAACCTTTGAACTCAACGGTAATTAATTAGTAGTGGAAATAATTTCTGGTACGCATTACAGAAATGTAGCAGTGACAATAATATTGTATGTTGTAATCGCACTGGACAATTAGTGATACAAAACAACTGTTTTATCCTGTGAATAAAAGTATATGTTTTCGTCAATGTACCGTGGTAATAACAGAAGCGAAACGCAATATTGTGTCAGGACAATTCACTATTTATGCACATTAAACAAAGAAGCATAGCGCGACAATTTCTGTTCAGCGCCAGACTTGCTTGTAACCTATATCACCAATTATGTTAAGAAAAGTGATGTATTAACTACTACAAAACACTGACCTTTGTGGGAATCCTTGGAGCAGACTAACATGTGAGCTGGAGTGTTCTGAGACGTTATATTTGGTATATCCAGACCATCCGTCGGCTCTTACTTCAGAAACATGGCTTAAAAAATTTCTCTTCAACGACGTAATCTGATAAAAAAAACGATCTCTTTACCCGTCGGCTTCCCGTGGCTGTCATGCGACCGGCTATTGCAGTTAATAATACAACAGCTTCTTGCCATTTTTTGGGCTTCTTTTTATCGCTGTGTAACTGAGTTCAATTGAAAGCCTGCGTGCACTAGTACCTCTTGCCTCAAGTTCCCAGAATCCTTTGCGGTTTTACCCCTGAATGACGTCACATTTTCAATCTCTATCCTGGTGGGCCGGTCTCTAGTCAAAATGCCCGGGCCGATTTTTTGTCCCAGTCCAGCCCTGACGGCGGTACATGTATTCCGTTACTCCCTAACACTGGTTACATGTCTGTGGAATTTTTCCTGTTTGATAGAATTAATTTTTGCTTTTCTCTTACTTTCTTTTTTCTGTTATTTCCTAAAAAATCTCTCAAAGAAATAATGAATTCTCCACACGTGTTTGAAGGTTGCATGCAAATATCATGTGATCTAAAAGTCAAATATCTGCTGATGGAGCAAAACAAGGCCAGATGTTCAGCAGCTGTATTGCTGCATGACATCAGCCCACAGCAGCAGAGACCGTGGAGCCAACATGTGAGAAACAAAGTAACACGCTGAACATCTGAACCACAGCAGGAAGTGCGACTCTTTGTAGACCTGTGGACAGGAAACACACAGCAGGTCCTGATCAGTAACAGGGTCCAAATACAAACATTTGTTTATCAGCATCTGTATATATGAGCACACAGAGAGCTCAGCTGGACACACACTTCAGTCCTCCATCAAACACAACACATCTAGATGTAACCCATATCAACTACACCCTGTTTCTACCAGCTGCAGCACAGTCCAGTCTTTACAGACAGGGAGGGCTTTTAGTTTGAAAGGCGCATGAAGGAAGTTTAAGAGAAACAGAAGAAGAACCAAAGGATGGTCTGTGATGTTAAGGTTAGTGTGATCAGCATCAGCTGGAAATATGAAACATGTCAAACATGTGAGGAAGAAGCAGCAGCAGCTCACACGTTTACCACAACCACACACAGTCCTCTGAGAGCAGCGTGGCCTCCATCTTTGAAACACACAAACTCAAACACACAAACTCACTGATTGATTATTGATTGATTGATTTTCAGAGATAAGTAATTAAAGTTTATTTATTAAGCACTTTTCACAGTGGACACAAAGTGCTTCACACAAAAGGCTCAAATAAACACGAACATTATGTGCAAAAATAAAGATTCAATAAGACAGTAAAATAAACAGGTAGTTTTAAGTTTACTTGCATGTTCAAAGACTATGGTATGACATAAGTGATTATGCTAAACAACACAGAACCTTTCACTTGCCCAACCATTTAGGTCATCCGTCCCCTCAACGGGTTGTATATTTTCAATGTTCCCTTACTATTTTGGCATAATTACTTCTATCCACAAAGAATGAATCAAACAAATAAATCAAGCTGTGAGACAGCACCTTGCATTTATGCCGGGCTGTGAGCTGTCCTAAATCTACTTCCTACACCCCCTTTTTCACCCAGTTTCAAACTATTCCTGACTTAAGATAAGATAAGATAACCTTTATTAGTCCCACACGTGACGTGGGAAATTTGTTTTGTCACAGCAGGAAGTGGACAGTGCAAAAGTTATGAAGCAAAAATTAGAATAAAATAAAATAAGAATAAATACAGTACACAACTGTTACAGAATAAAATAAAATACTATATACAGTAGAATAAAATAGAATAAAATATACAATAAGATAAAAATAGAATACAAATGTTATATACAACTGAGTAAAAATACAACGATGCCAGAAAAGATTATTGCACATTAGTGTTATTGCATATTTGTGGATGTGTGTGTTTGATCAGTTAAAGTCTTTATTGTGGAGTCTGACAGCAGTGGGGAGGAAAGACCTGCGAAATCTCTCCGTCCCACACCGTGGGTGCCGCAGTCTCCCACTGAAGACTGACTTCTCTCAGTGCACACTGTAAAATCTAAACAGATACAATTAGCTTTTTCCTGGTAAAAGGTCCTACATTACTTTTGTCACTCTTTGGAAACAGCCTCTATAAAGTTAACCTGTTTCCTCTTTAAAATTTTACCTTGTTTCCCACCCCCTTTAGGGCCAGCGCCTATCCGGCCTTAACACTATTTTTGGGCAATTTACATAACATAGAAATCCTGCGAACTATTACTAAAGTCCCTAATATTACTCTTTATTATTTTTATGGTCACATTTAACCTGTATCTAACAAGCTTTTAGTCTCCTAAACACATTTTCAGGGACTGTGGTTCTCTGTGCTCTGTTCTTTTTGGGTCCCACTTTCTCTGGTTGGTTCCATTCGGTCTGGGGCTTCCAGGATTCTCACCACCCCTGTGGTCGCTGTGGTCCTGAAATCTTCTCCTGTAAAGGATGGAAAACAAAACGCCTCTCTCTGCTACACCTCACTAACCTACTGTGTTCGTCTATTGTTCCCTTACTTATTCAAAGTTGGTTGAAAATATCATGTTCTGGTCTCTATCCTTTATATTAACTTTACTTAATCTTTACTTAATCTTAATTTACTTAATTTTAATGTTCTTTATGTGTATCAGCAACACTTTTATTTATTTATTTTTAAACACACCCAGGGTAAGATATACACTATCACCATATCAGCATGAATCCCCGCTAGAAAGCACACTCCAAATTTTTTGTCTATCAGGATTTACGCCCCTTTTTGCTTCAAGCAAATACACAACATGCAAAAGTTACAGTTAATGACAGTTAGACAAGTTACCGTTATCTGCAACATTTTTGTTTCACCCATCTCACCCCCACACGTTTCCTGTTGACTTATTCATGGCATACTTATCTTTAACACCTTCTGCATCACTAGTTGCTAAGCAAAGATAAAGCAAGATGTGTTCCACCTTTACCCTAGAAAATAAATCTATGTGATGTTTGTGTATATAAGCATGTTATGCATTCATTCACTACACTCCACACCATCCCTGCAATATAGCAGTTCAGACAGTCACGCTGAACGACGCTTTTGACCTTCTTAGGGCTGAGTGCTTAACAACTCTTTTAATGAGCACGACATGCAATGTGTGTACACAATGATTATGGCTGCACCTGTAATAAAAATTTTAATCCAATGCCAGTAGCTTTAATAAACATTTTAATGCAATGTTAATGATTAAGTCTATATTTCAGCAGTAAAATAACAACATGTCAAGGGCCATTCGATTTTGCACTCCCATCAGCGAGGTCAGACCCAACTGTTCTGCGAACCCCTCCATAGCATCTCTGGTTAGGTTAGAGAGTCTCAGCACAGTATAATGAACAAAATTTATGCAATCATTCTTATTTTGAGTTATCCATATGAACATACTTTCAAATCCTCAAACTATTTGGTCCACTAGTTTATACTCATTTGGAACTCCCCTGGGCACTCCTATTGAGTCAATCCAGTGAGGTGAGTTCATTCTAGGGTCATAAGCATGTATCCCCTGTGTCCCTCTTTTTGCCAAAATGTGTCTCTTACGTCTGGCTGCCAGTGTGCATGTGTTGCGTTGTGGTATGGCTTTTACTTTGTTCCCGATTAGCATAATTGGAGCTCCTATTCGCACACAGCAAATTCAAAAGTGTTAAATGTATTGGTGTTAGTAGTCTTCTTGCAAAAGTAGAGTTAATTTTACTCTTAGTAGAGTCACATTCCTTTAATGTAACTCTGAGGTGTAAAATTATAGTAGTTAAAACCGAGTGTTAAAAATGAGTGTTTCTATGTCAAATCTGGAGGTGTTACAATGGAAACATTAACTCTTGAGCTCTTAACTCCGAACTCCTAGAGGGGCTATGACACTAATAGAGTAAATTCACAGACTCCGCCCCCAGCACTCCAATCGAAGCTGAAGTGAAGCGTTTAAGAACATTTTGCTCTACATATTTCTGAGTTGTTTTCCATGCTTGGTAAGTCATTTTTTCAAAGATTGTTTCACTTATTATTATTAGCTTTTACTTCTGTGGCGCTTTGGAGTTGAGACCAAGCTGTGTGAAAGGCATTAGCCATGTTGCTCGGTGATAGCATAATATTCTGTTTTAGCTAGCTGAAAGGTATTGTTTGCGGGCAAATACTACAGCCTTGAAAAAAGCTTGCATGTGAATTTTCAGTCAAACTTTTGGTCAACTTAAATACACCTAAAACAATGTCTAGACTGTGAAATGTTGGTATAATGGTGCTACTTGAAGCCTGAAAACGATCTCCCATAAAGAAAAATAAAAATAAAAAAAACGAGCAAACAGCAGTAGCTGCTGTTTGCTCGTTCTTTTCTATATATGTCCTGACTGGGTTCTATGTTAGCATTTAGATCCCTCCAGAGTTTTGTGCACACGGTTTAGGTAAAAATGAAAAAGGTTGAGGTTTTAAATTTAGTTCAGTATTACCTGTTGTCTGTGTCCTTGTCTTTTGGGAAAATACTTTACACAAGTAATGGCTCAAAAATTATTCCTTTTTTTTTTTTACTGTGCTGCAATTGATTACTGGATTATTTGTGCAATTAATTAGTGTCAACTAATTTTTAATCAATCTCCACACAGAATATGCCGTGAATATGAAGGTGGAATATGGGGGAGAGCAGAAGTGCGTTGAAGTTCCACAAAGTGACGAATGAAGGACATGCATATTGTATTGAAGAAATAAGTGATGACAATGCTGTTATTTATTTGCATTTACCAGCTCACCTATGTCAGACTTTTTGATAAACAAAATTCTAATGAAAGTGAGAACATGTACATTGTTACATCTTTCAGAAAATGTTTTGAAATTGTGGTGCACAGTTCAGAATAAATGTTTTTCAAAAACCATTGCATCTTTTTAATGTTTATTTCCAAAGGAATTTCTAGAAGTTCAGAACAGTAGAATTTCCACTTTTTAGAATTAATTAGAAGATAACTCTTATGTAGTTAAACTAAAATACTCTTTGAGAGTTAATATATAAACTCTTAACACCTAGTTAGCATTAGTAAATGTTAAATTATCAACTCCAGATAGATTTGGTGTTTAACACTAAATCAGAGTTAACTTACCAACTCTCCAAAAAGAGTTAAATTAACACTCTCTGGTGTGGACCCATATAGACACTTTAATAGTGTTGAAATCAAATCTGACAGTGTTAATTTGGACATGCTGGATTTGCTGTGCACCATTGCACACATCCCTTCACTTCCCATATGGGCACGAACCAAAAGGGTGTTACATCCACAATAATAATAGAGCCCACCTCTTGCCCATGTTCCAATTAAAGTGTTTGTGTTGCTTACATTGTTTATGGTTCTGCCCGTGAGTGTGACAGAGCACCAACTTGGGTCAATCTCTCCCTCTTGTACTTTACCGTATCCGTTTTGAATTTAAAGCATGTGTAGTTGTTTTGTTTGGGCATGAATGGTCCTACTTGCGTCTGCTTGTGAATTGGAAGAAATAAGCTTGATAAAAGAGTGCAGTTGCCAGTACTCACCGCTTCCCTAGTCAACCGCAGCATACAGTCATAGCCCCACTTGTCCTCTGGATACAGTGGTTCGGGCTCCGTGAACAAACGTGGTCTAGCTGAAGCACCGGCAACACAGTCAGATACATCTTGTTCTTTAGCATTTTGAGCCACCCAGTCCAGCCAGAGGTTACTGTCACTGAAGCCGGTGGCATGCTCAGTCAGGTCCTCAGGCTTCAACCTAGTGTAATCCACCGTCAGGATTTTTCTCCCTTTGGTTTCTTGCTCCTCTTCATGTAATGGTACATTTTATTTTACTTTATCAGACTCACCCAAAATATATATGCTTTCATAAAACCTTTGTTATTCTATAATTGCATTTTATATGAAAAGTCTAGCGATCCCATATTTGACTCATGAATATTACTTTGGTTGTAATTATTTTCTTCTATCAAATTTAATTTACTTCTATAGTGGCCTGCTTTTGTTAATAGTAACATGAGTAACATCCGACATTTTCCCTTTTAGCATTTGGTATTTTCCCTACTATATAATGTACTACCATAATCTATGCCCAGTCAATAAAACAGAATTTTCTCAAAGCAAACCTCAGCCACCCAAAATCAGCATCCCCAGAATTAAGTCTTCCGCTCCTCCTGCTAATGGCAAAAGAAAAGCAAAACAAACCAAAGCAAAGCAAAGCATCCCCTTTCTCTTGCCAGCATGGTGAATAGTTTGTCAACATTTATTCATCCTACTCTTGGTCCAGTCTTTATCTCAGTGTCCAGTCAATCCAGTCACACACATTCACTCACATGCATTCACAGCAGATATTGCTGACAGTGGAGACTCCCGCGCAAATAACCAGATTCTCCACCCTCAGCAACATGAGCTCATTCATTTGTTTTATTTTGTTTTGTTTTTTAGTAAAATAGTTCTTTATGCTCTTGGACTGGATTGACTGCAATCCTTTTAGACAGGGACTTACAACCTGATCAGGTCCCCACAGGTAGCCTTTTCCTCAGCCCATTGTAATCTGGAAAAGTTCACCTTATATTTGTTCTCCCAGAAATTTTTTACAGCGCTGTTAATTCACTCTTGAGAGCTGATTATTAGCTCATGAAAGCACAAAACAAAATCACCTGACAGGTTTTCTCTAAGTGCACTGTCACAATTTTAAAGGGCCCAGTTCTAACCATGTCCATGATTAATAAAACTCCCTCTATTAAAATAAGAAAACAGCCAAACCTAACCGACAGAATCAGCCCATCACTCAAACAACAACCCCAAAAATCTTAATCACAGAAAGGTTTTGCCTCAGGTTCTTCAGGGTCCTGATACTCTGAGGTCAACTGGCATAATTTCACCTGCTAAATACACAGAAAATCTTGTTAAAAGCCACACAGTTTGCACACCATTGATATTCTCATTAAGCCCTTTCTAAACACATTATAACAATCATCACTAAATTCTAAATTTCTTTTCCAAATCTGGACTACTGCACGTAATAGCAGACCTGACCACTTTACTTAATTATCCTGTATGTTACCAAGCCTCACTGCTCACACAGTCACAGGGTCTCTTTCAGTGCAAGCTTCATGCATACAATTAGACAGGAAACATAAGTTCCTCTTTTTTCTTTTCCTGTCCCGTCATTGAACTAATTTGCATACTGAGTCATATCTCAAGAAGTTGCTGTGACAAGAGAAATGCATATTGTTACGACCCGGCTCAAGGCCGCAACAAAAAAAAAAGATGAATACCAGGTTGTGGGTGAGAAGAGGCTTTATCTTAAAATGGACAACCAGGTTGGCTAGAAATGGCTGGTGCCACTAAGGCAAACACAACAAAAGAGATGGACAAAATGGTGAACGGAGAACTAAACTATACTGGGAAAAACTAAACTACTGACCCTGAACAGAAACACAAACCTGAACACAAATAACCGCGAGCAGAAAACAGATGACGGTTGGGCAGCAGGGAAAACACACGGATGAGACATGGTGGATACGCAGACGGGCCAGCCAAACTACAAAGACAGAGGACGCGACTTAAATACACACAGGGAAACACAGGGAGATTGCACACAGGTGGGGAACACAGCTGGGAATAATCAACAAGACGAGACAGAGGTAAAACTGAACACACTCACATGAGACGCAGACCTTCACAATAAAACAGGAAACGAGAACAAATCCTTAAACATAACACAAAACAAAACACTGACAACATTAAATCGTAACAATATTTAAACATTACCACCTTATTGAATTATTTTATTTCTTTCTACAGTAATCACTTGTTTTGATCAATCTGTACAAGAGCACTTCTAATTCACTATTCTAAAAACTACTTTAAACTTTAATCACTTTTCCCTTTTCACAAAAATCACTCTATTGTCATGGAACTTTCCTGAGTTATTCCTCAACTTCAGGGTTTAAGTGTGTTAAATTCACTCTATTTTAACACTAATGAAAGATAACAAGCTGATTTTCATTGCATGTGTGTTATTAGTCAGGTTGAATCCATGTCTGTGCACTGGAGCTGCAGATCCACCAGGGCATGTTCTCAAAGCTCTTTCCTACACATTTCTCTGCTATAATGGGATCATTTTAACTACTTTTGCTATTAGTCCAATGATCTTTGTATCACTTTTTCATCACACTAAGCGACTTGGACAAGATGATAAACAGACTCACATGCTCAACATGCTGTCTAATCTTCATGAGCTCTCTTGTATTTGTAAGGTTAATGCATTTTCTGCTTGTGTGTGTGATTTTGTACATGTTTCTTTTTGCAGTGTTTCAGACTCCTTCACAATTTTCCCACTTAAACAGTCAGTTTTCTTTTTCCCAGCTTTGCTAACCCAAATTTTGATTTCCCACATTAAATAACAGCATTCCTCTGTGTTCTCACCTACTGCTCTCACTCCATTGTCCTCTCCCACTTTAACAGTCCAATACCAGGCAGTTCTCTTTCCGCTTTGTCCTGCATTCTCCACTGTCTCTCTTTAACTGCCATGTTATTGCTCTTTGGAACTGCATTCCTTGTCTTCAGCCAGGAGTGAGAGCTCGCTTATCAGGTTTAGTGACACATGGCGCTGTAAACAATTAAACCAGAAACTTGGCCTGAACGTTTCCAGTGATGTTAACCTATAACTTTCTTCCGACTGCTGCATGTGGAAAATTGATCCAGGTCTGCTTTGCACCTAAAAGTGACAAAACTAACACATTTTCATTATTATCATCACTGCTTAAACAACACACTTCTCTCTCTCCGGCCAGAAACACCAATATATGTCATGTATTCACATTCATAAGTGTAAGCGTGTCTTCATTGCGTTTATGTCTTGTGTTCATATTAACATTGAGTGTAAGCTTTCTTCATTGCATATGTATTTTTAATCAGGTTTAATTCATGCATCTTTGCACTGAGCTGTGGATTCAAACTGTCTTACTTCTGATTCTTTCCAAAAATAATTTCACATGTAACAATTTGTGTATGTGTGTTTTCTATTCATTAATGTAATTATTAGTTTGTGTGTTTCCTTCTCTCTCTCTCTTTAAAAAAAAAACAAAAAAAAACCTTTCTGTTATGATGCTCTGGGCATTTCTAAACCTCCACCAGTTCAGCCTCCATTTTCAATCCAATTCCCCATCCGCTCTCACTCAAACTCGCCCGGGCTTGACCTCTCACTGGTCCCTGTCCTTGTTCCTGTGTGACCTTCAAATCTCCAGCAAACACAGGCCCAACTCAGCTGTTTCTTCTTCTCTGTTTCTTCTCTGTTAATCTTTTCAGTCTTTTCTTGTAGGTTAACTCCCAGCATGGCAAATATCACGTCCAGTGCCTTCAAACAGTCATGTCACTTGTCAAGTTTCCAGCTTTTGATTCAAAGCTCATGTTCCATCAGTGGTGTTCATACATGCTGCTGCTTGACCCTTCAGTGTTTTAGGTCAGTTGCACTGTCTTTTGCCTGCTGTTAATTCTTCAAGTCCACGGTGTTCTGTCTGTCTTCTGTCTTCATCAGGAGATTGACTGTCCTTTAAGCTTCTTCTCAGGATGGGGACAGAATGAGAGGTCAAGTTGTAATATTTTAAGCCAAAGCCTGGCCTGTTTGTCGTCCCAATTCTGTTAGTTTATCATTTTGCCACTGTACTGATGTTTTGAGGTTGAGTAAGTCCATGGGCACCTGTATTAACACACTAAAACACTTATCTAATATCATTTTCATTACTATTTCTTAAGACATTCATTGTCTTCCTCTGCCTAGAGTTTAACAAGTCTCTCTCTCACATTACACACATCAGCCAGTTCCTTTTATGGGCATGCAAAGTTGTTCACTTCCTGCCAGACACACACACACTCTCTTCTGTCAGTCTTCCTCTTTTCACACACTCTGATATGAACCCACAATTTTATTACTTTATTTATTATTTTGTACGAATCACACAGAATCACTCAAACCCAGTACCCACAACATTCACACACTTAGAATCACTCAAAATACGCTTTCCTAAGAGTATTTTTATCAAACATGCTGTTTAGAATCAGAAAGAGGAAGTAGACCGCACCCTGTCAACTGCGTATTCAGCCTTAAACTGAAAGAAAAACAATTAAAACCTCTAATAATTCTCACATCACACACCAAAATGGAAAAAAGAAAACACACCAGCATTTATTGCTGAAATTCTTGCCTGGTTGAACTTGCTATTCAAACAGAGATATTTTTGCCTTTAATGCCTCAGTTTTTTTGGCCACAACCTCTGCAGTTTGCACAGTTCACCCACTATAGGCCCAAAAATAAATCAGTTTATCAACCTTCCCTAAGACAAATCCAAACTTTATTTATTATGTTCTAATATGCATAAGCCAGCATCAGAAAACCCACAAATTCAGCGAGGTTCACAAAAGTATATTTATATAATCAGCAATCATTAAAAGCATTTCACAGCATGCATACTGTCATTTCAACACACACTCTCAGCATTCTTCCAGCCTTTAAATCAATGTTAAATTGCAAAATTCTTTTAAATGCCCAAAATACTTATTTTATATTACAAAGATGTCTTATAACACAAACAAATTTTAGTAGCATCCAACCCCAGGTTCTGACCTACTGTATGAAGAGTCCACCACTAGGGTCTGACCTTCTTTATGACCAATTTACCAGTATCAGTCCCGGATTGTGGCCCAATTTCTAAAACTCTAAGTCAATTTAAAGGGTCAACCAACCCAAACTTTGCCCGAAGCTCTATTTTTGGCATTTCACAGCCAAGGCTTTACCCGAAGTTTTAAGTTAAAGTTTCATGCCCAAAACCCGGTTTCTGTTGCCCAAAAACTGCATGAAATCATCCCGGACAACAAACTGGTAGATACCAGTAGCTATTTTTAACCAAGGTCTCAGGTCTTGGCAGTGCCACCTGGAGTAATCCTCATAGAGGGTCTTTTTACACGTCTGTAAAAAGCGGGAGGTCTCCACCTCTGAACTTAATGCAGTCTTAGAAGTCAAACTTCCGTTCTACAATAATTTTAATATCTTAAAACACCACACAAAAGCCCACAGAAGTGATTTTATGGATGTCCAAGCCCGGCTTTATATTCAATAGGGACTTAAATACCACCAACAAATGACCAATTGCCTATTAACCTATATTCTCTTAAACACACATCACTTCTTTTCTCTTTTCCCATGAAATACCATATTACTTTTAACTCAGTACTGTCATTCTCAACGTTTCATTATCATTACTTCAAAGCTTTACGTTATTCACAAGACTTATGTTTTGCCACTACTGAGCCAATTTAATAGTTAAGATCATCAATTCAGCGAACAGATAATTTAGAATTCATCCAATCTGCACAAATTTGCTTTTTCTCTGAACAGGTTTGTGCCTACCTTTAAATCTTTTTAGACCGGTCTTCTGTTCACCTCATATCAGATCCAACCTTCGGCCACATTTGTTCTCTCTGCCGCAAAAGAATCCGGGTCACGGCACCAAGTATTAAATTCATTTCTTTGTATTCTTTTCGGCAAAGAAAGACACGGCTCAAAGTGGTCCAACTTAAAAAATGATCTTTAAGTTGACATTCTCCGGAAAATGGAGACTGAGCACACACAGAAACACCAGCTCAAGTCTGGCACATCAGGAGCCTGTCTCGCTATATATATTTTGCAACACGTCACCCATAGTTTCGATACAGACAAACCCTTATATGGAACAAGTTCCTCTTTTGTCTGGCTTCCTGTATTTATTAATGTGCTTGTACAGCTCTACATCACCTTCCTGTTTTCAGTCTGGCTGAGTTATTAGTTTGTGAGTCAAAAGTGGCCTTGCTTTACAAGCCTTCATTATTAAAATACATAAAACAATATAATCAAAAAATAAGCACTAAGAATATATATTTAAATCTCAACAACACTTAGTCTTTAGTCGTGTACAGGGAACAACTAACACATTATGAGTCAGTGAACGGAGACAATGAGAAGCAGTATATTTTATAAGAAGTTGAAATAAATAATCTAGGTTGTGATCATTTAGTGTTCTGTGTGTTAAAACCATTTTAATATAATTGAGAGACATCTGAAGAGACTTCTTAGCACAAGGGGACACACTCGTCACAAAGCTACTCTGACCTGGCAGTCATGGTTGAATTCACTGACAACCAATTGCAGTACTCTGGGCAGCTACACAGGTACCGATGGATGTACGCTAAATGCAGGGAACACGGAGTACGCGTAAGGAAAGAGGATGTGCGCTTGGTGATGAAGGAGCTGGATCCTCGAGCAGTTGCCCTGAGGCAAGCAAGACGTCTCAGGCGAAGGAACTTTTTTTCAAAAGAGCCGAACTTCATCTGGCACAAGAACTCATGGATAAACTGAAGCCGTATGGTATCTGTATCAATAAGAGTATTCTTGGTTTCTCGAGAAAAATAATCTGGCTTAACGCCTACATAACAAATAGTAATCCGAAAGTGATTGGGGAGTATTACATATGTAGCCAGGTGGAAGGTCGATATTATGGGACATGCCACTGGATGGCACTGTTTCTTTTGGGGTACCTCTGAGAGAGCAAGGGATGATGGGGATCTACAGAGACATTCACAGAAGTGCTAGCTTGCATTGGTGTTATGTGGGTGTGCAATGCCTTTTTCGCTGCGTGGTCTGTTTTAGATGCAAAGTGTGGAACAGTTAAGGCACCAGGAGTTGCTGCAACCAACTTCACCGTTCATCTCAGAGGGACCTGTATTCCGTTTTCTGCTGGATTAATGCACTGTATGTATTTGAGTTCACACTTGTATTATAATATCTCTGCGGGTAAGAGGGAAAATGTACCTTGTTAACTGTTTAATCTTGGCCCTGTATTTTAGCAGGAGAAGCCATTACAGTTATCTTTGCCTGTGGCCTTCTTTGTCTCATACAGAGACAACACACTTTCCTTGTCTGACAGTTTCAGCTGCAGACATGGGTGTGGAGAAGCAATCCACTTTGGTTCTTGGAGGATGGCCTTATGAGCCATTGTTTCAATGGCAGGCTGCATGTTGTTCTTAGGTGGTAGAAGTGGGAACCATCCTTGTAAAAAGGTCAAACAGGTCATCTTCATCATTTTCATCCAATGTGCCCTGGAGAGCCTTCTCAACAGCTGATCTCTCAACAGGAGGGAGATAGTTGAGAAACGATGTAATCAGGATGTCGACATAAACTGGGTCCACTCCATGGATGCAGGTAAAATGAAAGCCTCTGACAGCCTCACTGAAAGACACCATGGTCTAGTAAGTCTTTCACCCATATCAGTCCAACTGCTTGTCATTCAGCCTCACAAAAGTCTGGCCTCAGCCTTGGAGCTCGTTCAGTTTCACCTTCACACTGTTCCAAAAATTGCTCCCAAAATGCAGTGTAAACGTCCTTTGACACCCCAGCATCATCAACAGCATTTACAAAGTTCATCTTTAAACTCACATTGATGATGCTACTGTCCATAAATACAACCAAAAGATAATCAACAACCGTTATCCTGCAAATTGATACACGTCGGGGCTCTGTGGATCTCCTGAATTTGATGGGGAAAGTTAGCTGCTTGAATCAAAAGGCAAACCTTGTGTGATGAAATTCAGTCCATGGTCCTGGGTACAAGACAAAACATGCACATTCAATAAGACATGTAAATGAATTATATAGATTCCAAAATATCAATGTTCTCAATGTGGTTGAAATGTATGTGTCTAATATTAGTTGTCTCTCCATTCCCAAACCACGGTTGCACTGACAATGAATATATAACATGACCATTGTTACTTTTTGAAATGTTTTGGCCTGATGGAGCTCCTCCTGTGTCACAGAAAATAATACAAATGCTCTTTACATGCTGAGTATGAGACTCATGAGACTCACGTCTGTGAAAAACAGGTAGAGACAAAAATAATGTGTCACTACCAGTGTTGGTCAAGTTACTTGAAAAAAGTAATCAGTAAGTAATTACTGATTACTTCCCCCAAAAAGTAATCCTGTTACTTTACTGATTACTTATTTTCAAAAGTAATTAATTACTTAGTTACTTAGTTACTTTTTAAAAACACGACTTACAACCTGAATAGGTAATAAAGCGATAGATCTTTCAGCCCAATTCTACTTTTTCTGCATAATCCATCATACAAAATGTAATCAAATGGAAAAGTCTCTTTTTAAAATTTGTTTTATTAGTTTTAATCTTTTAACTTTATGCATCAAGCAAAAATTTAATGATATGCAACATTCTCTGACTGGAAGAAATTTGTTTAACATTTAAACCTATATTCTGCACATTCCAGCACATAAAATAAAATATTTTTTTGTGTTTACACTCACTCTTTCAAATAGATGCAAGTAAAACACAGCAGAAAATAAATAAAATCAAAGACTAGCGTTCCTGTTGCTCTATTTTCACCTATAAAACCGGAGTGGGGTAGGCGGAGGTTTGCCCTGGTGCAGGTGTGCCGCAGCGGTCAGTGGAAGAATCTGCGGGTTTCTCTGTGAATTTCCCATTACAGTCGTAGTGCACTCGGTGCTTGCTTGGAAGTTTAGGGGTTTTTTTCGCTGTAAAAAGAAGTTTTCTTCCCACACACAACGGACACTAATGTTTTTGTCACTTTTTATGGAATCAAAATAAGGTCAGTACTTCCACGCTTTAAACGCTGCATGCTCATACTCTCTCCCGCACTTGATATATTATCCATTGTTGATCTGCAGACAGCTGTTGTCATGAACGTCGCACTCGCTTACGTCACTGTCATGAGACATTCTCGCAAAAAACCACGGTTTTAGTAACGCAGTAACGCAGCATGCTTACGTGAAAGTAACAGTAATCTAACTACCGTTTTTGCAATAGTAATCCCTTACTTTACTCATTACTTGAAAAAAGTAATCAGATTACAGTAACGCGTTACTTATAACACGTTACTGCCCATCTCTGGTCACTACTATGTTATGTAAATAATTTGATTTCAAGAATAAATTTTCTGTTTAATCTTATCTTCATTTTAAACACCAGAATTGTCTCTCAACTGAAAATATCCTTTTAATTAAAATGGACCCACAAACTGCCACATCCTCAGAAAATGGTGTGCCAAATTGGCATTGCTACAGTATGTAAAGATAGATGTTCATGGTTGCCTGAATGACAAATCTTACCTGTGCAATCTGGGGTGCTTCCTCGTGTATGGACTGCATATGTTTAGTGGGCAAGTCATTAGCTGAAGACAATGAAGGCAGGAAACCATCCGTAGGTAATCCATTTAGGTTGTCATTCTGAAGGAGGAAGTAGTGCATTAACTGACAGCAGACACCTTAACCCTTCAAGTTTATGAGAATCTTCTTCAGTCTTCTACCTTAACCTGTTAAAAATCATGAATGTTCTCAGGAACGTCTGTAAAATATGTCAATTAGAGATTAAGAAATTGAAAAAAAAAACCCACAACTCTTTATTTTTAGTCTACATGTCTCACTTACAAGAGTAAAAGGACATATTACAGTAGAATTCCACAAGTTTTTATCAGGTCTTTATTTTATTATTGCTGCAACAAATCAAGCTTTAAACAAACAAGACATTAATTCTGATTAATGGAAATTGAGCAAGTGTTTCACAGTACTGGAGGTTATTTCCTTTCCTGACTTTTTTAAAATCAGAGAGTCCAAAACGAGTGTAAATACATTTCCATAGTTTTTTAACACTTATATTAGTGTTTAAAAACACCCACCCACAACTGCCCATGGTCTTACCTGTGTGAGATCCTCATTGTTGGTATAATTCAGGGTTATCACAACTGTGTCATCACCATCTGCTCTGACAAGATCCTCATCAAGATTCTATAACTGTATCCGCTTCATCTATGTCTGCAACAAATTCCAAATCTTCTGTACAGGTGTGCTGGACTCTAGTTGGGAGGATTCGTTAGAAACTCCACTGGTCAGATCAGTAACTTCAGAGCAGGTCAGGGAAATCATGATCAGTGGAGTCAGTCTGCTGCTGCTGTACCAATACAGTTTTTTTAATGTCTGCAAATGATGTGATTCTCTGGGACTTTGTGTTGTCACTGCCTCACAGAGAGATTTCAGTTTTTTTGGTTTGGGTTCCATCTGGAAATTTTGAATCTGTGAACCAGAAAACAAACCAAAAATCAAACAGAAATTAATTCTTGTTTTCAGCAGCTAAATATTTACTAAATGTTAATGAATACAAAGCTGTAAGTCTTTCACAGATGTATTAAACGTACCTTACCACACAAGTTTACAACAAATTCCTGGAATAATTTTCATCCTACAGAAGTGCAATTATTCGTAGATGTATATAAAGCACTTGGATAAGACAAGTCTTTACTGCCATTGCACAGTCAGACCTCGTACAATAGTACAACGAAATTAGAAACTGTCCCACGTCGCCAACAAACACAACTAAATACAACAAAACACAACACTGTAACATTAAAGTTATCATTATTTGTTATAATATCTTTCTTATTGCCACAAACCTGTTCACCAGTGTCACTGTCAGATTGATCTCCATGGTCAACTAGATCTGGGACGAAATCCTCTGTCTCACTGTGAGATCCAGGTTTGGTCAACTGTGAATTTTCGCGTTTATAAGATTATAAGCAGACTAAAGGAAAAAATATATGAACTCAGTTCCACCACTATTAAAAAAATAAAAATACTCAGACTCGCATTCTGCTGCTGCAATAATGTAAGTTAAAAAATTAGAAATTCACTATTTCACTAAATTATTTAGATAAGAAAATATATATGTGACACATTTGAGGAAAATACTAATAATAAAAAAAAAAGAAAATTTTAAAGGTGTTTGTGTTTTTTTTCCACGTGTATGGGGCAAGGGGGCAGTACTACGGTGTTGTTTGCAGTGTGAGATTATTCTGTTATCATATGTTACCATATATCTGTAATCAAAGTAGTTGAATTATGATACTGCTGTAGATCATATTATACCCCTTAATATAGAGTGTGTGATCAGTATGTAGTTTTAGTTTGCATTATACTTCTGACTTAAAAGAGTGTGAAAATCATTAGATCTATTTGATTGACCTGTACTACTCGACACTGTTGAATGTGTTACATGGTTTCTTGACATTTCATACTGCTGAATCATGAAGAGAATGTTGTGTGCAGGAGACCTTGTGTCTAGAATAGAAGAAACAGACCACATTCCATACCCCCACCTTTACGGAGAGCAGAAAAACAAGGAGCCGAGGTCATAACTTAGGCGCCGTGTGAGAGAAAGAATGTGAATGTTTAGGCTTTTACGACTAGGTGGGGGCCACTAGGGGCTATAAAAGGCTGATTAACCCGTCACCATTTTGAGACTTGCTGTGACCCTCTGCAGGCAGGTCTCCCCATCATGATGGTTCTTATGCTCATAAAGTGTTGAATTGTATGGAAATAAAGTATTGTTGATTGAGCATTTATACACCGAGTATTGTCCTTCCTTCAGCCCAAAGATTAAAAGAACTGGGAGATTTTAACAACTTGGTGCCTGGTGACCCGGATCTTTGGTGTGCTGAGGAGGGGCAGATTTGGCCTGTGGTGAGATCGTGGGGCGAGGCGAACAGAAAGGACCGGTCCAAACAGAAAGGTAAGCACAGCCTGTTGTATTATAAATACCAAATGTGCATATTGGGCTTTCCAAATTAATCTGTTCGCTGAGTTACACGTATTTTCACATTAAATTTGTCGGTGTCTGGTTTTTGGCACGAGATACTAACAACATAAGTTGAGGCCGAATTCCAGTGTGTTAGATAAACTGCTTCTACCAAGAAACTAATAATATACTACGTTGAGCTAGTTGCAGCCCACGTTACCTTCCACATTTAACTTTGTCTAAGACTGGCTTCTGTAGCAATAATACATTAGAATCTTTTTTGGAGATGCGGCCATAAGTCCAGTACATTGAATAGAGGTTTTGAAGTTGGTTTATGGTGTCGGTTGAGTCCTCGTTGATGCGGCCATGAAATTAGTATGAAATTAAGGTTAAGCAGATGTTGGCTTACGGTGCGGTTGAGCGCCAGTGACGCGTAACGCGTAACGCGTCCGTAGGTTTTGGTTTATGATGCGGCCGTGTTCTGGTGATGCGGCCGTAAGTACAGTAGTGAGGGGTTGCTGGTTTCAGCACATTGAATAGAGGTTAGACGGTGGTTTATGGTGTCGGTTTTGAGCCTCGAGGGCTGCGGTCATAAAATTATAAGTAAAATATTTACTTCACCCCGATTAAAGGTAAAGCAGACGCTGGTTTATGGTGTCGGTTTTGAGCCTCGGGGACGTATGCATCACTTCTGTTTATGATGCGATTTTGCCCCGTGGTGGCGGCCATAAGCGCAGTGAAAGGGGTACCTGGTGTGCTTCGGAAGAGTTCTAACAGTTGAGCTCAGAGGTTTCTGTGTAAATTTCCGCTGGTGAAAAGCACTCTCTGTGGGTCTCACTGCTGGTGAGGCGCGCTCTGGGTGCTGCTCTGTGCGAAGCGTGAACACAGTGACAGTGACGGTTGATGTGTGAATAGGAGGACATTAGTGCGAAGAGAATGCTTTAAGATCAAAGGTTGACGCCTAGTGTACCTGTGGAAATTAATTTTGCCGTGGGGTTGGCTCCCCCACCGTACGTTGGACGCGGCGTACGGACCAGCGGCGTCTGGAGGTCCAGGTTTATCACCTGAGAGCTGAGGGCCCTCAAACGATAACAGAGTAACACTGGAACGGCCGTGTAATCACGGGTTCACATTTATTCTGGAATAGAACAAGAGAATGCTTTGACATCTAAGGTTGAGTTCTATATTAGTCAAAAGATAAAAGGTTGAATTCCTCGTTTCAGTGGTTGAAATTGTTGTGTGCCTGTCCCCTGACGAGTGTGAAATTAAATAAAGAGGGAATTTGAAGCCACGTAGAGATAGACGGGCATAATTGGGTGTATTACTCTGTGGTGTAATAAAAAATAATTTAAAAAAAGGAGAGAGAGAGAGAGTAAGAGGTGTGTAGTGGAGAATTATTGAGAAGCAGAGAGAGGAATGTGTTGGGAGACTGGCGTGCAGTTTGCGCTGTCAAGGTGGGCGTGTTGCCTGCTTATCTGTTTAACAATGATGAAAATGATATTAAATAAATCTCTTAGTGTGTTAATACAGGAAGCTACTGACCTGGACCAACTGCCCCCACAAGCACAGCGGCCGAAGCAAAATTATAAGTAATGGGAACCACACCCAGCACGAATCAGCAGCTGTGAAACAGACAGCAGTGAGGAGAGAATTAGAGGAGAAATGAAGGTTTTAAGAGCACATGAAATTGGGTTGAATTTTGGGGTCAATGGACTTGTGGAGGTTGGGAAGGAGTCCGGAGCATCACAACAAAAGGTGCAACAAAAACACACACAAGCAGAGAAATGTGAGAGAAAGACTCCTTTTAAGGTAACGCCTAGTTTGAGAAAAAGTTAAAATTAACCTGCCTACAAATGCACACACATGCAATGAAAAAACAGCTTACACTCATGAACATGTGAAGATTTTCCAGCAAGGTTAAAGCAGCAAAAAATTAACATACTTCTGTTGTTAAATGATGAAGTTTATCCATTACTGACAAAGAAACCCTCTGGGTTGCAGGACAACAATTTAGCTTCAAAGAAAAAGAAAATAAAGAGACTGGTATGACCAACCAGTGATGAAACAACAAATTTAGTGGTTAAGAGTCAAACTGTGAGATGTTTTCTGATGATTGAACAACACAAGTGATTACTGACGGAAAGAAAATTCTCTTTTGTGAGTTTAAACATGATCTTAAGAATTTGAACATGTGCATGTTGTCCTGTCAACTTGGTGGGTTATGAGTTGATTATATCGTGAGGAGAAAAAAAAAAACAAAAGGGGGAGAGAAGGCTGACACAGGGCCTGGCCCGGAGTTTCTCCCCTCTCTTTGTAACACAGCCAACACAACATCATTTTCCTGTTCGTACACTTCTGTTTGTTTGTTTTGTTTTGTTTTGTTTTTTTTCTTTCTCTTTATGTTTAATTACAGGCTGCTTTGCCGGCCCTGAAAGCCGAGGCTGACCTGGACTCCTGCTCTTCCCTCTACGTGACCCTGACCAAATGCTGCAACAGCTGGACCCACAACAACAACCTGAAAATGTCAACAGTGCTGTAGGAAAAGGATCTCATGCAGCAGAGACGGAGAGCACTAAACCTAAGGCCCGTTTCACTACACGGGGGAAAATTCTCCGACAGCTTCAGCTGACAGAGCTGTGACGAGACGCCCGCCAAGCCCGAATGAAAAGTAAGGCCGAACAAAAGAATGCTGATCTTGATAACTCTGCATTCACACTGTGCAGGACAGTGATGGACCAACACGCATGCTCGGGCAGCAAAAGGGGCGTGGCCGAGACAGGAGGAGCAAGTGAGGTCAAAAGGCACCTCAGAATGGACAAAAACACAGAGGAAGATGCAGGTTTCACCTACGGTGAGCATGGACATTGGAGAAAGGACTACTCCAATTGGGGTCAGAACCAGGACGGACTGAACTTTGAGCAGCAGCAGCAGCAGCAGCAGCAATGGTCGCAACCGGACTGAAAAGGAGGAGGGCAGGACCCCAGGGCACGCTTCAGGCTGTGGTTTACCCAAGACACCAGAACAGGAAAGTGATGAACACACACACACACACACACACACACACACACATCGAAATGCTGATTCACTGAGAAGTGATCCACACACATACACATACACATGCACACGCTTGTGCAACGAAGAGTGATGCGCGCACACACACACACGCTGATGCAATGAAGAATGCTTTGCTAACAAATGCTTATGCTGATATGCAACATGCTGCACACAAACATCCAAAAATAATTTTTATGAGGAGCCATTGATTACCATTGATTACTTAAAATGTGCTTTATGTCACCCAGAGGACATTTAAGTAGATTTTAGGGGTAAGGTCTGAAACGGTTTGGTTATGAAAACAATGTCTGTGCGTGATGTCTGTTTATGGTTCAAGGCCTTGACTGAATTCTTTGCTGTGCTTCACACAGCCTGGTGAGCAACAGAGGCACAGAGTGAAAATGATGAATTAATAGTGTAAGTTTTAAGTCGAAGTACCACATTTTCTGTGATTGAAATTTAATTCAAGGAGGAACAAAGGTGCTATGGTACCTGAGGTTCTCATTCCTACACAATATTGTCCCGGCAGGAAGCAAAACGTTCCTGTGAATTTCTGGTTGATTTTTTGGTTTTGCTTAGCGCTAGCTTGATTTTATCAGTGAGCTTTGGCTTGTGTTCTTTCTCTAAGCGAGAGAGGGATGATTTTATGTTTGGACATGTCTGTAACGGGCCCTAGTTTGTGTTATTTTTATTAGTATTTTGTTGGTTACGTCTGTTTTCGTTTTTGTTACAGTGCACTGAGGAAAAACATCTGAGAGGTGTGATCCACCGGTGGTGATATTTTGTGAGTTCATGATTTAACAATCAGCTCTTTAAACCAGGCCTGAAAGATTGAAATTTAAAGCGCTATAAAATATTATTACTGTAAACAGTTGCAAAGTGTGCTTCTCCATGATTGTAATTGGCTTGGGAGAAAGTCACTTATAGGGGACACTGATCACGTGGTAAGTCCTGAGTCTAAAAGGATTGCAGCGAGTCAATCCAGTCCAAAAAACAAGGAATTGTTTTCCTTTAAAATGATGACGTCATCTTGCTGGTGATGGATGCTCAAATAGGTCGCGCGTGAGACTCCATTATCAGCAACATCTGGTATGAATGGGTGTGAATGAATGCATGTGACTGGACTGTGATGGACGGACTAAAAGTTTTGACTGACTTGATACTGAGACAAAGACTGCACCAACTCTAGGATTAGTAAATGCCAACAAACAATTCACCCAGCCGGCAAGAGAAGGGTGGATGCTTCGCTTTGTTTTGTTTTGTTTTTGCAGGAGCAGGAGGATAAGAGAGACTGGAGGAGGAGACGGTAGCTTCACATGAGAGTGTGGAACTGCAGACTTAACCCTTTGGTTGCTGATTTTGAGTTCTGGGATATGATGTCATTAACCTTCTCCTTTAATTTTCTAGCTTCGTTGAATTGACACATGGGAGTGTGTCAAAAAGGGGGAGTTGAGTCTGAAAAGCAAACAATGGTTTTATAAAAATTTTTATGACTTTATTTGTGTTTAATAATTTAGGTATGGTAAGCTTATAATGTGTTAGAATAAAAAAATGGTTAATTTGTTTTTGTTTTTGATTTCTTGACTAAACTAAGTGGTTATAATCACTTTCATAAACACATTGCAAATGTGCTCATAATGAGTTGACACTCAGTCTTTTGAAGGTCATAAGCTTCGTTCGGCGTGACTGTCCGGACTGATAAATTGTGGGTATTGACTTTGAGTGCAGAGGGCTAAATGCCAACACGCTTACACACACATAAATTATGATTAGAATGAGTCCCTGGGTCAGAGAGACCTGAACATGAGATTCTAAACCAACTTTGAATCACTAGAGGAACAATGGATAACAACATTAGATTATCAAGGCTGGGGAGAGAGGTGTTTTGGTTTTCTGTCTCTTACAGAGAAAGGAACAGACACCAGACGAGGTTACGGAGATACGAGGACCCTTCACAGCAGAGACAGATGTAGGGACTGCCGAGACAGCAACTGGGGTCAAGTGTCATGGCCTTTGGGCTCCTCGAGAAGATGGATCCCATAAACACAGCAATAACCATGAAGGGGTTGGCGAAAATCTAGGAACACCAGACCAACGAGGTTCGAGAGGATCTTGGTAAAAAGGGGGACACGGCGGTGACCCCAAAATACACAGATCTTTGTTTGAAATCGGGGCAGAATAATCCCCTGATCTGTGCAACGACTAAAGGGTGGTCTAACCCCGGAGGTCGAAGAAAGAAGCTGAGAATCACCCAACTGGAAGATACTGGTAGCTGCAGCAATAAAATAAAGGTTAAAAGCTCCTTAGACAGAGGTTCTAGTCTGAGTACATTTCAAAGGTATAAGGTGGCACCAAAAATGGGAGTGGGAAACTGGAGCACCAAAATAAAGCTGTGGGAGAATTGGGGAGTGATGGGAGTGTCATCTGTAACTGCTGTTATTGTTGTAAATCTAATTTTTCTTGCATCTGAACTGCTAAACACAGAGGTCATCCCACATACGGTGCACCCGTTAAAGGGGGACAGAGGGCCTCAGGACCAAGAAGAGCTGGACCTTGTAACGCTGGAGTGTATGTTATAAGTGATCTCTTAAAAAAGAGATCAAAAGGGGGAATTGTGAGATTATTCTGTTATCATATGTTACCATATATCTGTAATCAAAGTAGTCGAATTATGATACTGCTGTAGATCATATTATACCGCTTAATATAGAGTGTGTGATCAGTATGTAGTTTTAGTTTGCATTATACTTCTGACTTAAAAGAGTGTGAAAATCATTAGATCTATTGGATTGACCTGTATTATTCGACACTGTTGAATGTGTTACATGGTTTCTTGACATTTCATACTGCTGAATCATGAAGAGAATGTTGTGTGCAGAGGACCTTGTGTCTAGAATAGAAGAAACAGACTACATTCCATACCCCCACCTTTACAGAGAGCAGAAAAACAAGGAGCCGAGGTCATAACTTAGGCGCCGTGTGAGAGAAAGAATGTGAATGTTTAGGCTTTTACGACTAGGTGGGGGCCACTAGGGGCTATAAAAGGCTGAGTAACCCGTCACCATTTTGAGACTTGCTGTGACCCTCTGCAGGCAGGTCTCCCCATCATGATGGTTCTTATGCTCTTAAGTGTTGAATTATATGGAAATAAAGTATTGTTGATTGAGCATTTATACACCGAGTATTGTCCTTCCTTCAGCCCAAAGATTAAAAGAATTGGGAGATTTTAACAGCAGGCAGTGCGACTTAATGATATGAGGAAAAATGGATAGTCGTCGAAGAAGTGATATTTGGATGCATTTTGAAATGAAAAGTGCAACACATGCACAATGCAACATTTGCAAGGCAGTTTTGTCTTTTCGAGGGGGAAGCACATCAAATATAAGAAGACATCTCAGTAGCAAGCACCCCACAGTCATGCTACAACAACAGCACAGTCAAAACCCAGCTACTGCCATTGGACAACCTAGCGGCCAGCAGCAGGAGCAACAATCTTCAACAGCAGCATTATCAACAGCAGTCACATCACCTGTTTATTCCAGCAGCACATCAACAAGTACTCAGCAAGAAAATACAAGCACACACACAGCAGGGCAAGGACAGCAATCAGCAAATAGAAGACAGAGGCAGTCTTACATGGGAGCATTTGTGTCAAGGCCCATGATGCCACTTCAGCAGAGCAAGGTTGACCAGGCTCTGGTTAAAATGATTGCCCAAGATTTTCAGCCCCTTTCAATCGTTGATGACAGAGGATTTAGGGAATTCACCAAGGCACTTGATCCTTCATATGTTCTTCCCAGTAGAAGTACAGTATCCAGACAGCTGATGCCCGATTTGTTTCAGAAGATAAGAGCTGATGTTCAGGAAAAAATCAAGACAGCACCTGCTGTGTGCTTAACAACTGACTGCTGGACCTCCAGCACATCAACAAGTTACATGTCTGTTACATGCCACTATGTGACCGAGTTTAAGCTGCAGTCAAACTTGTTGGACTGTTTTGAATTAACAGACAACCATACATCTGAAAACCTGGCTAGAGAGCTGGAAAGGATTGCAACTGAATGGGCCATTATGGAAAAGATAGTAGCATGTGTAAGTGATAGTGCAGCCAATGTCAAGAAGGCTGTGGGTGACATTCTGCACTGGAACCATCTAAATTGTTTTTCACACATTTTGAATTTAATTGTCAGAAAGGGAATCCAGCAGTCTCAAATTCAAGAAATTATCAGAAAGGTAAAAGCAATAACTGAACATACACGCCGCAGCACAGTGGCTTCTGCTAAACTGAGAGAGACACATCAGCAGATGGGACAGCCCCAACTACGACTGAAGCAAGATGTGCCAACCAGGTGGAATTCCACTTATTACATGCTGAAGCGGATTGCAGAAGTGAAGGATCCCCTCATTTCCACCCTGGCCTTGGTAAATCCACAGCTGCAAACCCTGTCACTTGAAGAGTGGGAGATGGTCAAGGAAACCTGTGAGGTCCTGCAGCCTTTTGAGGAAGTGACTGTGGAACTGAGTGCCGAAAGGTATGTTAAAATAGTGTCATAATACATGTATATATTTCATGTTGTGTCATTACATTTGCCTAAACACATTTTTCAATTCTTTCCCAGATAATAGTATTTAAGATGTTTCTTACAACAGCTTACAATTAAATGTAAACTGTAAAATGGTTTTATATGACAATGTATGCTTAATGCACTGCACTGCAGGGGCTGTAACTGCATTAAAAAGCATGGAACTATAGTCTTTCCTTTATTTCTCCTCAACAGGTTTGTTACTGGATCAAAAGCCATTTTAATGGCAAGAGGGCTGCAGAGGGTTACTGCACACAGACAGAGAAGTCCTTCCATCTATCAGCCAATCCGCAACATGGTAGACATCCTCATGACAGAAATTGTCAAACGGCTGGGGGGGATCGAACAAGTGAGCCTGCTTGCAGATGCTACACTTTTGGGTCCCAGGTTCAAGAAGCATGCATTTTTGCATGATAGACATGCAGAAGATGCTGTTACAAGAGTTGTGGGAGCTGCATCGAGGTCCTTAAGACCACTGCCACTGGCAACATCCAGCACAGAGGAAGGAGAGGGTGTCCCACAGGCCAATCCTTCTACTGAGACAGTGCCTGTGATTTGGACCGATTTTGAGGAGCGGGTTGCATCACTGAGGCCAGGAGTCCAAAACCCCTTCACAGAGGCAATGCTGGAGATTAAAGGATTCCTGTCAGAGCCACTCCTACCCCGAACATCTGACCCCCTGGAGTGGTGGAAGTCCCGTGCCACTGTCTTCAAAAAAACCTGCGATGTTATGAAGACGAGACTCTGCATAGTGGCAACTTCCGTTCCATCAGAGCGGATCTTTTCAAAGGCAGGACAAATAATTACAGACAGGAGGAACCGTCTCAGCCCTGGAAAAGTTCGGGAGCTTATTTTCCTCAATGCCAATCTGTAAGGGACAATTCATTTTGAAGTGGACTAGTACTTTTGAACGCATTAATCTGTGAATTTTATTTTTTTTATTTATATTTTTGATTTTGATTTTGTTGATTCACATTTCATTTTCTATCTGTCAGACATTTCATTGATATTCTATTGAAATAAAAATAAATGTTCCCTTTACAAATCTTTATTTTTTTGCTCTATAAAAGAGTTGTTTGTCTTTTTCAATCACTCATCTTAGCAATAGGGTTTACATGAAAAGAGAAACAAATTAAGTTTGCATGAAAATGTACATTTTTTGCACTCTCCTAGCAACTGACTCAGTGACTCAAATGACTCAAAACACCCGATTCATTTTGGTGAGTGACTCATTCAAACTCGATTCACTAAAAGGAATCGAATTTACCATCACTAGGGCGATAGTTACTACATTGTAATTTATCTTTTCCTTCTTTTGGTATAATAGAAATTATTGCTTCCCTCCATGAAGGAGGGATAGTTTTCTTTTCCATTACCCAATTAAATGTCTTTATCATGGGAATCAAATGATCCTGCATTATTTTATACCATTCTGGGCCGAACACATCTGGCCCTGCCATTTTCCCTCCCTTTAGTCTTTTAATTGCTAAGTAAATTTCTTCTTTAGTTATTGTGGACAACAGCATTTTGTTTTGTTCCTCTGTCACACCTTGCAACTTTAGACCAGACAGGAAAGTACTGACACTAGGGTTGTTGTCTACAAAGGGTTGGGAGTAAAGTTTTCTGTAGTAATTCTGGAAGCATAGTTTAATTTTCCCCAGTTCAGTTTCTATTTGTCCATTAAGAGGAGAAGTCTTAGTGATTTCCTCCCTACCTCGCATTGCTGTTGTTTAATAAAGACGATTTTCTTTTGTATATCCATCGTATTTAGATCATCTATTTCTTTCTTAAGTATTATTATGTCACATGTAATATCATCATCCAGCGTCACAGAATGTAGATGTTGTAGCTCTAACAATTTGTCTTCTAATTGACAACGGTTTTCCCACCTTGATTTTTTCAGGTAAGAGGATATACTAATTATTTTTCCTCTAATTACTGCCTTCAATGCATCCCATAATATTCCTGGAGATACCGCCTCATTTTCATTATACTCTAAATAGGTTTCTATTTCCTCTTTTAAACTCTCTTTAATATCTGGATAGTTTAAAATGTTTGTATTCAGCCTCCATAAGGTTGTTCTTTTTTTGCTATTCAGGCAGATCTCAAGATAAACCGGGTTATGACCTGAGATGGTACAAGCGCCTATTTCACAGCTTTTAATTCTAAATAGATCTTTCTTAAACATGACAATATAATCTAGCCTAGAATATACATTTTGTGGAATTGAGAAGTGGGTATACTTTCTATCATTTGGGTGAAAATCTCTCCACACATCTAGTAGTCCAAAATCGTCCATAAAGTGCACCATTCTTCTTCCAATACTCCTCTGATCGCCTTTTCCATTTGAAGAGTCTAGTTTGGCATTTAATGTGACGTCAAAGTCACCACCGCAAATGAAAATACCCTGATTCCTTGTTGTTGCCAAATTCAAAATCTGCCCATATAAGGACCAATTACTGCCTGGGGGAATATACACATTTAAGACAGTAATCATTATACCCTGAATTTTACCCGTTATCAATATTTATCTGCCTTCCTTATCTTTATGTTCCGAAATATGTTAATAGTTCAAAGCCGAGGATATCAAAATTGCCACCCCCCTTCATTCCCCTCTTCTTCATTTGCAGCATTTAAATAACCTTTATCAGATTTGATGGTTTGGTTACAGACTTTAAAAACAGTGTTTTGCTTTTCTTTCACGAATGTTTGGGATTAAATTGTGTTAAAATGTACAAACCAGTGATGTCATGTTTTGAGACGAGGACCCAGGCACAGAGAGACTTGATGAATTTAAGAATCTTATGATTTAATAAAGAAATTTGCAGACTTGCACAGAGATGATAAAATTATGATGACTGATAATGGAGATGAAGACAACAGATGACAAGGACAGGGAGGAACAGGGGTTTAAATGCACCAAGGAGACAGAGAGAACTCGGGACAACTGGAGACATGTAAGGATGCAGGGACTGACACAGACAGGGAAGAAGTCTCATCGTGACGAGTAAAGTTTATTTTGCCTGGCTGGGCAGCTCTCTGGGTGCTCAGCACCCCCAAAGCTCTGATCCTAGAATCACCCCTGGAGAGGACAGAGGTGATTTAATGGATAAATAACAATGTGTGTATCAGCTTTCATCATCGCAGTGCAGACATGACGTCAGATCTATCAAAGTGAAGGCCGTCTCTCTGATGACGTCACAGAGCAGAGTCGTTCTGTCCAATAAAGGATCTCAGATCAGCTGCTGCCATCTTGTGGCCACAGTTGGTTACTGTCTCTGAAAGATGTCTCATGTTTCCTGTTGTCCTGTTAACAAAGGCTGGAGCTCATCATGCTGAGAGGGGAGCAGCATTTTTTGGCTCTTCACGCATGTTCATTAAATTCTGATGATCCTGGATGGAGACAAACTACAGATAAGTGTGTTCAGCCCAACTAGTTTATCTCATTACAGCAGTTTGATGTTTCCCTTTGAATCCCCCTGAAGATACTGACAGTGAAGCACGTACATAATACTCCAGCCTTTCAACTCTGAGCTTATTTAGTTCTATTAATACACTGAAATCTCATTTGTGTCATGAAGAAAGTCTTTAATCAAACAGAATTCAAAGATCAGAAACATTTCATATATGGAGTTAAACATGAATCATTGTTTCAACAATATATTTATTGTTGTCATAAACAGACAAGAAGACAACAACAAACTGCTCCTCCCATTCAACACATGTCAGTCCATATCCCAGCAAACTAAATCATCTCCATTTACACACATCAAATAGAAACATGAATCACTTGTAATGATTAGAAACTTGATAGAATTTCAAATGTAGTTTGGGGAGTCATTCAGTGAGAAACAGTGAAATGATTTTCCATGTGAAAAGGTGGACAGCAGAAACAGAAAGAAACAGTGAGAACTAAAAGAGAAACAAAGAGCTTTGGAACAACGAGGCAGCAGGAGGACAGCTGCAGTTTAACAGCTTCAATTCACTGACAGGAAACAACATTAGAAACATCATCATCCTCAACTCATCTGCTCCACTGACACTGACACCTTCAACGGCAACAACTTCATTTTACCAGCGCTTAAAATGTATGGAAACATCCTGTGAGTGAAAGTGTGTGTGAAGGTGTGTATGTGTGTGTTAGTATCAGGATCAGAGAACGACAGCTTTCCTCTGTTCCAGTCCAGATTCACTCTGATCCTCTGGAGCTTCTTCTCTACTGAGAGAGCAGTTGATGGAGCTGATGGTGAGCGTGCTGAATATTTACCTTTATAGAACATTATTGTCCATAATCCAGAGTCTATGACTCCCTTCCTCTGCACAGACTCTGCTAACACACCCAGTACCCAAACTGTACTGTCTCCAACATCAACATCCCAGCTGTGAGTCCCTGAGTTAAAGCCCTCAGAGCCCAGGACAGAGCAGAACAAATCAAATCTCTCTGGATTATCAGGAAGCTGCTGCCTCGCTCCTCCTCTCAAACTGGTCAGATCTTCAGACAGGATGAGTTCTGGATGAGCAGTGTTTGGGTCCAGAATGAGAGGAGTGTAGGAGACCATGTCCTTCATGTTCTTCCAGATGTTGAAGGTCAGGTTGCCCAGGTGTTTGGCCTGGTCTATCAGAGCTCCTGAAGGCAGCTGTGGATCATCCAGCAGGGGGCAGCGCTGGACTCTTTCCACTGCAGCCTTGTAGTTGTGCAGGAATGAGACGTCTTCAGCTCTCAGCTCCTCCTCTGTGGCTCTGACTGTGTCTGAAAGAGCTGCTATCTCTCTGCTCAGAGCCTCCATCTTCTCCTTCATCATCCCACTCTTCTGCTCCTCTTCCTCCCTCAGTGCAGCCAGCCTGGCCTCCTCTTCCTCTGCTAGAAACTGGTGAAGCTTCTTAAACTGCTCCTTAATCTGCCTCTCTGTGTGTCGGGCCTGGACCTTAATGTGTTCTGCTGTTTGATCAAACTTCACTTGAACTTCTTCACAAACCTTTAACTTCTTCTTTAAGGGCTCCAGAGTTTCCTGAAGTTTCTTCTTGTGTTGTTGTGCAGCTTCATCGATGGATCTGAATCTGTGATTGGTGTGTTTTTCTGAGGCACAGCAGACGACACACACTGGCTGCTGATGGTCCAGACAGAAGAGTTTGAGTTTCTCAGAGTGCAGACTGCAGAGAGCCTCTGAAGCTCTCTGATCTCTCTCCTGTAAGAACGACTCACACAGGTTCTTTAAAGCTCGGTTTAAAGGTGGATACTCCTTTGAAGATCTTCTCTTACAAACTGGACACTCGTGTGTTGGTCTCTCTCTCCACCATCTCTTCAGACAGTCTTTACAGAAGCTGTGGCTACATGACAGAAGAACAGGATCTCTGAAGACCTCCTGACAGACCGGACAGCAGAGATCCTCCTCTGATCTGGAAGCCATTGAGTCTGTGAGTGAAGCTGAAAACAGCAGACAGGAAGTACAGTCAGTCCTGGCTCCCCTCCCTCCTCTACGACCTTCACTGAAACTTCCTTTGAGTCGTGTTTTTGCTCAAACTCACATTCAGTGTGTGGAGCGTCAGCAGCTTGAAGCAGCAGTGTTGGAGTTTTCCACTTTTGTCTCCTGGACTCACTCAGAGGAAGCTGCTAGTTTGATCTGTACTCAGTCTGATCGTCTGTGCGTCTCTCTTTACTGAGGACAAAGAGCAGCCTGTTTCCTGGTTTGTCATATTTGAGTGACGCGAGGGGAGGAGAGCAATGTCTCTGTTACCCTTTTAACTAAGGTGTTTTTCACCTCACCGACTGACTCCGTGTTATGCAACATGTTTTTGTTTTCACTCACTCTCTCCCTCTCTCTCTTCCCCCTGCCATGGCGGTGCTCCTTGTGGGCTCCCACCCCTGGCCCACGCACCTGTGCTCATCATCACACCTGTCGCCGATTGCTACAATAAGAAGGACTTCTTAAGATGGAAGACCTACGCTACTCATTGGTGGAACGTTGAGCCACCAGCGTCAGTTATTCTGTGATCAGCAATTCTGAGTCTGTTAGTTTTCTTGCGACCTTGTACTAATTGGATTTTTCTGTGTGTGTGTAGATCTTCCCTGGACACCTCCCTGTATCCTTGAGTGAGCGAGAGGAGCGTTAGAGGAAAAGGAGTGGGATCGTTGCTGAGAGAGTGGAGTGTGTTTTCTGACCCTTCCCCTTCTGCTTGGACCATGGAGCCCCGGACCCCTCTCCCGAATACTTCGTATATTCCTGACTACCCGTCCGTCTAAGAACACTACCTTGTGACGTAGGTAGGTGGGTAGTGTCCTTATGAGCATCCTTCCCCTGAATTCGGACACAGTGGTTGAGGAGGCCATTTATCCATTTAAATCAGCTGTGATGGATCAAGGACACATCTAAAACCCGCAGAGACACCGGGCCTCGTGGACTGCGATTGGAGACCCCTGGTTTAGAGGCTGTAATTTCTGCAAAAGGCGGATCTACTAAATATTGATTCATTACTTTTTTCTGGTGCCCACATTTATGCACCTGCCTGATTTTGTTTAAACAATTATTGCACGCTTTCTTTAAATCCAATAAACTTCATTTCACTTCACAAGGTTGCCCAAACTTTTGCATCCCACTGAATATGATCCATATAGGTGTAACTATATACAAGTCTACACTCACATACAACACATAAACATATTCACATAAAACAATTTCAGCTAATAAACCAAACCAACAACAAACTACATTTTTACATAAAATAAGCATCCTGTGGTTTACACCTGCATAATCTGATCTTATTTTGTATCAATGTGACAAATACCTGAATGAACACTTTAAGCTTGGGTTACTTTTCCCTTGGTCTATAAAAATTAGGTCAAAGCTTAAATAGATCACAATGAGACAACTCAGTCACTGAGAGGATGATTTACTATATTCATGCAACTTATTTTTAAACAATCGTGTGTATTTTTGTATTGATGTACTTTCCCACACACACAGGAGTTAGTGTTCCACACACTAACTCCTGTTACTGTAACACTGTGATATTTTACATTAGTCCTTACCGTGGCTCATCTACTCCCCTCATAAACATTGACTTTGCTACATTTAGAGTTTTCGTTTTAGGAGGGTGTCCATTTGTTACAATTTCTTTAGCCAAGCCGAGACCAACATAAAGAAAAAAGTCATTAAAACCATTTGTTTCATGTCACTGATCATTGTGTTTTTTATTTGAAAGTTATTTGGATATTCAAATCCCTTAGTTCCTTTATTTACAATATTATTTAGTACTGTCCACATGTTTTTCATATTGTTTTTATTTTCATCTAAAAGTTTACTGTAGTAATTTCTTTTGCTGCTTCTCATAATTATTATCAGTTTATTCTTATACTTCTTTTAAGTTTGTTCAGCTTCTATTGTCTTTGAAAATGTCTTATATTCTTTTTCTTACATGCGTTCAGTATCCACTTTGTTTGCCGTGTTTTTTGAGTTTTGAGTTTTCTTTATTCACCAGGGGACAATGTTTATTATAAAGACTTAATATTATAGATAAATTTTCATATGCCACGTCAACATCTTGAACATAGATGTTACTCTAGTCTTGATTGTGGAGTTCTTCGTTAAGGCGGCCAATTGCTTAATTCTAAATTATAGAATTTACACAATTCTCATTTCATTAACTCCCTGCTCCTCTCCACCTCTTCTCCCTCTCGTGTCTCTTTCGTCCTGCAAGTCTCTACATTCCCTCAATATTTAAACTTATATTAAAACAGTGTCTACTGCCAAGCACTGTTTAAATGTCTTTATAGTTTAGTTCAAGCTCAAAATAAAAATCAATGAATCTCTCACATGGGTGTGTCCTCCATCGCTGTGGTTGTTTCTAAGTTGCTATGTGGACTTTAAACTTTTGTGAGTAAGTAAGTAAAGTTTATTTATATAGCACCTTTCACAGACATATGTCACAAAGTGCTTTACAAGGTAAAAACATAATACAGTCATAAAATACATCATAAAAACCCTGGTCTAATTAAAAGCTTTTTGAAATAAAAATGTCTTTAGCTGCTTTTTTAAGGTCTCCACCAAGTCCAAACCCCGTAGAAATAGAGAATAGAATAGAATAGAATAGAATTCAACTTTATTGTCATTGCACATGTCACAGGTACAGGGCAACGAAATGCAGTTTGCATCCATCCAGAAGTGCTTTAGCCATGATATAGATATATTACAATATATATTAGCAATAATATAGATATGTAAGTATATTACAGAAATGGGTCTATTATGGTATGTTATAATGTACACGGTATGAAGTATGTTATGAATATGCTATAACTATAAGTATGTACAGGCTGTAGTGAGTAAAAGCTATGTACAGGCTATAAACAGGATATAAATATGAAAAAAACTATACAGAAATATGAGATATACAGCTATACAGAAATGTGAACTATGCAAGTTATAAACAGTTGTAGGATTAAAAATTATTGTATGTACAGAATGATTATTTACACAGAACTATACAGTAGTGCAGTTAGGGTAAGTGAGATATGTGGATAATTTCTACAGAGGCTATATAAAGTGCTAGTGGTTGTGAGTGGTGGTTCAGTCCATGTTATTATTATGTGTATGAGGGTACAGTTGTCCATTGTGTGTGGGTGTGTATATGTTCAGTCCATGAGTTTAACGTGGGTCAGATGTCATGAGGCAGAGTTCAGGAGTCTGACAGCTGTAGGAAAGAAGCTGTTCCGGTACCTGGTGGTCTTAGTCCAGAGGCTCCTGTAGCGCCTCCCAGAGGGCAGGAGGGTGAAGAGTCCATGTGATGGGTAACTGGGGTCTTTGATGATTTTCCCAGCCCTTTTCAGACACCGCTTCCTGTAGATGTCCTTTATGGCAGGAAGTGGTGCTCCGGCGATGCGCTGGGCAGTTTACACGACCCTCTGCAACGCCTTCCGGTCCGAGGCAGAGCAGTTCCCGTACCAGACTGTTATACAGTTGGTCAGGATGCTCTCGATGGTGCAGCGATAGAAGTTCACCAGGATGTCTGAGGACAGGTGGTTCTTCCTCAGAGTCCTCAAAAAGAAGAGGCGCTGGTGAGCCTTCTTGACCAGCTTGGAGCAGTTGGTTGTCCAGATGAGATCCTCGGAGATGTGGACTCCCAGGAACTTGAAGCTGTTCACACGCTCCACAGCCGTCCCCTTAATGTGGATGGGTGGATGTGGGTCAGCATTCCTCCTGTAGTCCACGATGAGCTCCTTAGTCTTCTCGGTGTTACGCAGCAGGTTGTTTGTGTCGCACCACTCAGCCAGACGATCCACCTCCTCCCTGTAGGCGGTCTCATCGTTGTCACTGATGAGGCCAATCACCGTGGTGTGATCTGCAAACTTAATGATGGTGTTGGAACCATCAGCAGGTCTGCAGTCGTGGGTGAGGGAGTAGAGGAAAGGGCTCATCACACAGCCTTGTGGTACACCGGTGTTCATTGTGATTGTAGATGAGCAGCGGTTATCCAGCCGGACATGTTGGGGGCGGTTGGTCAGGAAGTCCAGTAACCATTTGCAGATGAGGGAACTGATGCCCAGGTCTGTCAGTTTCCTGATGAGTTGTGAGGGGTGGATTGTATTGAACGCTGAACTGAAGTCTATAAACAGCATTCTGGCGTAGGTGTTGTTGTTGTCCAGGTGTGAGAGGACAGAGTGCAGTGCGATGGAGACTGCATCCTCTGTGCTCCTGTTCTGGCGGTATGCGAATTGGTGGGGGTCCAGGGTGGGGGGGAAACAGGATTTGAAGTGTGCTAAGACCAGCTGCTCTAAGCACTTAGTGATGATGGGGGTGAGTGCTACTGGGCGGTAGTCATTGAGGCTAGATGGGTTGGAATTTTTGGGTATTGAGACGATGGAGGTGGATTTGAAGCAGGCCGATACCACAGCATGGGCCAAGGAATGATTGAATATGTCTGTGAGCACTCCTGCAAGCTCCCCAGAACACGCTCTGAGAACACGCCCGGGGATGCCATCGGGACCTGCAGCCTTGTGGACATTGATCCTGCTCAGCACCGCTCCTACATCGGTGGGGGAGAGAGTCAGAGGTTGGTGGTCTGGCGTCGTGTCTGTTTTGGTTGTGGTTGTGGGGTTCCCTCGCTCAAAACGAGCATAAAAGTTGTTGAGCACGTTGAGGAAGGAGGCATCAGAGGATGTGGGGGAGGGTTTGGTGGTCCTGTAGTCTGTAATGGTCTGGAGTCCTTGCCACATGCGTCAAGGGTTGGAGTTGGAGAAGTGTTCTTCTACTTTCTTTTTGTAATGGTGCTTGGCTTTTTTGATGCCCTTCTTTAGAGGAAGTGCATTCCACAGTCTGGGTGCAACAGCTTGGAAAGATAGATCCACTCAGGTTTTAAAACGAGTGCGGGAGACCACTAAAAGGTTTTGGTTTGATGACCTCAGGTTACGAGTGGAGGCATGTGCACGAATCAAATCGGCAATAATGTGTGTGTGTGTGTTGGGGGGGCTGTTTCTCTAATGCTCTAAAAGTTAAAAGTAGAATTTTAAAATGGAACCTGAATCTGATTGGTAGCCAGTGCAGCGACTTTAAAACAGAGGTCATATGAGCTCCCTTGTTCGAGCGGGTCAGTAGCCTCGCTGCAGAGTTTTGAACAACCTGTAGGCGGGCTAGCCCTTTCATGTTTAGACAAGTAAACAGGCTGTTACAGTAGTCGAGTCTTGTGGAGATAAAAGCATGTATTATCATCTCGAGTTCACTTGTTGACACGATGGATCTAAGTTTAGAAATGTTCCTCAAGTGAAAAAAGCAGGTTCTTACTTTCTGATTTTAATATCCCTCCAAAGAAAAAGCTTCATCAAAAATAACACCCAGGTTTCTAAGGTTATGTTTCTGTGAGGAACCTAAGTCACCCAGTCGCCGTTTAATATCGGGTATTACACTGCCTGGTGCAATAATCAAAGTTTCTGTTTTGGCTGGGTTTAGCTGTAAGCAAATATTGTTCAACCATTGTTTAATGTTGGTTAAACAGTCAGATTGGAGAGCTTATGATCTTCAGCAGGCTTAAAAGAATAATATAGCTGAATATCGTCAGCAAAAAGATGATAAGATACTTCAGGAAACTGCTGTATTATCTAACTTAAAGGAAGAATGTATATTAAAAACAGAATAGGTCCCAGCACAGAGCCCTGAGGAACTCCACACAACAACTCTGTAGATTCCAACATGATCTGGTTTGCAGACGCACTAAAACTCCTTTCAGATAAATAAGATGTCTAGAACAGAGCCAGACATCCCAACCAGGTCTCTCAGTCTGTTTATCAGGATGGTATGGTTGACTGTGTCAAAGGCTGAGGTAAGGTCTAACAAGACTAGGACTGTGTATTCTCTGGAGTCTGCTGACATCATAATATCATTAGTGACTTTCAGTAGTGCTGTCTCAGTGGAATGCAATTTACGGAACCCAGATTGAAAACGGTCATGGATGTTATATTTCTCCAAGTATGCCGTAAGGTGGACAGCTACTGCCTTCTCAAGGAGTTTTGACATAAGTGGGAGTTTGGAGATAGGTCTTAAATTTTGAAGTAGTGTTGGGTCCAGGTTGGGATTTTTGAGCCTTGGTTCCACAATGGCATGTTTAAAAAAGCTGGGGAACACCCCAGTCTGAAGAGAAACATTAAAAAGGTTCACAACCCAATGACGAATGGTGTCAAAGCCATTAATAAAAAGCTTAGTGGGGATAATGTCTGAGGGGCTTGAGGATGGCTTCATTTTGTCCACCAGGGCTGCTATTTCATCATGTGTTACAGTTGTAAAAGTCGACCAGGAGTACAAATGGAGTGCCTGACTCGGAGAACAAGAAAGCTTTGGGGAGATTTTAGCATTGATGTCTTTAATCTTATCAACAAAAAATCGGAGGAGTTTATTACTATCTACTGTACTTTAGAGTGTACATCTAAAGGTACCACGTCTGGGGAGACAATAGCACTAATTTTGTCAAAAAGAAACTTGGGATTTCTCTTGTTTTTTGATGCGAGTTGAAAAATATTCAGATCTAACAGTTTTCACCGTGTCATTTAAGGAGAGCATGAGATCTTGAAGATGGAGCCTGTGTACGTCATGTTTGGTTTTCTTCCATAGTCGTTCCGTTTTGCGGCATATTCTCCTTAAGTTTAAGATATGCCCTTGGATAAATGAGTCTATCTTCTTTTGTAAAGCCGAGCTTGTTTTAATAGGTGCCACTTGATCCAAGATGGATGTGCATTCCCTATTAAAAGACTGAATAAGAGCAGTTACATTGTTTCCAGTAAAAAGTAGACAACTGTCAAACATAATAGAGAACCTCTCAGCAGTAGTCTCAGTTATTATGAGTCTATGAGTTTTTAACTTCACAGGCGTTTGTTTAAAGCTAAAATTGAGTTCAACGAAGATACAATTATGATCACTCAAGTGTACATCCTCAGCAAACACATTGCCAATGTTGAGGCCCAAGGAAAAAACAAGGTCCAAGGTATGGCCTTTTAAATGGGTTGGACCGGAGACATGTTGGACAAAGTTAAAAGACTCAGATATAGATAGAAGTTCAGCTGCAGAGTTAGATGAGGGATCATCAATATGAATGTTAAAATCCCCAAGAATTAAAACTTTCTCCACCTTGATAATAGAAGATAAGAAGTCCATAAAATCCTTTAAGAACTCAGTAGCAGGGCCAGGAGGGCGATAAACTAAAACACAATAAAAGATGTTCGTAGAGCCCACCTTAATTGTTTGCGACTCAAAAGAAGAATAGTTTTCAGTTTGCATACCTCTGCAGGTGAAACTGTCCTTAAAGACAACAGCAAGTCCTCCACCACGGTGACCTAAACAGGGGGCGCCCAAGTAAGAGCAGTCTGCAGGACGCAGTTCGTTCAGGTGAATAAACTTGCCATCCCTCTGCCATGTTTCAGTGAGAAACAGAAAGTCCAGGTTTTTCCCTGTGAAGAGCTCACTCAGGGAGAAGGATTTGTTTGCGATGGAGTGGGCGTTCAAGAGCGCAATACAATTAAAAGCTGGCAGCGCAGGTTTCCCATCAGCTTGTCAGAGTGGAACTGACAGCAAACACCGTGTCCGCACGTGAGGTCTCTAGCAGTGCCACGGAACCGGTGGGACCAACCACTGGTTGTGCAATGCAGGCTGTGAGGGTGCAGCGGTGGGGAAATAATTGGCAAAATCCAGAGCATCAGGTGGGCAGGATCCACGCTGTAGTGGCAGCGAGTACGTGTTTCCAACCAAATCCGGAAGGGTAACTGGCAGCAGAAACCGGGGACGCCTCCAGACGAGTCGGGAAATCTCCGATCTGTAGGCTCGTCTGATGTGTACCTGGATGCCGGCCCTACAGCCTCTTTTCCTCGATTTCTTCTTGGAATTACTTAGGGCACGTTTTGTAGGTAGCAAGAAGTAGTCCAGTGAGGTGGAAGAGTGAACAAATAGTGGGGGGAAAGTTTTTCTATAACTGTCCCAGTCATCATAAAGACGTTCCATAGACTCTTTGATGTGGAGCAAGGAAGAACGGTCGTAAATCACATCAGCATGGCTCCATATATTAAATGTCAGGGTTGATATAAAAGGATAAAATACAATACAACGTAGGCAGGTAGAAGTCAAGCCGAGCAAAGGCCCCATCTTTGGAAGTGATGGCGCCTTGTGAGATCTTGCAAGAAACTTTGCGAGATCTCACTCCCAGTAGACTTTAGGATTTGTTTTAAAATCCTTGTTGTAACACACAGATAACTTATCTCTGAAAAATAATGAATCAATAATCAAACAGTGAGTTTGTGCGTTTGAGTTTTACTTTGTGTGTTTCAAAGATGGAGGCCACGCTGCTCTCAGAGGACTGTGTGTGGTTGTGGTAAACGTGTGAGCTGCTGCTGCTTCTTCCTCACATGTTTGATATGTTTCATATTTCCAGCTGATGCTGATCACCCTAACCTTAACATCACAGACAATCCTTTGGTTCTTCTTCTGTTCCTCTGAAACTTCCATGGTGCCTTTCAAATTAAAAGCCCTCCCTGTCTGCAAAGACTGGACTGTGCTGCAGCTGGTGGAAACAGTGTGTAGGTGTGTTGTGTTTGATGGAGGACTGAAGTGTGTATCCAGCTGAGCTCTCTGTGTGCTCATATATACAGATGCTGATAAACACATGTTTGTATTTGGACCCTGTTACTGATCAGGACCTGCTGTGTGTTTCCTGTCCACAGGTCTACAAAGAGTCATACTTCCTGCTGTGGTTCACATGTTCAGCGTGTTACTTTGTTTCTCACATGTTGGCTCCACGGTCTCTGCTGCTGTGGGCTGATGTCACGCAGCGATACAGCTGCTGAACATCTGGCCTTGTTTTGCTCCATCAGCAGATATTTGACTTTTAGATCACATGATATTTGCATGCAACCTTCAAACACGTGTGGAGAATTCATTATTTCTTTGAGAGATTTTTTAGTAAATAACAGAAAAAAGAAAGTAAGAGAAAAGCAAAACTTTAATTCTATAAAAGAGTAAAAATTCCACACACATGTAACTCACCACTGTGTGAACATCACAGGGGAGAAATCGTTTCTCTGAGTCAGAGATGAGTGTCAGTAACACAAAAGTCAAACTCAGTGTCATGCAGTGACTTTTACACAACCAGATCAGATGAACCAACTCACACTAAAACATGCATTTTGCTGCACTCTTTACACTTATTTCTTTTCTTTCTGCTCTTGTATATATTTTGTAAAACCACAAAAAATATTTTATATCAGCAGCAAGTTTTTCTCAAACTGCTGCATCACAGCTTTCATGCTCTGACCTGCATGTGAAATGAGATAAAAGCTCTTTATTAGTAACTTTTACAACTTCTGGCAGTTTAATGTCTGAACTTTGGAATGAAACACACCCTAAGTTACAAGAAATAACACCACTGTCTGTAACAAAGTGAATCCACCTTAACACCGCCTGTGTGTGTGTGACTGCATTACACTCCCACTGCTGGGAACCTGAACAAGAACTAGAACAAAGTCTAAAATAGAAGCAGACAAACAGCTGCACCACCGAGTGACACTTGTTGACACGGTTTTGTAGATGGACTCAAGCGCAGACCAAGTGAGCGGCTGTGGACAGCTCCCTTTCTTTCTCCATAGAAACTTTATTGAACAAACAATGAGTATCCAACATAACAGATGGGCTGTGGACAGCCTCCTAGCCTTCAACTCCACCCTTACTTGAGTGTTTTTCCGGTCGCTAGCACCACAGTGCGAAAACTTTAAGATGGACTCAGAAATGTTGCTCCATTGTTTGGACAATTTTAATTCTCGAGGAGCTAGAAAAACATTATCATCATCGCCCCCATGTTTTGTACCTTAGGCTCATCAGAGACAATCATATCCAGGTAAAATAATTTCCTTTAATCTACACGCATTTAGGAATTACTTAGCTAATTCCACGTTGTGCCAAAAAAGTGTCGCCTGCCAAAACTAAATCAAATTGAGTTCAGTGACAATTACTGTTTGTTTGAATCAATTTATTAAAAACATAAAACCTTTTAACCAATGCAAGACATAACAATGTAACAAATAAATTCAAATAAATAAATTTCTCAATACATAAGTCATTTTGGACTAATCTTTCAAGAAATGAAAAAAGTCTCTCCATCCTCTCCCTGCTCTCCTCTCCTCAGCCTCTCTTTGCTGCCTCATGTCCTCTCTGATGAGGTCTAGCAGCTCATCGTCCCTGTTTCCTTTCCTCTTTCTCCCTGTCGTAGGTGGCTGAGCTGCTTCGTCATCGCTGTCGTTTTGGTCACCCACTGCTGCACTTGGCCCTGGAGTGTCCTCAGGGAGAGAGGAAATTAGGACAAGAGGCCAAATGGAAGCCCTCTGTCCTATCACCTCATCCACGACAGCAAACCAGGGCCAAGTAGCAGCAGTGGGCTTCCCACTGACTCCCTCTCCTGACCCTGGATATTTCAAAAATGACAGCAGGCAAATAAAAACAACACAACTCTTAGTAACTGCACATGTATTAACTTAGGTTCTTAAGAATTATCTTCTTGATAACACACACACGTACTTTGTCTGTTTTTAAGTTATCTCATGTCTTCTGGCCTGCAAGGGGGTGACTTTCCCCTGCAGGCCCATCTTCTCCAGAATTGTCCTGATCACACACAACAAATAAGAGAAGAAAGGAAACCATGGCAACAATGTTAATCCCTAAATCCAAAGGTTTTCACAGCAGACCACCAGAGGAATAGTCTGGACATCACAGGTTCTGTACAGCAGCGGTCCGTGAGTCGTTTGGTACCGGGCCACGAGAGTTGAAGCTCCGGTGTGACATTTATGGTTTTCAGGGATTTTATCATTAACTCTGTTTCCCTGGGTCTTTCCCTTGTTGTAGTTGTGTGTCTTATTTTGAAAGAAATATTTACACGTTACCATAGCGACCAGAGAGCATTAAGCGGCAGAAAGGAGGATGTTACTCTCAATGTTGTTGGCGCATTTTCAGGAGGACGCTGCTAAAGTTACACAATTATACAGTACAGTCACGTTTATTATTATATATTTACAAAATACCACAGTTTTTGTCTTGGTCGGATCATTTTATGTGGTTGCATTTTTCCGCGATACCTTAAAGGCCGGTTAGTGTTGACATAAACCGGTCTGTGGCGCATAAAAGGTTGGGGACCGCTGCTGTACAGCATGAGGGTTAATAGAAAAGTACACATATGAATATGATGTTTAAATTGATTTATTCTTGTACCTCCATGCTGTAGCGGCCCAATTCTTGTTTTGTGTTTGTTTTCTCCTCGTTTTAATAAATTAAGCCGTTTGGTCTTTGTTCCCCACAACATATCACCAACTCGAAAAAAATCAAAATTAGCTGTATGTAAGCGGCAATACATGAAAAACCGCGGGACCCACCATACAAGCTGGTTTATGGTTATTTAAATTAAAGAAACATGTCTATGCAGATGCCCAAAGCTTAACACCACAACCGCTATAACAATTTAACTTTTGTACAACCAGATTTTCATATACTTACATTTCAAAGTGTTTTCCTCTCCCGCTTCGACCACCCGAAACAAATCTCCTCTATGACCCGCAATGAATCCTGGGATATAGTAGGACACGAAGGATACATCGAACCCATCCTTAAAATTTGTCGCCACATTTTGAGTATCTTTGAATTCGGACAGCCTTCGTCGCGTTGCTGTGACGTCATTGCCTCCAAATATGGCATTTTAAGCATCCTTCCTATTTTGGACCATTGCTCTTTACAAAACATCTCTAGTTCATTCAGGTTTGATGGCTTCCGAGCATGGACAGCTCTCTTTAACTCACACCACAGATTTTCAATAATACTCAGGTCTGGGGACTGAGGTGGCCGTTCCAGAAGGTTTTACTTGTTCCTCTGCATGAATGCCTTAGTGGATTTTGAGCAGTGTTTCGGGTCGTTATCTTGTTGAAAGATCCAGCCCCGGCGCAGCTTCAGCTTTGTCACTGATTCCTGGACATTGGTCTCCAGAATCTGCTGATACTGAGTGGAATCCATGTTTCCCTCAACTTTGACAAGATTCCCAGTCCCTGCAAGTGGCTCCGTTTGTGCTGTGGGTGGTGTAGAATAATAGGGATTATTTTATATAACCATCATCTTTGTCATTGCATTAATTATCATTTCATCCAAGCATTTATTGAAGTTGCTGGCATTATGTTATAATTTATATTATAGGGGTTATCCTAATCAAATATTAACATGTTTATTACAGGTGCAGTTATAACTACTTTAAAATGATTGAGTTAAATATATATGTATCATAACTCATATGCTGAGTATATTGTTACAGTAAAATAGTAGCTGAGCAAAGGCCTGAATGTATTCAGCTTCTTGTGGTATTTGAGTTTGCTTAGTTACAGGTGACGGAAGGATGTCCAGTCCATGGTGACCTCAAAGGCCTTAGGTCATCACCATATTCGGAAGAGTATGCCACAAGGAGGAACCTCTATGTTGCATTTAATTCTTAAAATACATGAATGTTCTGTACATGCAAATTATGTGCTTGTAAACGCAAGAAGGGGCGTTACAATACCCTGATGTTATAAAAGCAATCTAGAGTGTATTTTGGGTAGAGATGTACAACTGTTTTGCAGTTTGCACCTCTCCACGCTGCGTGCATTCATTAAAATCAATTGTTTGATTGACCTTTTCTGGACCATCATTGTTTTGCTCTCATCCTCAATTTCGAACCCGTAACATTTGGTGCATTGGCCGAGGTTGAGTAGAGAGAGTTGGAGGTTGAGACTGAGAGGGTCCAAGGTGCTCAAACAGGCAGACACGAGTCAGTGGTCGAAGTGAGTGGACATAAGCCGGCTTATTCAAAGGTAAGGCACTACCTGTTGAATTATTTCCAAACAGTGCTGAATTGGTTCTGACAAAATTGAAAGTCTACTCACTGAAAATTACTGGTAAAAGTCTGTTTTGATTTTGGTGAAAATCTCATGAGAATTGAAGTTGAAGTAATGATAATGTAAGGTTAAGTGACAGTACTGATTAAAGGAAATGCAGTTGGACTGCTAAGGAAAGAGAATTTAAAGTAGTTGGACTACTGAATTTAGGATATAGGTCATTTGAAATCTGTATATGGTCATACAGTCATAATTGAATATAAAGCTGGGCTTGGGCATCAATAAAGTCGGTTTGGTGGTTTCATAGGATGTCTTTAAAAACATAATTAAATTTCTGTAGAACGGAACTGTGGGAAGTTCTAAGAAAGTGCATTGTTCGGAGGTGACGCTCCCAATTTCCTGAGGACGCTCAGGATTTTCCGTTGGACGGGATAGTTCGATTGGCAATCGTGGACAACTGAGGACGGTCCAAAATAGCTACTGATTGGATCAGTTGACCGTTTGGAACGGTGTTTGCACTTTTTTTGGGTAGTAAAGGTTGGACCTTGGGCGTTGGACGCTTTTAAATTTACTTAGGAACTTTAGCAATTAGACCAGACACAGGTTGGACCTGATACTGGGTCACTGATTATCAAAAACTTGGAGTTTGTCCCTTGGAGGGTTAATTCAAATTTTGTCTAAATTATGTAGGTTGTGCAATTTAAGGCCTTGTAAATATTATTTAATTTATCAGACGTCTCTGTGTTATAATTTCTATGTTTGTATATAGGCTCTGTCTGCCACGGGCACTGCAGCAGGCTGTTTATTTTGAGAGTGTGTCTGTGTCTATGTAAATGAGATGCCTGTGACTTATTTAGAGTGACATTTCCTGTTTACTAATGAGTAACTAATGACTGACTGCAGAGACTGGGTTAAGGACGACTTATATTGGTGTTTTAAGGGAAGAATTGCTTTTATTTCTACTTTGTTGGCATTACGGTTGTTAAATACGATGACTACTTTATGATACATGTCTGTCTCATTTTGCATGTGTGCGAGTGGCTTTCAAATGTAGTTTTGTAATGTAACCTGTACACTCCATGGAGGAAACAGACCATGGAGTTTCGGAAGAAGATAGCAGAGATATGACTGGCTTTACGTTTAGTCTTGTGTTGACTCCAATAACGGATGGTCAGACAGGGCTGGTTGAAACAGAGGTGCGTGTTTGCTGTGAAATAGGGGCCACTGACCATGACTCAAAACACAAAGGCTGTTAGATTAAAAATTACTGTGAGTAACGGTTTGACTTTTGACTAGGGAAATAATATGCTTACTTTTGGGTCTATGAAGATATTTGACCTTCAGTGATGTTATGAGAGGTTTCAGTTTTCTTTTTCTTTTTTCTTTTGACTTGCTCTTTCTGATCATGGAAGGCATGTCCAAAATACTCGTATGAAAGCGTATTTTGTGTGATTTTAACTGTGTGAATGCTGTCAGTATTTGATTTGAGTGACTGGGTGATTTGTCTGAGTAAGTGAAAAGGGGAAGTTTGAGAGAGAGAAAGGCAGTGCGTGTGAGACGATTTATGGCGTCTGAAAGAGGTTAGAGCATTTAAAAGGTGTGTATGGAATAAAGGAGTGTGAAATATATTTCTTGTGTGATGAAAAGTAGGATGTGCTAAAGTTTGAAAGTGCTTTTAATTCAAGAAAACAAAAAACAAAGGAGTTAGATTAGTTTGAGGAACAGGAAATATGGCTCTGTGTACCGAGGCTGCTGCAACAGGAAGTATGTGTGTGTGTGGGACAGGAAATGCATGCCCATAAAAAGGGAAGCTCACGGTGACAAGTGTGCACCCAGAGTAGAGAGAGATTTAACTCTGGGCAGATGAAGCAAAAGGGAGGTTTTAAGACAAAAATGAATATATTACTAATTGTATGCTTTAGTGTGTCAATACAGGTGGACTCTCTCAACATTGCAACCTTGAGTTCAGCAGCAGAAAAGTAGATTAAAAGAATTGGGAGAATAAGCCAGTTTTTGGCTCGAAATTGTGCGGCTGGATCTCTCACTTTGTCCCTGAAGCGGAGAAGAAGTTCAAAGGACAGTCAATCGCCTGATGAAGACCGATAGAACATCGTGGACTTGAATACAGCAGGCAAATGACAGTGCCACTGATCCATTAACACTGATGACGACTGACGACCAGCAGCAGCATGTAAGAGTAATGTAACATGTACTGTGAAAATACAGGCTGGGCAGTTGAACAGTGGGATAAAGAATTGTGGAAGAGCACTGGACATTGAGTGATATTTTGCCATGCTGGGACTTAATCTGAAAGAAAGACTGTAAAGAAACAGAGAAGAAGACAACAGCTGAGTTGAGACTGTGTTTGCGGGAGCTTTGAAGCCCGAACAGGACATTGTGCAGAGAGGACCAGTGAGAGATGAAGCTGGACGAGTTTGACTGCGAGAATATAGGATATAATTGGATTGAAAATTGAAACCTGAACTCATGAATTGTTTAGGGATGTCCATCATAGCATAACAAAGAGGTAAACATTAGAAAAGGTAAGAATAATGAAAGAAATAATTGTTATTACCTTAATGAATAGAAAACACACATACAAATTGTTACATGTGAGATTATTTTTGAAATGAATCAGAAGTGAGATAGTTTGAATCTAGAGCTCAGTGAAAAATGCATAAATTAAATATGAATACATGAAAATGCAATGAATACATAAGGATGCAATGAAGAAGCAGCTTACATTCAATTAACATAAAACGCAAGGAAGAACACGCTTACATACATGGCATAATTGGTATTTCTGACCAGAGATAGAGAAATGGGTCATTTAAGCATTTGTGATAATAATGAAAATGTCTTAGTTTTGTTATTTTTAGGGGCAAGCAGACCTGGACCAATTCTCCAGATCCAGGAGTCGGATGAAACTACAGGTTAACATGAATGGATATGTTAAGGCAAGTTTCTGGTTGAATTGTTTACAGTGTCCAGGAACCTGACAGCAAGCCCTAACTGGTGGTGGAAGACCAGCAGGGCTGTGATTTAAGGTGGGGAAGTAAAATTTGGGTTAGTGATTGGGGGACGGAGAAAACTGACTCTTTAACTGGAGAATGGGAAAGTGTCTGTGAGACTGTGAAGCCATATATGCAAAATAGCACACACAAACATACGCAATGAAGATCGGCTTGCTACTTGTATGAGTGATAGAATGGTGTGAATGTTGAATAAACTGATTAAACTAGTTTAAAAGGGTGACTTAGGAGTGCTTTTGCACTGAGTGATCAAAACAAGTGATTAGTATAGAAAGAAAATGAAAATAATTGAATAGTGGCATGAGGTTTAAAAAAGTATTTCTTTTGCCAAGTTAAATTGTTGAGATATGGCTGAGTATGGAAAAAGTTTGAGAGCTTGTGTGAATGTGGACAGAGGAGCTTGCTGTGTGTGTGTGATTGAGGCCTTAAAGGAGGGGTAGATTGTTCAGAGGTGCAAATTTGATTAGGAGGTTTATAAATTAGTGTTGACACATTGTTGTAAGATCTTAGGCTGAATCTGAGTATGGTAAAGTGCCTAAAGGGGGATATTGTTGTGTACGAAACGGTGCAGCTTTTGGCGAGGTTTTCAGTGTGTCGAACGGGTGAAATTTCAGATTGTTGAAGATTTTTGAGGTTGTTGTTTTATTTTTAATAGAGGGAGTTTTGATAAACATGGACATGTCTAAAAGGGCCCATAGTTTCTATAACAGTGCACTTAGAAAAAACCTGTCAGGTGATTTTGTTTTGTGTTTTGATGAGCTAATAATCAGCTCTCTTTTTCTCATTTTTGTTCTAAGCAGGCTTGCAAAAGAGTGGATAACAGCGCTGAAAATTCTCGGTGACCTTCTCCAGATTACAATAGGCAGAGGAGAAGGCTAACTCTCTGTCTAAAAGGATTGCCGCGAGCCAATCCAGTCCAAAAGCAGAAAGAACTATTTTCTTAAAAACAAAGTAAAACAAATAAATGAGTTGATGTTGCTGAGAGTGAAGACTGAATATTTGCGAGATAGTCTCCACTGTCAGCAATACCTGATGGTAATGCGTGTGAGTGAATGTGTGTAAATGGATGGTGACTGGACGGACCAGGCAGACCATAGGTTGGACCGACTGGACACTGACAAAAGACTGGACTAAGGTTGGACACATGACTGATAATTGTTCTGTTTTAACTTTTCTGTTATAACACAGGTTGGATCATAAGTGGAAAACTGAGTATAAAAGGTGATGTTCTGGTTAACACACAGGTTTTGTTTCCAGGTCAAGGATGCAGGCTGTGGATGGAGCCAAGAAAGGATTTGACATGATGATTAATTTGATTTCATTCCTTAAATACAGGTTTGAAGTTATGGAGCATTTATACATAATATGATAGGACTAAACTTTTCTTTTAATTCCCTAACCTGAGTGAAGGATTTTGAGTTTGTAACACATGAGATGTGTCAAAAAAAGGGGGGTGTTAATATATGCGATTAGCTACATGAAAGGTGCTGTCACACAGCTTAAGTTATTTGGTTGATTTATTTTATGACAAAATAATAACAAATGAAGAACAATACAGAATCCAAATCTGAACCAAAGAACAAAATAGTGAAATGTGGATTATTGGGTTCTTCTCTGTATATATGAAGCATTTGTAATGTGTATCTGCTAATGAAGGCTTGTAGAGGCCAGTTTATACTCACAAACGAGTGCTCAGCCAGACTGAATAACAGGAAGCTTTAGTGCACAAGGCATATTAATAAATATAGACACAAAAAGAGGAACTCCCCATATAAACAACGTTCAAAAATGTGTGAAGTATAAAGTACCGAAATAACACTATATAAGTCACAGTTGATGATTCTAATGTTAGAGAGCTCTTGCAATTGGCGTCTGAGCTGTGCAGAGGTCTCTCTTAAGACAGGTACTTATGTAGGTTAGCATGAGGTTGAGTTAATTTTATACACAATGCATAACTGTGCTTGTTTAGAGTTGATGTTCCGTCCAAACAGGTTTTAAGCTTCACTGGTGAGAGTGTCTAGGTGATACATGTTGAGGGATGATGAGAACATAGCAGGTGAATTGCACGCACGCTTACAAACACACATGATTAATATATAGGCCAGGCCAGAGGCCTGGACTTGATGTAGCTTTCAACTTTACAGCTCCTAACTTGTAGGAATGGCGTGGAGTGTAATGAATGAATGCAAAACATGCTTACAGACACAATCATGACAGGGGTTTATTTTACAGGGTAAAGGTGGACCACAGGTTGCTTTGTTTCTGCTTAGCAACTCCTGAGGTAAAAGGTGTTAAAGATAAATATGCAATAAGTGAACAGGAAATGTGTGAAGGTGAGCCGGGTGAAACAAAATGTTGTAGATAATGGAAACTTGTCTAACGGGCATTAACAGTAACTTTTGCATGTTATGTATATGCTTGAGGCCAAAAGAGGCGTAAAACCAGATAGAAAACTTTGAAGTGTGCTTTTTAGCGGAGATTTAGGCTGACATGGGGATGGTGTGCATTTTACTTGGGTTGTGTTTAATAAAACTAAAAGCGTTGCACACACACATAAAGAGTATTGAGATTGAAGAAAGTTAATATAATGGATAGAGCCCAGAACATGATAATATATAAGTGAAATCAAATGCAATGTGTGATTTCACTTTTATTGGGAAAATAATTAGCCAAGAAATGTGTATTGAACTCTCCACATACATTGACACTGCGCAACTATGAGTGGGCAATGTAATGAAGCAACTGTTACATATTTGCATTAAACTAGCCAACATAGACTCACCACAAAATGATGTAGGATGTTGCCCTGCAGCGGGGGCAGAAAATAATTTGCAAATCAGGGATGTTATGTTGATTATAATATGCTTACTTATGTAGACACACACACAGAAGGGAAGAATTTCAAAACAAAACAAAAAACAACTTCCCTTATCCTGTCAAGCACAGGAGCAAAATAAAAATCTCTTTGGGCTCTGGTAAAATTTCTTTAGTAAAAGTGTAAAAGGCCAAACCTAGGAAGTTCGGCAAACAGGAAAGTTCCTTGAGTATCAGGAGTTAATAGTCAGGAAACATTTCTCACATTAACGCCTTATATCTGAAAAATGATTGACTGATAGATGTAGATTGACATACAAGTGCACATACATCCAGATGTGCATTTAGACATTAAAAGTGTAGAGACATGTACACACAGATTGGCAAACCGGTACAGAGTCTAGCTGAAGGGCTTAACAAAGCAGACGTGGCAGTAGGGTTTGTGATTTTGCCTGATATGATATTGTGAACCAACTTTGAATAATGACAGGAACCTGAGATGAACACAGTAAGTTAGTAAGGTATAGCAGAGAAAGGTTGTTTGTTTTCTATCCCTTACAGGAGAAGATTTCCACTAGAGAGGGACCCAGAAAAGGAGCAGAGACCACTTAAGCATGAAGTGTTTTCAAGTGGGAGCTGGTGTTTTATTGCTGGACCACCTAGATGACGTGAGGTTATTGTCTGATTTGCTGAGTCAGGGGGCGGCTAGAGAGGGTCAGAGCGAAGGTAGTGGACCTGGGAATGGTGTAGTGACGTCTTTGGAAGACGTCAAAAGGGGGAATTGTAGAATAATAGGGATTTTTTTATATAACCATCATCTTTGTCATTGCATTAATTATCATTTCATCCAAGCATTTATTGAAGTTGCTGGCAATATGTTATAATTTATATTATAGGGGTTATCCTAATCAAATATTAACATGTTTATTACAGGTGCAGTTATAACTACTTTAAAATGATTGAGTTAAATATATATGTATCATAACTCATATGCTGAGTATATTGTTACAGTAAAATAGTAGCTGAGCAAAGGCCTGAATGTATTCAGCTTCTTGTGGCATTTGAGTTTGCTTAGTTACAGGTGACGGAAGGATGTCCAGTCCATGGTGACCTCAAAGGCCTTAGGTCATCACCATATTCGGAAGAGTATGCCACAAGGAGGAACCTCTATGTTGCATTTAATTCTTAAAATACATGAATGTTCTGTACATGCAAATTATGTGCTTGTAAACGCAAGAAGGGGCGTTACAATACCCTGATGTTATAAAAGCAATCTAGAGTGTATTTTGGGTAGAGATGTACAACTGTTTTGCAGTTTGCACCTCTCCACGCTGCGTGCATTCATTAAAATCAATTGTTTGATTGACCTTTTCTGGACCATCATTGTTTTGCTCTCATCCTCAATTTCGAACCCGTAACAGTGGAGAAAAGGCTTCCTCTGCATCACTCTCACACACAGCATCTCCTTGTGTAAAGTATGCCGAATGGTTGCACGATGCACAGTGACTCCATCTGCTGCAAAATGATGTTGTAGGTCTTTGGTGCTGGTCTGTGGGTTGATTCTGACTGTTCTCACCATTCGTCGCTTCTGTCTATGCGGGATTTTTCTTGGTCTGCCACTTTGAGCCTTAACTTGAGCTTGGAAGCCTGTGGTCTTCCATTTTCTCAATATGTTCCTAACTGTGGAAACAGACAGCTTAAATCTCTGAGACAGCTTTCTGTATCCTTCCCCTAAACCATGATGGTGAACAATCTTTGTCTTCAGGTCATTTGAGAGTTGTTTTGAGACCCCCATGTTGCTACTCTTCAGAGAAAATTAAAAGAGGAGGGAAACTTACAATTGACCCCCTTAAATACTCTTTCTCATTATTGGATTCACGTGTGTATGTAGGTCAGGTGTCACTGAGCTTACCAAGCCAATTTGAGTTCAAATAATTAGTTCTAAAGGTTTTGGAATCAATAAAATGACAACAGTGCCCAAATTTATGCACCTGCCTGATTTTGTTTAAACAATTATTGCACACCTTCTGTAAATCCAATAAACCTCATTTCACTTCTCAAATATCACTGTGTGTCTCCTGTATGATATATTTAACTGACATTTTTTATTGTAACAACCAACGATTTATACAGGAAAATAATGACTATTAACAAGGTTGCCCAATCTTTTGCATCCCACTGTAGATCTTGATGGTTTTTGTAACTGCACTTTCGGACAACTGCTGTGTCAGCTTTGTAGCAACCTGACTTCTGCACAACACAACAGACAGTCCCAGCCCCATTAAGAAGGCAAGAAACTCCACAAATGAAACCTGACAAGGTACACCTGTGAAAGGGAAAACCATTTCAGGTGACTACATCATGAAGCTCATTGAGAGAAAGCCAAGGGTTTGCAGCGCTGTCCTTAGTAGTCTGTGGAGACTCTGTGTGCCTCCCAGAGCACTCTGGCATGCACACACAACTTAAGGTCAGGAGAGACGTTATATCTGATCTTACTGATTTATGGTATAAGAGGACACCTACTGTGTACCTGGTTAAGTATAAGAGCCTTTTGTTTAGATTGACCACTAGACTCCTGGCACCAGCTTTGGGGAGTCTTCACAGGCTCACATCTTGACACACAAGGTACTCTTTGTGTGTCTGTATACGTCATATGTTAATGAACCTATGTATATTCATGTAACCTCAATAAAAGAGCAGTGTTGCGAGGAAGCAGACGACTGGGGTCAAGCGAAGGAACGGCGTTTGTCCAGTTGGTCTCCCTCATATACGAGAATCATAAAGAGCTCTGCTTGGTGTTTAATGCTTTTTGCTGTGTAAATGAATTGTCTTGAACGTTCCAGCGAATAGGTTTAAGCTACAAACCTATCAGTTGGTTTGGAAACATATCCAGTGATGCTTCATCTCCTGCTTTGCATTTGTGTGGGCGCCCCGTCAAAAACCTGTGTATTATGCTAGCAGTGTCCCAGCGTTCTTTTTCCCCCCCTTTTCATACCCCCCACCCCTCGGGGGCAGGCTCCACACTTTGGGAAGCTCTGATCTAAACTAAGTGCTGGTTGACTATTTTCATCCTCTCTCTCGGTTGCTCTGGTTCAAACTGGAAATGTTGAACAGAAGCCATTTGCAGTGCGCCGCTAACTGAACTCGATGCGGTGCAACCGTATGACGTCACTACCCAGAGTGCATTGAGATGCAAATAACAATGGCGGCCTACTGGTAAATCGGTTTTATATAAAATGTGCTTAAAAGGAAAACATTTGTGGTATTAAAATACGCCAAATGTGTTATTGAAAGTACAGTACATATTTTAGATAAACATGTCTTAATAGCCGGGGTTCCCTTTTAAACCTACACCATCCTTCCAATTCTAATATTTCCGCTAAGTACTCTTTAAAATACCAAACAACCTAAGTAATAGGGTTGCCAACTCCCAGCCAAAAGGGAAAAAAAAGAAAGAAAAAAAAAGAAAAAAAAAGGGGAACCACCCTCCACCTCATGATGCTTAAACGACGTAATTGACTTTAATTTAATGCACGTGTAAAACAAGTGCACAGAAATCCAAATGTTTTTCCACAATAATTAAATATGTCTGTGAAGGTTCTCAGTCATCCAGGTCATCTAGTCAAAGGACCTTGCAAAGAAAAGCGTCTGGACTTCTTTAGGTTGCTTGAAGACGTTTCACCTCTCATCCGAGAAGCTTCTTCAGTTCTAAGGTCAAATGGCCGAGAGTCCCAGATTTAAACCCAGTGTGAGTATCCCCCTAAAAAGGACCCCCTGGTGATCCTCTACCTAATCACATGAGTCAAGGTGTGAAAACGGGTTTCCGGTGAGCTCATTGTGAAACCTGGCCCCACCCTATCATGTGATTTCCTGAGGTCAGATGGCCCAGGATGTGAGTGGGCGTTAAGGCGTCTGGGAAGGGAACTCAAAACTGGATTATAGATGGCAGACAGTTGGTGTCATAAACCCCCGCCTCTGTTCAAAGATGGTTGCTTACAGTGGACGTAAATGGCTTCTTTCACTCCTCTTTCAAACCATCTGTCCTCTCTGTCCAAAATGTGAACATTGGCATCCTTGAAAGAGTGACCTTTGACCTTTAGATGCAGATGGACTGCTGAGTCTTGTCGTGTTGAGGTGGCTCCTCTATGTTGTGCCATGTGCTTGTGAAGTGGCTGTTTGGTCTCTCCGATGTAGAGGTCTGGGCATTCCTCGCTGCACTGTACAGCATACACCACGTTGTTAAGTCTGTGTTTAGGAGTTTTGTCTTTCGGGTGAACCAGTTTGTGTCTGAGTGTGTTGCTGGGTCTGAAGTACACTGGGATGTCGTGCTTGGAGAAAACTCTCCTGAGTTTCTCTGATACACCGGCTACATAGGGGATGACAACGTTGTTGCATCTGTCTTTCTTATCCTCCCTCACTGGTGTCTGATCTTCTTTTCTGTGCATCTTTGCTGACTTAATAAACGCCCAATTAGGATAACCGCATGTTTTGAGTGCTTCCTTTATGTGTGTGTTCCTTCTTTTTCCCTTCAGGCTTAGAGGGAACATGTTCTGCCCGGTGGTGTAGGGTCCTAATTACTCCAAGTTTGTGTTCCAGAGGGTGATGGGAGTCAAAGAGGAGGTACTGGTCCGTGTGTGTGGGCTTCCGGTAAACTTTGATGTTGAGGTTGCCATTCTCTTCAATGTGCACAGCGCAGTCCAGGAAAGGCAAACAGTTGTCCTTAGTGTCTTCCCTGGTGAACTTGATGTTCTTATCCACGGCGTTAATGTGCGCAGAGAAGGATTCCACTTCTTGTGTTTTGATTTTGACCCAAGTGTCTTCTACATATTTGTAACAGTGGCTGGGTACTCTCCCCTTAAAAGAGCATAAGGCTCTTGGCTCTTTTATTCTGGGACTCTCCACCATTTTACCTTAGAACTGAAGAAGCTTCTTGGATGAGAGGTGAAATGTCTTCAAGCAACCTAAAGAAGTCCAGACGCTTTTGTTTCCAAGCACCTTTTCCAAATGTTTCCTCTAGCCGTTTCTTTTAAGCACTTGTTTTGCAGCTGTTTGTTGTCCTGGTCTCACTTTTTTTTGACATGTTGCTGCCATCAAAATTAAAATAGACTTTTGTTTCCTTAAAAGCTTGAAATTTATTTAATGTAAATATTAAAAAATGTTTTCTAGGTTCCATTCTGAATAAAAGGACTTCTCTGACTTCTAAAACTTGAAAATCATTACATGTAAACATTACTGTGTTTACATTTTAAAAAGCATATTTCCTGAATAATTTTAATTTTCTTTTGTAACTTTATAAAGTGGTCCTGAGCAATAGTTCTTAACCCTTTAAGACCTGCCATAGAACCAAGTCCATCAGAAAATCCGGTTCCGTCACTTCCGGTTTCGGGCAGGTAATGGCGGACATGCGATAGTTGGCGCTGACGTCTATTCCAACGTAGGAAGTGTTATGAACAGCTGATCGGATCGGCAAAGCATGTTTCTGAAATATTACGTTGTTGTTGCTGCAAGTGCTTTTTATACAATTTTGTAAAGCTATATGTGGAAACCGTGACAAGCTGATGGCATAAGATGCAAGTGCAACTCCTCCAATTTCATATGCAAAATACTTTTTAAAAATTTATTTATTCATTTTTTTTAATTGTACAAATTAACAAATACAGCGCATATCTTTCAAATCAAAAAGATATGTACAAGTATAGGTGGTTAAGAACAAAGCAGCCATCGAACAAAGAACAAAAGAAAATAACATTATAGGTCAGAAATAACATAAAGCAGCATACAAGTACATTTCATGACCTTCCATATAAAGTAAGAGAAAAAAAATTAAAAAACAAAAAACAAAGAAAACAAAACAAAAACAAAAGTACTCACACACAGTCTAGCTACATCAGTTGAAAAGCAGCATCAAAAATTCAAGTAAGGTTTGAGCTTTATTTAAGTTACACTTGTCTAATGAAGCCTTCAATAGAAGGACTTAATTTTTAAAGCCAGCAAAAATGGGAGTAATTTTCAAGAAGCGACATTTATGAATGAAACATTTTGCAACTATAAATAAGTTGTTAATCCCAAATTCTATTTTCTTATTTTCTGTAGGCCAAATCTAATTACTTGAAAGGTTAGAGAAGGGCAGTCAATATTTTTAAAGGTTAACCAGTACTGAAAATCATCCCAAAAAGTTCTGGAACTTTCACATGAATAAAAAAGGTGCTCTGTAGTCTCAATCAGTAGCGGTTTTAGATACGGGCGACACGGGCGGTTGCCCGGGGCGGCATCGTGGTGGGGGGCGGCATCACGGGCATCGGCAAAAAAGAAAAAAAAATTGCTCATACTCATGCTGCCCCGACACCAGCCAGCGCATATGGGAATGGCATAGGCACCGATCGGTTTCTATCGCCCATTTGCTGGGAGTAAGGGCGCCCTCGTTTGCAAGGTGCGCCTGCTGCTTGCGGCTCAGGGAGGAGAGGGGCGGCGGGGGACTGTGGCTGGCTGGAGCAGCATCTAATAACCAACTCGCAAAATAAAACTAAATAAAAACAAAACAACAAACACGAAAACAGCAGACATTATGATACAGACTTATAATTTGCACCGATGTTTTTTCGAAATTCTATACACGAAAAGTGAGCGCGAGAGCCCTCGGTGCGCCTGCTCGCTGCTGAAGTCAAAGTAAACTTTATTGTCATCTCCGCTACATACAGTCCAGGATATAGAGAGACGAGACGACGAGGCTCCAGTTACAGCAGTGCAAGTAAACAAACAATAAATATAAGAAGAGTAAGAAAATAAATATAGGGGAGACCGGGGATAGATGTAACTTGGGTCAGTTGTAACACTTCCAATTTCTCCAATCAGGGCTAAGTTTCAAATGATGTGATTCATCCTGTACATGCCCAATTCAGTTCTGCTATCACATGTGAAAAATCAGCACATTTTGTTAAACACAGACAATTTAACAGGAAAAAAGTAATTTGTATGCCAAAAAGTAAGTTTTTCTACTTTATTTCAATTTCTAATAGCATTATCTGCTTTGCAGTTAAACTCATCAAACTTAAATTATGTTATTTGTATGTCTATGGGGATATATTCTGTGTAGGTCTTTAGTGCTAATGTTTTAGCCGTTGGCTGTAATGTTTGCTCATGGCTATAGGAGTCTGGGTCAGTTGTAACAGCAACAGTCTGGGTTAGTTGTAACAATAATGCAGATGGTACAACTTACCACACTATTACTTTAACTTATATTAAACAAGTTGGGGCAACGACATCAGCAGAGAGAGGTTCACTGGTCGCCTTTGTATATGCGGTTAACACTAGATTTACTATCCTGCGCAAATTTGCGTAACTTCCCTAAACCCAATACCCCCTAGAATTACTGGCTTTTTTATTTTCTGGTGCAAGTCCCGAGGTGTTAAGCACCCCTGCTGAGATTTTCACAGGTCGTCAGCTTGTTTCTCCTACAGCTTTTGTTGTGCAAACCACCCATTGTCCTTGAGGCCTGGCACATTTGCATTTGCTCACTCAGAGTTGCTCAGATCCAAGGCAGGCCAAACCTCTGTGTTACAACTTTCAGAAATGCCTGATAGAAATGCTTCAACTTACTCATGAGATTTTGACCACATTTTTTGCGGAAGTCACAACTATACTGAATGCACGACCGTTGTTGCCAGCTGCAAGAAATGCTTGGTAGGGAACAGCTGTTCCCTACCAAGGTTCGTTTCAAAGTTTGAAAGACTTTGAAATAAAACAGACTTGTGTACCCATATATTGTGAATGTCTGTCTTTTGTATGTAGGTTGTAACACAGAGGTTTGGCCTGCCTTGGATCTAAGTAAACAAATGCCAATGTTGCACACACACACACACACACACACACACACACACACACACACACACACAGCAAATCTGCATTTATTTGTCCCACAAGTGGAAAATCTGCATTGTCATTGCAAAAAAGTGGACAGAGCACAGTATAGAAAGTGCACTATACAAACAATCTGGAAACATAAATATGGACACGTGTATTCAAAAATATTGGTGTATGTATACACACACACACACACACACACACACACACACACACACACACGTAGATAGATAGATATGTGTGTGTGTGTGTGTGTGTGTGTATGTATGTATATACATACACACACACACACACACACACATATACATATATATATATATATATCGATATAGATATAGATATAGATATATATATATATATAGATATATATATATAGATATAGATATATATATATATATATATATATATATAGATATATATATATAGATATATATATAGATATATATATATCTATGATATAGATATATAGATATATGATATAGATATATATATATATGATATAGATGTGTCTGTGTGTATAACTAGACTTTATGCTTTAAGTTCATGAACTTATGGCATTCATTTCAATCCTGTTTGTAAGAGCAATCATGTGTCCTGTTGGTGCCATTGTGGATTGCTGGTCAGAAAGTTTTCTGGTGCCACTAATCAAAGAGACAATGCCCCGAGATAGATTCATTTCAATTATGCAACACCTTCGATTTGATGACAGGGACACGCGGGCAGAACGGGTGAAAACAGACAAATTTGCAGCGATCTCCGACATCTGGACACGCTTCAACGAGAACTGTGCTAAGAGTTTCACTCCAGGGGAACACATGACCATAGATGAACAGCTGTTCCCTACCAAGGTTCGTTGTCCATTCACCCAGTATATTGCAACCAAGCCAGACAAATTTGGGATCAAGTTCTGGATGGCCACGGATTTGGACACCAAATATGTCTGCAGTGCATCTCCTTACTTGGGAAAGGACCCCAGTCGTCAGAAGGGAGAGAGGCTGGCAGAGAACGTGGTCATGAAACTGATGGAGCCGTTTTTGGATGATGGAAGAAATGTCACAACGGACAATTTCTTTACTTCACTGTCACTGTCGCACAGACTGCTGCAGCGCAAAACAACATTACTGGGCATGGTGAATAAAGTCCGGCGTGAACTTCCTCAACTTGCAAAAGATACTGCAAAGCGAGAGGTATTCTCCACTTCAGTGCTTAGAAGTGGCAGTGTGTCCTTGACAATTTATGCACCTAAAAAAACCAAGACTGTGTGTGTTCTAAGTTCCATGCACCAAGACGTGACGATCGGTGACGGCAGAAAGAGGAAACCCAACACGATCACAGACTACAACCACATGAAGGTATGTGAATGTGTGTACAATTTTACACCAGTGCTACAATGTTTTCTGATGTGTGCTATACAGGCCTATAGAAAAAAACATATACTCATGACTCTCTCGCTCTGCTTTTACAGTGTGGTGTAGACGTGTTGGACCAAATGGCACGGATGTATTCTGTAAGATCAGCAACACGCAGGTGGCCAGTAGCGGTTTTCTACAATATGCTGGACCTGGCGGCAGTGAATGCCTACATTTTGTACAAGGCATGTACAGGGTGGACAGGCAAAAGAAGATTGTTTCTACGTCTTCTAGCTCAGCAACTTCGTTGCCGATTCATGCAGCACAAGGAAATCTTAGCACAGAGGCAGGTGCTGTGCCAGGGACTGTAAAGACAACACAGTGCCAGGTGCAAGAGAGCTGCAACAGGAATCGCAGCAGATTTACCTGTGCAACATGTAAGAAATTCACCTGTGCCAAATGCAGGGATGATGGACACTGGGTCTGCAAACCCTGTAAAGTTTGAAACACTTTGAAATAAAACAGACTTGTGTACCCATATATTGTGAATGTCTGTCTTTTGTATGTAGGTTGTAACACAGAGGTTTGGCCTGCCTTGGATCTGAGTAAACAAATGCCAATGTTGCGCACACACACACACACACACACACACACACACGCACAGCAAATCTGCATTTATTTGTCCCACAAGTGGAAAATCTGCATTGTCATTGCAAAAAAGTGGACAGAGCACGGTATAGAAAGTGCACTATACAAACATTTTATATATATATATATATATATATACATACATAGTTATACACACAGACACATCTATAACATATACACATACACACACATATATGTGTATGTATATATATATGTGTGTGTGTGTATATATGATATAGATGTGTCTGTGTGTATAACTAGACTTTATGCATATTATATAAGGTGTGGCTATATAAATATATAAATATATGTACAACTCTGTGTATATATGTTTATGGACAGGCATGCAGGCAGGTAAGGAAGGAAAGTAGCCTTGCAGGGAAGGAAAAACTTGAATCTCTCATGGTTAGGGGTTGGGGGAGGGTGTGTTTGCACAACAAAAGCAGGAGAACAATGGAGCTGACGACCTGTGAAAATCTCAGCGGGGTGCCAAGAGGTGTTAAGGTCGGGGGGAATTTACGCAAATCTGCGCAGGCCAGTAAATCTAGTAATAGGGACTTGCACCAGGGAAAAAAGGCTCAGTAATTCTAGTGTTAATGCCATTGGCAACACAATTCCTCCACTGTTTGTGTTCCCACACATACATTATGCAGACCACTGTGTCAGAGATGGACCAGTAGGAAGTATTGGTAGTGGAAATAAATCAGGATGGGTGCAAGAAACAGATTTTATCATCTTTCTGAAGCACTTTGCAAACCACACCAAGGTAAGCCATGATAAAAAGTAATGGAATTGCGATGCTGGTGCACAGCTACATTTTTTCAGCTTCATTGTTATGTTCAAAAGTTGGTGCAAGAGTTGTAGGTTATAATGCCCACTGAGCCAATGAGGCCAAACTCAAGGAAAACCAACCAAAATTAATGAAATATTCAGTTGCAGAAAATTCCATAATTTGTCTTTTTTGGGGGGTTGGAATATGTTCAAAAGCTAGATTTCTGCATTCTGTCACACACACACAGCTACATTAATGGCTCTAAGTGCATTCATGTGTTGAATAAAAAAGATTACATGTTAATGTTTTGTCAGTACCCTTATTTCATTGTGTTACATTTCACCCCAGGATATGTTACAACTAACCCAGACTATGGGGTTAATTGTAACATTTCCCTCTTTGTGTTTGAGACCATACCATGCAATGAGTAATTGTGCTGCAGAGAAAATAGCTGCACTATTTAATAGCAGAGACATGTAAATACTTTGCATTAAATTTTGAATCCACTATCTTAAAAGAGCTCCAATTTACAGACAGAAATGTCAAAAATGTTACAACTATCCCCGGTCTCCCCTACACTTTAGGACTCGGGGTAAAGGGATCAATAACAATTTAAAATTTATAATTTACAGTTTGATGATTTAAAATCTAACACACGAAAGGGGGGGGGGGGGGGCTGCTTCCAAATAGAGCACATTTCATTCATAATGTTGTAAATCCAAGCCTATTATGTATTCATGATTTGAATCCTGGGTTGTGCGAAATCCCAGTAATACACCTTAGACAAAGTGAATCTGTGAACTAAGGTGTAGGTCTATTAGGTTATGTTGTGGCGATCCTCGAGTTGGGGGATTTGTGTTCATACTGGAGTCCACAATTAAAACCAATGTAAGATGGACAAGATAATTTCAAAGCCATCAGGTGCTCAGTTTAGAAAAAATAGAAAAGAAGAGGAGGAGAAACGAGCCAAAGATACAGGTAAGCAGATGTGTCATTGGATAATGGCAGGTCATCCTGAAACAATCAGAATCAGAATACTTTATTAATCCCTAAGGAAATAATGTGGGTTACCGTTGCTCCAAGAAGAAATGGTAAAAATAGTAACAGTAACAGACTAAACTCCAAACAATACATTATGTTACAGATTTTAATATTAATTAGTCAGTGTCAATTGTTGATTTGTCCTGTTCTCATTGTATGACGAATTATGATGGCTGTTTGGTAGCCGTTTGCATACCATGCATACCCTCTCTTGTGTGTGTGTGTGTGTGTGTGTGTGTGTGTGTGCTTCTGGCGAAATTCAGTATGGTTCCGACAACAGTTTTATGTTAATGTATAATCCTTAATATGTTTATGTGTGTGTGTGTGTGGTGGGGGGGGGGGGGGGCCAGAGGGAGTGTTCGCCCGGGGCGCCAAACAGGCTAGGACCGCCACTGTTCTCAATATCAGTGTTGCAAAAAGTGCATGCGTTTGTATATATATTGAATTTCTTGTGAAGATAGTCCTTGGACGGGTATATGGCATTTAAGATTTTAAAGTGATTTTCTTTTGCTTTTGGTGGAATTGGAAAAGAAAGATACTTAGTCAAAAACCTTGAATTATAACCTTTAAACAAATATTTTCTATTTAATTGAGAAGGAAAAAGTTCTTTGGTTAGAATTGTCCTTAAAAATTTATTATTGCATGTCTTTCCTTTAAATCGACGATCATCAATAATTAAGGACGGTTCACGAATTATAGAGGAAGAATAGGTTAAACTGGCTTTAGCCATCTGAATCATTGCAGGGGGAATGGCTTTCACAACTTTAGTGAATTTACTTTGATTACATGATAAGCCATAATTATCTATGAATTTATCATATGATAATACATTGTCGTCATTGTCTAAAAGGTGTAAAACGGTCCAAATTCCATGATCCATCCAATGCTTATAAAAGATGGATTTTCTTTTTATCAATATACATCTGTTGTTCCAAATCGAATTTGTATGTGGAGAAAAATTATGCTTGTAAATCATTTTCCAGTACTGGAGAACCTGTTTATGAAAATTGGATAATTTAATTGGTAATTTGGAAATTTCAAAGTCACACTTTAAGAGAAATTCAATGCCATCAAGCTTCTCGAAAATTACTTTGGGGAAACAAAACCAAATACTGTTTGAGTTATTTATGAAAGACTGCAACCATTTGAGATTGATGGAACCATCCATTGCTTCAAAATCAATCGCATTCAAACCTCCTTTTTCAAATGACTTCACTACATCATTCTTCCTAATATGATGTTACTTGTTTCTCCAAATGTAATTAAAGTTAATTTGATTTATATTATTGATTAGTCTATTGGAAACATATAAGCATTGTGATGGATAAATCAGTCGAGACATACCTTCTGTTTTAGTAAGCAAGACGCGTCCAAAGATGGAGAGGTCTCTTTGTAACCAGCTGATTAAAATCTTTTTAGATTTCTGGGTAATTTGCTCCAAATTTAGATTTTCTCTATTATTAGTATTCTTTGAGATTATAATACCCAAATATTTAATTTCAGTTTTAATAGCTATGTTAAGAGAGATACTGGGTTTACAATCATGAATAGATAATAATTCACATTTTCTAGTATTCAGGTACAAACCAGAGGCCTTTGAAAATAGTGAAATTTCATTTAGGGCGAGAGAACCTGTGACATGTTCTTTAAAAATCGTGTAGTATCATCTGCTAATTGACTTATGATCAATGGGCAAAATACTATTGAGCTAGCTTATGTGGTTGCAGTTGTTTCACCTCAGCCGGTGATTGGACATCAGCCGCTGATAAAGTGTGCTCACCTAAAAATGCTCTGTAGGGAAACAATTTTTTAAATGTGTTATTAATTAATTTAATATGTCAATAATTAATTAATTAAATGTATCATAAATATATATTTAAATTCATTATTTCCCATTTTAATTAATTATTAATTAACTATTTAATGGTGTATTTAATTAGTTCATTTTGTCAGTCGTTCCATAGATGCCCAGTGTCCGACATTTTATACAAATTAGACTCTGAAATAAAATTTATCACCAAGGTAACAGCTTTCTGCTCCCAATTAACATCAGAGAAATCCCGGAGACGCTGACAAGCTTTCATGTTTTCATCAACAGTGAGGAACTTGAGCTCCAACAACAGAGTTGCACACATGTCCGTACCTGTGCCGTGTGAGCGTGTCGGGTCTCCGGCTGATATCCTCTAGTGATGGCCCGCTTGAAGCTGACGCTCCGGTGTGTCAAAAAAATCAACACACTGCTTCAGAAGCTTCATTTAGAACGTAACTGATTCAGTGGTTTATAAGGAAGTGAATCATTCGCGGGATTTGTGGAGTGTTTTGATGGTGAGAGAAAGCGAACCACTGATCATTCTATTCAGAGATATGGAACCAGTGAGGAAGAGGGGAGGTTCTGTCATGTGGGAGTATTTTGAGTTGATTTTGGTCACCTTTGGTTGGGTTTGCCAGCTTTATGTTCTTGTTTGGGTTTTTTTGTATTGTGCGTGTTTATTTTATCCGTGAAAATTCTTTTTCAACTATTCTTTTTAGCTGATAGTTTGTTGGCCGCAGCAAGACCATATACCTGCATCTCTACAGTTCCTGTGCAGTCCAGTCTCTTCTGTTCCATGTGAGAGGGTTTTCTTTAAGGCAGGAGAAATTATCTCCATGAAGAGAAAAAGACTCGGCCATTACACAGAGGAACACATTTTCTTCTTTAATAAAAGGGTTACCTTAAATGCATCATGTTTTTAATTTGCAAGTACATATGCATTATCCCTTTTCAGTTCACAGTCAATTCTACCCCCAGTTCAAAAATATATATAAGAATGGCTTGGAATGGCCGGCTATTATCGTGGCTTCTGTAAGAATTTTGGAGGAGGAGGAAAGGCAGGGTGTTGATCACCCAATTGGTTACTTTTCAAAAAATATTCAACTCCCACCAACAGAAATGCAGTACCATTGAAAAAGCTCTTTCTCTGTTGCTTGCTCTACAGCATTTCGAGGTCTAGTTCATCACCCGTCATTGTTTACACCGATCACAACCCCCTCATGTTTTTGACTAGGATGCAAAATTCTAACCAAAGGCTCATTAGATGGTCCCTCTTAGTGCAGGATTTCAATCTGGAGATCCATCACAAAAAAGGGACCGAGAATGTAATGGCAGATGAGCTGTCGCGTGGTTTTCTGAACTCCTAAGTGCCAAACATCTATAGGGGAGATGTTTGGTCTTGGGAAGGGGGGTGTTGTGGCCCTGGCCATGATCTGTTTTGGTGGCTGTTTTCTTTGTCTGTGTCTTTAAGTCTTTGCAGGTCCCTGATGGGATGAGCTGATGGCTGCTGATTGGTCCCCTGATCACGTGGTCGCTTTCAAAATCCCTCACCAGCAGTTGTCCCGGGGCAGCCACTGACAGCAGCAGCAGACCTGACCCTGGCCTCCAAAACCTGTGACATTTGTGCCTGTGACTTTTGCAACTTTCTGAATTCTGTATATAGTGTGTACATTAGTTTTCATTGTAAATAGCACTGGAACAGAAGGGGCAAGCTGCCTTATTGTTTTCCCTTGCACTGTTTTCTCCTGTCTATCTCAGTTAGGGAGTTAGGTGTAGCGCTTGTCTTTTGTTTGGTTTTTGATTTCACATAGTGTTTTAGATAGCACCTCCTCCTGACTTAGCTTGTTTTGTTTGTTATTTTGGCCTTTGTTCACCCCGGAGCTTCATTTTGCAGTGTAGAAAAATAAACCACCGTTCACTAAGAAATTGGTTTTCCCTCTGTGTATGGTTTTGGGGACCAGGGCGGGGCAATCTTTTCAAACTTATGTTGCGTTCCTGTACCCCTAGACTGGGGCGTAACAACCACACCATGGTGCATGTTTAAACAAGGGAAGTTTATTGATCAAAATTATTTATTAAACAAATAAACAACAATTTTTTCACCACAAAAAAAACATGTTCACAACGGTGGCCCAATATCAGACAAAATTCCACTCTGTAGAATGGGCAATCTTAAGGATGCAGTTCGTTTTATTTTGTAGATTCAAGCGGCTCTTCATATTTTTGGCCACCAGATGTCCCCAGAGAGGACTGGGCTGCAAAGCTTCGAGTAATGAATCATTTTTTAATACAAGCTTCAATGCTTCAGAAAGCTTAATTTGGCCATCACTAATATCCAGCAGTCTGCGCTGATGCTGGATCTCCTCCTCATAGTAGACGACGGTTTTCTGAACCTCGCAGAAGATTTGTTGAGAAACAGCAGTCAGCCTCTCCTCTATGAACTCTCTCAGAGACTCAAGTGAACACATGGCTGCTTCAGCTGCGGTGAATTGATAGAAGCGACAGCGACGCTGTGTTATTGGTGTTTGATCGACAGGACCAGGATTGATACTTTACTTTGTGTCTCTGAGCTCAGCCTGCTTCATCAGACGGCAACCATGTCTGCACACGCGCCACTCTTCTCCCATCCTCCCTGCTCTGCTGTGGTTTGCTTTCCGTGATAACATAATGCGCTACAACCCTTGATTCATATCTTACGGAGCCCCACAAGGGACATTAGAGCAAAACAAATGAAGGTGTGCTTTTGTGAGATTCTGCAAGCGTTTTAAAATTAATTTCCAAGCACTTCTGTGTCAGTTTAAGGCAACAACAACCAGCTGCTGTATTCTGGCAAGCTGCACTGATGGATGTGTGCTAATAGCAGGGAAGCAGTTATTGTCAGGATCTCACAAAAGTACATCATTTGTTTTTCTTCATGTGCCCTGCAGATCGTGACACACAGATTGGCTTTGGTTAAAAAAATAAAAAACCCTCGGACATATAAACATGAATCTGTCATCAACCAGAGGTTAAACTTCCTCTTTACTTTTTAACAGCTGGTTTAAAAAGTTTGGCATTTTTACATTAAAAAAATGCCACTGGCTCCAGTGTGTTTGGCAGGGATGTTGTTATGTTCCTTCATAGAGAACAGAACTGGTTCCTTTCTAAACCTGAACCCTGGTGTTAGGTTAATTGGTCATTCTAAATTGCCCATAGGTGTGAATGGTTGTTTGTCTCTATGTATTAAACCTGTAATAGACTGGCAACCATCTTGCACCATGGCAGCAAGGATACGCTTCAGCGCTTCATGGATCAGTATCAATGTGACCTGATTTATCACTCAGTGAAAAACCCCATAAAGGACTCATTCATTTGTTATTGAAAAATAAGCTCAAATCACCTACACCACACATTAAGTTCAAAAGAATAATATAAAATTATTTTCATGAGTTCATTCCAGCTAAGCTAATGAAACAAACAAAGATGTCAATATTGGCAAAATGTAAATTTGTTAAAGTCAATTATATTATTAAATAAGAAATTAATCTATACTACTCAATTTTACTACTTTAATATATCTCTCTCGTTCTGCATTACTTTTTGTACTTCCTATATGGATGCATTGTTTTCAAACAAATAGCTGTTTATTATTTCTAACACACAATAACCTGAATGAACCACACACCACATAAAAACCCTTTAAAATATAACATCAAGAAAGCTGAAAGCAACAATAACAAAAGTAGACAAATATGTCAACACAGGAGAAAATACTATGGCAACACCAGCACAAACTTTACCCATCACTTGCTCTACTTCCTACAGTAAGCTCCTTATGACTTTTTCTGCTTCTCCAAAGTAACAGTGAAGTTAAAGTGACAGATACGAGGACATCCAGCATGCATTGCAACTGGGTTTCCTTGAAAGCGATGATCCAAATGTATATCAGGTAAGGTTTGGGACTGTTATGGTCTCATTTATGGCTGTTACAGTTAACAAACAGTAAAAGTAGAAACAGGACATAAACAGTGCAATGTTTTGTTGTCCACCCTGACCTTCTCAAGCAGAGCTCTGAGTCTCCTCACTTTCTTCTTTACCATTTGTGTAAGTCAGCAGATGTTGCTGTCACAATGAAATAGAACTATGAATCCTAACAAACTGCAAACAGACAAAGCCTGTGCAGTGATGTCCACAGACGGACAGTGTCTAAAGTGTTGAAAGTGATGCTGGAAAACAAAACAAGAGACTAGAGCCTATCAGGAAAACTAGTGAGTGGACCTCTGATTAAAGAATTTCTACCAAACTACAACTGCAGCTGAACAAATGAGCTGTTGGTGGAACTTTACACTCTGAAATATTGAAAGATTTAAAGGATGAGACAGCTCAGCACAGCATGTTATTAACTTCACACATGAAGTGGTTCAGTCCAGTCAGACTTCAGTTTTGCAGTCACCGTCCACATCCTGCTTCTTTGACTGGTCATCACGGTAACTCTGGACTTTCCTCCATCGAATCCTGAAGTCTGTCAGTCCTTCTGACAGCATGAGGCCTGACAGCTGGACAAAATGTGCAGATGATGAAAAACATGAAGCATAGTTTGAAATTGTGTCAAGTTTGTGTTGGTGACTGAACTGCTGACCTGCTGTGAAACCTGCTGCTGGATCTCTGTGCTGTGCATGTCTACCTCTGACTGAAGCTTCATTTTCACCACTGTTTGCTTTGTCACTGCTAAAAATGAACCACATATAAAAACACAAACATTAGTGTTTTACATGATGACAGGATCTTACAGTGTTTGCATTCTGGACCTCACCTGTGAAACAGAAAAAATAGATTCTGACGGCACAGTTGCAGTCATTCCATTTCCCCGACATTAAATTCAAATCTCCACAGTACTCAGATGAATATGAATTCGCAGGCTGACCAGACATCCAGTTAGTGAATGTAGAGGTTGTGTTGTCAGACCAGAAGGCCCAGGGATCCCTGTAGAGGCCAATCTACACATACTGAACCACTGATCCATTCAAAGTGAGCGTGATGTTGGATTTCTCCTCTTTGCTTCTTATACTGGTCAGGTCTGTGTGGTATGTCCTGCAGTACGACTGAGCCGCTGACCAGGAGCGGCTCTCCATCACTAAGATGTAACTTGTACTGCTGGCTGTGAAAGGTTAAAGAAAAGGATTAATTTTGAAACACACAGACTATGAATCTCAAAAATTGTAGAGATAACTAGGGCAACAAATCTTTTTTCCTACCATTGTAACACAGGAAAGGGTAAGAATCTCCACAGGGTCTATCATTCATCTGTGTTTGTCCCTGAAGAGCCACACAGTATTCCTTTGCATTTAGACAGTCTGGTTGGCCGTTAGCCCAGATCAAAAATTCATGTGTACTGCCAACATAAAAATTATTTTCCTGCATGGACCACTTCCAGCTGTAACGATCATCATAGAGCCCTGTCCAAGCCCAATCATTAATATTTTGCGCCATTGTCACAAGCACTTGGTTGATGTTGCTGTTGTAGATGGTGACCAAGTCAGTGAAGTGTTCTCTGCAGTAACTCTGAGCTTCAGTCCAGGTCATTTTCTGGTTCACAAAGTGGTATTCTCTGGAGTGGGGAGGAAGAGTGGAAAGTCCTCCTGAGAAAAATAAAAAGTTTTTGAGTGTGGAAACTGGGCTGTTAGACAAATCACTGAAAATTACTGAAAAATTAAAACCATTTAAATAGTTATACTAAATGGAGGTTTGCCAGAGGCAGGAAGTAACACATTTTAAATGCTTTATTTAGTACTCAAGTAGATTTTTCAAATATTTTACTTTTACTCCTTACATTTTTACATAGATTTGTCCTTTTATTTTTTATAACATTTTGTTTATCACATTTGGTGGATGTTTGTGTTTCACATCACTGTGCAACTTCAAACATCAAAGTTCTTGGAGTTTAAATGGAGGGAACGATAACACAAAAAAGAAAGTACTCCTGGTGAATGAGCTATATTTTTTAATTTTATTTCTTTTTCTCTGTAGTCAAACTGCAAAATCTATGTGTAGTGCAACCATTCACAACTAATATAGTAAAACTAATAATACATGTATTACAAATGTTTGGGGAACAAAACTTAAAAGGAATGAGTACAACCGAGTCACTTTTTCTCTTTAGCAAAACTCAATATTTAATGTTCACTTTTATAATCTTTTTTAATTATAAAAAAAATCAAAGATCTGGACATTTAAAACTCAACAAACATGTCAGATAAAATGTAAAAATATTAACACAACTGATTACCAAGATTGCAAAAAGTAATGCTAAGTACATTTCATAAGTTAAAACGTATTTTCTCGGCCTACACCAAAAACACTGCACTGTTAATATTAAAAAAATATTAAAATCAATTGTTTAAAAAAAGAATTTCAAATGCCAAATACATGATATGTACTGCTGAATATCTGAGTAGGAGATTTGACCTATTAGACAATAAACTGCAAATTGCATTTTTCTTATGCAATTCTGATTCCAGAATTAATGCAGCTGTCACTTCTAAGTAGTCTGTAAACTTTCCTGTATCACAGCTGGATGCTGAATCACCTGCTGTGATACAGGATGAATTTACAGGTGAATTTACTGGTCTCTGATTATTTGTTTATTTATAAGGAACCCCATTAGCTTCCACAACAGTGGTTGTGTCATGGTCCTGGGTCGGTGACCCAGCGCTTTAAGTTTATTATTATCCTTTTTCTAGTTTATTCTGATTTTGTATTTGTTCTTAGGGTGTGAGTTGTGTGTTTCTTTCTTTCCTACCTGTGTCTCTCCTCTGTGTTCTGTTTGTGTCCCCAGTTGGTTGTGTAAAACAGTCTGTGACTTTCCTGTTTTACTTTGTAGGTTTGTGTCTCGTTATGTCCATCAGTTCCAGCTGTGTCCCCTCCTGTCTGCCATTTCCTAATTACCTGGTGTGTGTATTTATACTGCATGTCTGCCTGTGCTCCTCGTCGCGTCGTCGGTGTTCAACCTCCGTGTTACCCTGTCTCTCCTCTGTCTCTCCTCTGTCTCTCCTCTGTCTCTCCTCTGTCTCTCCTCTGTCTCTCCTCTGTCTCTCCTCTGTCTCTCCTCTGTCTCTCCTCTGTCTCTCCTCTGTCTCTCCTCTGTCTCTCCTCTGTCTCTCCTCTGTCTCTCCTCTGTGTGCTCTCCCTGCAGTTCTCCTCTTGTGTTTCAGGTTTGCTACTCTTCGGTTTAGTTTCTCCCAGTTTAGTTCATCCTTGGTTCTGTTTTGCCATCCCCACTTTATGTTCAGTATTCTTATTAAATCACCCTCACATCTTAATAAGTGCTGCATTTGAGTCCTCCTTCCTCACCTCACACGGCCGCTGCCCCGAGCCGTGACAGTACGACGCGACCACAAGATGGACCCAGCAGCACTTAACCCGTCTAAGGAGCTACGGGAGAATCTCATCGATGCCACACAAGAACTCATCGACCTGTGGCTGGAAAACCCGGATGACAAGTCCCAACGCGCTATAGAGAGACAGCTACAGCGTCTGGTGACCGGTCTCCCATGGCTTCTGGGCTCGCTATATCCGTGGGAGCAGGAATTTCTTCTTTTGGATTTAGGACTTCATCCCCCGTCTGCATTCACTTTCGAGCAGCCAGATGCGGTGAGTGAGCGGGATACTTTGGCTTCCCCAGATTCCGGGACTTTGTTTTCTGGGGCTATTCAGAGTGGGATGAGAGACAGTCTGTGTAGATTACCTACCTTTGTGGTAACAGACCCTTCCCAAGTGGGTGTCTATAAACCTTCTGTTAAACCTAAAGACTGTCTCTGCCGCTCCATCCGAGCCTGGACTTTATTGCCACTCTCCAGCTCAGTTTTGTGTTCAGCCATTTGCTTCCCATTCTGTAGCTCAACCGTTAGCCTCCCTAGGAGCACAATTACCTGTTCTGCCAGCCACTCAGCTACCATCACCACTAGCATCACTACAACCCACATGTCAGTCCATGGCTCAGTCACGATCTTCACTCGCCCCTCTACAGGAAGCTATGCCCATGCACCCCTTAAAGGACTGTTTTTCCACCGCTGTTTCTGAGCAGGGAGACAAACTGTTTCAAAATGGACCTGTTCCTCTAAAGCTGTCAACATTAGAGACTGTTACTTGCTCCAGGGCTTCCCCAGAGGCTGGGTTACAACCCTCAGCTAACTCTGGACCCCTGGAGGCCAAGTTGCCAGCTGTGGACTGCACCCGGCTGTCACTGCCTGAGCAGGGTCAGGGCTCTGTGCAGCTACAGCCCTCCACGTGTGTGCCAGAGGCCCACGTGCCTACTGGTTTTGTTTCATGTGTGCCAGAGGCCCACGAGCCTGCTGGTTTTGTTCTGTGTATGCCAGGGGCTTCCATGCCTACTGGTTTTGAGCCTGTTTTCGCTGGGGAGACCGAGGAGCCCATCCAGCCTTCGCCATCAGCAGCTTCCGCTGAGGGGTCTCGGGAACCGCTTCAGCCTGCTGCTTTCGCTGGGGGGACCGAGGAGCCCATCCAGCTATCACCATTGCCTGCAGCGCCTACGTCTCCGGCTCTCAAGCCGCCGCCGCCGCCTTCAGCGACATTCTCGCCTGGTCCAGCCTCCGTGTCTGCATCAGCCTCATCCACGCCTGCAGCGTCTGCATCAGCCTCATCCACGCCTGCAGCGTCTGCATCATTGGCTTCCGCAGTTGCCACGCTGCCGCCCAGTCCTGCTTCGCCTGGCCCAGCCCCTGCATCAGCTCCAGCCCCGCCTGGTTTGGCTTCAGCAGTAGTTTCTGCCTCATCCTTCTCCTCACCCTTGCCTGGTTCCACTGCTGGCACGCCGCCATCCGGTCCACATCTGGTGCCTCATCTTCACTGGCCGTTTTCTAGGCCGCTGGCTGGTCGTCATCGCCGTCGTGGATGCCCTCCTGAACTATTTGCGCGCCACCACTGCCTTCCGCGTGGCCGGCCTCCGGACTTCTGTGGCCGCCTCCGCCTTCTTTGGGGACGGCCTCCTGAACTGTTTGCGTGCCGACATGGCCTTCTTCATGGCCGGCCTTCTGAACTGTCCCGTCCTGGCCTTCTGTGCTATCAGGCCCCAGGCCGGCCACCTGAACTATGTTTCGGACTCTGCTCCCCTGTGTGTTCACAAACACACAGTGTTGGTCCGGATCCTCCGTCCTGGGCCTCCCACCGCCCACCCGGGCTTGGTGGTTCATTTGTGTTTTGGGGCTGGCGGGTGCCAGCCCTTGAGGGGGGGGGGGGGGGGTACTGTCATGGTCCTGGGTTGGTGACCCAGCGCTTTTAAGTTTATTATTATCCTTTTTCTAGTTTATTCTGATTTTGTATTTGTTCTTAGGGTGTGAGTTGTGTGTTTCTTTCATTCCTACCTGTGTCTCTCCTCTGTGTTCTGTTTGTGTCCCCAGTTAGTTGTGTAAAACAGTCTGTGAGTTTCCTGTTTTACTTTGTAGGTTTGTGTCTCGTTATGTCCATCAGTTCCAGCTGTGTCCCCTCCTGTCTGCCATTTCCTAATTACCTGGTGTGTGTATTTATACTGCATGTCTGCCTGTGCTCCTCGTCGCGTCGTCTGTGTTCATCCTCCGTGTTACCCTGCATACTCTGCATTACTCTGTCTCCTCTATGTGCTCTCCCTGCAGTTCTCCTCTCGTGTTTCAGGTTTGCTACTCTTTGGTTTAGTTTCTCCCAGTTTAGTTCATCCTTGGTTCTGTTTTGCCATCCCCACCTTATGTTTAGTATTCTTAATAAATCACCCTCACATCTTAAGTGCTGCATTTGAGTCCTCCTTCCTCACCTCACACGGCCGCTGCCCCGAGCCGTGACAGGTTGCTAGTCTTCCTGGGGCTCAAACCATCAAATACAATCAAATAAAATATTACACAATAAAGTTGAAGCAAAATATCCACATAATTTGGCTCTTACATGCACAGTAAGGTTTTACAATTGTGAAAATATGAGCGTATAAATATCAATAACACTAAGACAAAATACACAAATTTCCATTACAAATGACATTGCCCTCTTACAATATTTACAATAATTAAAAGCTGCCTAAATAGGCTTTTAGGTGATTTTTAAAATTATGAAGAGAAGACAGTTCTCTAATTGCATAAGGCAATTTATTCCACTGAAAAGATGCTTTAATATAATAGACTTTTTCAAAAAGTTGCTTTTAACTCGTGGAGTTACTAAATTGCGATTTGTTAAAAATCGTGTAGTATGATTATGTATTTCATCTGGATACTGCAACTGAGCGGGAAAAAAGTATGGTGTGTTTAACAGTATTGCTTTCTTTAAAAATATAAGTAAGCCATAGTATAATTTAGCTTGTACAGAAAACCAAGAAAGTTTATCATGCATATTTGTATAGTATGAACACCTTAACACTAATCTGGCCACCTTATTCTGGACTAACTGAAGTCTGTTCAAATCTGTCTTATTAGCTGCTGACCAAATGACAGAAAGTACTCTAGATGAGATAATACTAGTGCATTAATGACATCTTTCATAACTGAAGAAGTAATATAAAAGGAGCATTTCCTAGCTATAGCTATGCCCTGTCCCGTTTTCTTAATAACAGAATTGATGTGCTGAGACCATGAAAGGTGGTGGTTTATGGTAACACCAAGTAATTTAATCTGGGTGACCTGTTCCAATACCGATCCAGCCCGGGCTGGACCGGGCTAGTGGTGGGCGGATCGATCCAAATATCGATAGTATCGATACCAAGTCGGTATCGGATCGATTCTAGCCTGGTGAGATTGATTCTTTACTTTGAGTTCTGCTCATTTACAACACTGTGCTTTCGGCAAAGACGAAACAGCCAGGTTGCTGGACTCACCGCTCCTGTGTCAGCGAAAAGCAGGCACACTTTGCTCCCTCTCCCCCACTCTTGTTTCGGTGTTGTGCTGTCACGTGAAGTGACTTAGACACTTTGAGGTTTTTTAAGTTGTTTACATATTAATCATATTTTTACCAGTTGTTTTTGTTGTTGAGAAGTTTAATTGTAATTTTTGAATTAGTTTATCAACAGTATTTGTTTTAATTTGTTTACTGGTTTGCGTGCATTTAGGATTTTCAAAAAAAAAAAAAAAAAAAAGATCGCCAGACCTGATGGCATTTTCATGCTTCACAGCATCATTTATTCTTATAATAATCACACGGTTGCTGTAACAGTACATTCAACGGCTGCAGCTCTCCTGCTGCCAGCCGTACACATCACCACCACCAAACCTGCAGCGGCATCGCAGATCACGCCCCGCCACATACCCCCATCGCCCGCTTCAGGCCGGGGACTCATCCTCCTCACTCCACGAGCAGGGGAGGGAATCGGCCCAGACCATCGGCGCCCCATGCCCCGGCCCAGCAACGGGGAAGTGTCCACTCTGGCGGTCGCCCGCGCCTCCAGCGGAAGCCCCGGAGCAGCCGCTGCTGTGACAAGCAGCGGCGTGGAAACATCAGGCATGGAGGTGAGCCGTGGTTCACAGGCAGCTGGGCAGACAGCCGTGCAGCGTGCCAGCCTCAGTTGGAGGTGGCCAAAGCGGACAGCACAGCGCCCTCAGGCTTGGCATGACCCCCGCGCACCTTGACCTCCGTCTCCAGCTTGGCAGGTCCCACTGGCGTGCCAGCCTCCGGCTCACCCCGAGCCGCGCGCTGTCCACCCTTACAGTAATCACACGGGTGCTGTGACAGTACTTTCAACGGCTGCAGCTCTCCCGCTGCCAGCTGTACACATCAACACCAAAAACAACAAAAGAACAAGCAGCGCACAGGTTTTGAGCCGGCCAGGTATGATTGTAGATGCCGTGAAGGTGAGTCCATCTCACCTGCAGCAGCATGGCAGACCACCACCCGCCACAATAATAAAGCATTTTTAATTTAATTATAAATAAATTATTTCTCTTAATTATGTCCTGGGTTTTAACTATTTTATAATAAAAAGGGAAACATCACAAAAAACACTTAAGGTCATGAAAATTAATTGCGATTTAGCAATTCAATTACGCATCCACCTTATTTATTGAAAAGTATCGGTATTGGTATCGGCGATACTGGCCCGTATTTAATTGGTATCGGATCGATACCAAAATATGCAGTATCGCACACCACTAGCCCGGGCATTTTGACTAGAGACCAGCCCACCAGGTATTATAGGAAAAACCATAAAGCCTTTGAATGAAAACAAACGCTGTTGTCACAGTGATGTACACTGTCTTGTTGGTATATATGTATCAATCTAATAAACTTAAACCTACACCATCCTCCCTATTCTGGTATTCTAAACAGTACATGAAAGTAGACTACTTGGTTGAGTTAACCTCCTGAACTCAGGGTTCGCAAAATCGCTAGCCCGACGTCCCGGAGCTAGCGATATCTTCGGTCGGGTGACCAAAATCTATCTCAGCCCCGCCCGTCGGGTTATCATATAGCCGCTGGTGAAGATGATGAGTCCTGCTTGATCAATGCCATGAGCTTCAGTCTTCCTGGTGTTTCTTAAATGATGCCTCTCTCAGTGGGTCAACGGAACTTCTGGCAGTGGACAGCTGTGATTGAAAAAAGGAAAGAAGTTTCTCCAAACCTCTGGACCCAGAAACCCAGCTTAGTCCCCATGGTCTGCCTCACTAGTTTCTCCCCAGGGTGAATGTAGCTGTTGATATGATATGGACTATTATTAAATGAAAAGAACAAATTACACTAAAGTCTCCATGTTACCTGACTGTAGACGGTTCTGAAGATTTAAACCGTTTTAGATCCATGACACTCACAGCCTTAAATGTTAAAATCTCAAAGGACAGCATTACATTTTTGATATTAACAGTAACTCTGGGCCTCTGTGGAGGTTGCAGCTGATCTTATCGCTGTCTAAAAATGTATAACAAAACCTAAGGAGTCCTGAATCATTCAATAACACAGACTATTAGAGTAACAGGTGTGTAACATCGCTAACTAGCTAGCAACAAGCCCCCAACACATTGCATATGCTAGTGGCTAATCTAGCAAACGAATTAACAACAGAGTCATTTTAGATGTTGTAGATCTATAAGATGATAAGCTGTGTGTCTTTTTCATTAGAGTGACGTGGTTGTACTTAATTTAACGAGTCGTCAGTCGCCGTAAACCCATCAGTAAAAAAATGGAGCAGCTGGGCTACATAAAAAGTGTAGGGGTCGTTTTTGCAGTCATGTTCAGTGTGTGGGCGGGAGCTTGACGCAGTCGCTCCACCTCAAGTCACTACTGCGCAGACTCTGGCGCCAAAAATGCAAGATGGCAGCCTCCACAAGTGGGATATTTTTTCTACGCGTCGTCCTTGTTTTCTACAGTCATTGGTTGGAATTCGCGCCTCAGAGACGTCGGTCATTTTTCAAAAAAAAAAAAGAAAAAAAAGGAAAGACTCAGCAACAACTAATAAACAGAATTTTTGCACGTTTATTCCACATTCGTGGGAATTTTTAAATATTTACTTTTTATTAATTACTTTTCATTTTATCTTTATTTTTAAAATCACCATGGCAATGCGCATGCACATACTGTCCTGGAGTTGACGTAATGCCGCAATGCATTGTGGGAGCGCAGCACCATATTGGCAGGCCATGAATCAAAACAAACACTGTGGTGGAAGGAAGATTGCTATGGACCATTCTGAAAAGCAGCTCAAAAGAAAAGGGATGGTATAGAGACAGATTGTATCCAGATGCAAATAGACGGTACTTGCAAAAAATAGTGTGCATTGGAAATGTGGACCCATATGAAATAACGGCAGTGGAGTAGAAACCCTGAAGACCAGCCTCTATTTACTTACCATGATATATTCTCGTACCTTGTCTGTGGAGTCAGCACATACACGGCGCACCAATTTCGCAATTATAAAAATCTGGAGGCGCACATCCAATTCACCAAGGACTGGGTACAAGATTTGGCTATTTTTAAGCCTCCACGTTATGAGTACGCCATCATCCAAACAAAGGTAAGTCAGCTTGAGTACTGTGAATAAAATGCATTTGATTTATACCGAACATTCAGATTAGTGCAAGCATAAATTAATTCATGGGGGGGGGGAATTACAGTGAGAACATGTGGAGGCTCTGTTAGAGGGATAACATAGTGAGTTCAGAGCACTGATGTGACATTGTCCTGAAGGATTTAGTTATTCTTTATGGTTAAAGAAATTGCACTAATTAATTCATATTTATTATAAATAATCCTAATTACACATCTTGCTTCCTTGTTTGTGTCCTGTGTCACTAAAAATACATTCTGTTTTAGTTTTATACATTGATTAATGACCTGCAGAACCCCCTTATCATATTAGGTGTCCATAATTGTCACTTAAAGTCGAACTTTATGCTTTCTCCATCTTGAAAGTGATTACATCCTGGCATTACATACTTTAGGTTCATTTTTTGCTGATAGGTTTATAAAAAAAACAAAAAAACAGGCAGATTTAGAATATAACATGCAACGATCTATAGATGGATACATAAAAAGATAAAAAATTACATGTATGTGCTAACATTCTAAACACTTTATTTCTTACATTTATTATAAATGGATTTGAAAGTAGATAAAACACATTTGTGTCAGTCTTGGCTCATTAAAGTTCCTGTCTTTAAATTAACTTTGTCTGTGTGCATTTCAGGTACTGCACTCTCAAAGACTGAATGAACCAGCATTGCAGCCATTGTGAGCACCACAGGTAAGGTTGAAGCCGCCCACTGCACCTGTATGGCCGGAGTCGTGCATACCTGCACCCATGTCGCTGCTCTTCTGTTTAAAGTAGAAGCAACAGTGAGGATCTGTGGCACAAGGACTGTTACAGATGAACCTGCATACTGGGTTTTGCTGGGAAATATAACCAAGCTACAGCCAGAGGTTGGCCATAAGATAGACTTCTCCTCTTCAGCTGCCCAAAAAGAGTCTCTCAATCAAAACATAAACAGACCATCGTAGTGACAGGTAAAAGAAGCTGTTCTCAAAAACTCATTTGACTTACTCACCCCTGCCTTGCTGTGCTGAATCGTAGCGTAAGCGAACCTCTCAGGACTCACTAGCCCCCTCCCTTGCTGTGCTGAATTATAGCGTAAGCCAGACCTTCCCAAAGTGTGGGGCCTGCCCCCTAGGGGGGGGGCACAGAGCCATTGCAGGGGGGGCGTGGTATGAAAGGGGGGGAAAAACCCAAAACGCTTGGACACTGCTAGCATGGGGCGCCCACACATATGCAAAGCAGGAGATGAAGCATAGCTGAATATGTTTCCAAACCAACTTCATTCTAAGCCAAAGACTAGAAAATATGGTGAAGCATATCTTCCCTTTGATTTCACCTGCACAAGTGCCAAGGTAGGTCTCCCCTGCATAATTAGTTTTCCCTGCATCGGGAGCACGCACTGGGCTCTTCAAATCAAGGGCAAACAGTATCCCACATTCTTGATTTTTAGTTCACAAACACTTGTTGTAATAACTAACTACTCCTGACATTTTGGAGATGTTAGCTCTTTATACAGTAGAGTTACAGTGGGATACAAATAATATCAGGCTGATCCTGCCACGATTTGTCCCCCAGTTCAAATCACGGACAAACAGTATCCCACAGCTGTTTATGTTTTTAAACCCATTTTGCACATAGAGGCATTTTTGGAAAAATGTATTGACAGCAATGTTGAATATTATTACACAGGAAAAAAACAACAACACGTAAAATAATTACACCGTGACACCTCTGCCTTTCTAAATAGAAGGACAGTAACTGTGTGTGAATATGTAAGCGTGTAAAACCTGAAGATAGTCAGATTAACAGTAACTGTCTCGTCCGGTGTGGCAGACGTGTGGTATTGAAGATAGGACCCAAAATGCGGCAGCTCTGGTGCAGGTGAATATTTATTGAACAGAAGTAGATACAAACAGAAGTGACGGGTGAGCATGAAACTGGAAAACCTAAACTGGGCAAACTAACAAAACGAACCAGAATGAAGATGCAGGGAGGTCCGGGGAAATACACAGAGAGACGGACGGAGAGACGCAGGGAGACCGAGGGGAACAACACAGACAAACCAGCAACGAGGACGGGTGAACACACACTGGCTGTGTCCGAATTCAGGGGAAGGATGCTCATAAGGACACTACCTACCTACCTACGTCACAAGGTAGTGTCCTTAGACGGACGGGTAGTCAGGAAATGAGCGGCTGTGGACAGCCCCCTTTTTTTCTCCATAGAAACTTTATTGAACAAACAATGAGTCACAACATCCAAACGGCTGCGGACAACCTGCCGTCGTTCGAGTCTGCCCACAACTCAACGTTTATGCCAAACGCAAACGGCACGTGCGAGAACGGGAAAAATGGATCGGATAATGTTGCTCCGTGCCATGTGCACTGTTCTAATCCAAGAGGAGCTACAAAACCAGCACCAACGTCGCCGGCATGTGTGGTACCTCAGGCTCATCAGAGCCAGTCACATCCAGGTAAAATAAGCTACCCTAAACTACACACCTTTAGGAAGCACTCAGCCATCCCAGCCAGGGAAACCAGCAGTCAGCTGAGACTGAAGAAGTCATTTGGATGAGTGACCAAAACGTGTCCCCCACTGAAAACGCGACGTCCAAATGAACAGAATCAACTGTTAAGTCCATTTGCTAATGTCAATAACTGAATACTAGCCAGTCATGCGTACACAGTCACCATGAAGAAATAGATAAAATAAATGTCCTTGAAGCTGATATGACAACATGCAGTATGCATTCACAATCATGAATTGGATCCCGTAACTCATGTGTGTACCTGGAAGGGCAGTAAAAATGCCACAAAGCTGAAAACAGGGTACCCTAGAATACAGAAACATGCTGAGTTACACAGATGAACTGTATATGCATGAAAGCATAAGTATTGTCACAGTGCAGTAGTACATGTCACATAACCATAATAATCAGAATAATGCTTGGATCCCTCAAAATAAATGAAACCATACGCTGCCACCATAACTGTTCATGTCGTTCTCCACCTTTCATCCAAGCAGAGTAGAACCATATACTGCAGGATCAACCTGAGTGTTCCCGTCCTGGACCGTTTCTACAACCAGGAGGACACGAGGCCCGATTTTCGGCTAAGCAGGGAGTCCTTGGCAGTGTTGCTAAATCTCCTGGACCAGGATCGGCGCCATGGTTGGGGTGCCACAATTGAGATCCTGGTATTCACATTCTGGTTGGCAAGTGGAGCATCCTACAGGGTGGTGTCAAGAGTGTTTGGGATGCCTCGTTCCACTGTCCACACCATTGTCCACCGTGTCACTGAAGAAGTGGTGGCCATTCGCCACCAGGTCATCCACCTCCCAAAGACACCAGAGGACCTGGAGGCAGTGTCCCGTGGGTTTGCAGGGCTGGCACGTCACAGAGCCTTCCTGAAAGCGGTGGGTGCAATCGACGGCTGCCACATCCGCATCAAGTGTCCAAGCGGCCCTGATGGTCAGTGCTACAGAAACAGGAAACTGTTTCCTTCTATCATCCTGCAGGCAGTCTGTGACCATCGGGGCTGCTTCATCGACACCTACGTGGGCTGGCCTGGTTCGGTGCACGATGCCAGGGTGCTCAGCCACAGCCCACTGTACAGACAGTCAGTCTACCCTCCTCCAGGACATTTCATCCTCGCAGATGGGGGTTACCCATGCCTCCAATGTCCACTCCCCCTCATCACACCCTACAAGAGGCCAGTCCGAGGTGTAGGAGCCCAGCGCTTCAACAGCCACCATTCCAGGGCACGCTCCATCATAGAGCGTGCGTTAGGAATGATGAAAACGAGGTTCAGGGCCATCTTCCTGCAAGCGCTGGAGGTGCACCACACCTTTGTACCCCACGTAAGTGACCATCCAATGACATGTGAATATTGCAACATCTAATGTTTGTGCGCAAATGGTGTGTGTGTATTACACACATATATAAGTGTGTGTGTGTGTAAACATGTGTGTATATATATATATATATATATATATATATACACATACATACATATTTACACACACACGTGTGTGTACATATATATACATGTGTATATGTGTATATATATATATATATATATATGTATACATATGTGTATATATACATATACATATATATACACACACACACACACACACATATATATATATATATATATATATATATATATATGTGTATGTATGTATGTATGTATGTATGTATGTATGTGTGTGTGTGTGTATATGTATTTACACACACACACGTGTGTGTTGTAACCACTACAGGTTGTGACAGCCTGTGCCATCCTCCACAACATCTGCCTCAGTGCCGGTGACATCGTGGCCCCAGTGGATGAGCCTGAGGACGATGGTGCGGAGGATGGGGAGGGGGAGGCTGGGTTGGAGGCAGTCAGTGGTGCTCTTTGGCGGGACCAACTGTCATCTGAGGTGTCAGCCCTGGAGGAGGTACCACCAGACCACGACTACTGTTAACAGGCAAGTGCAAATTTGTCTAGGAACCTTTTCTCTGGTGGCATATGGCACTTCATGGCACTCCTGTCTGCATATCTCTGACATCTTAGTGATGCTGCAGCCGTCGATAGAGCCAGCACTGCAAACTTGTGGATGGACGTTGCAGTGGACACTGGGAGGACGCATCCCTAAGCCCCCTTTGCAGACCACCCTGTGTGATCCTCCACTCGCTGACTAGACGAGACAGACCGAGGGTCACAGGTGCAGCACCCCATCCATGTCAGTTCTGTCTTCAGCAGATCCAGCAACACTGCCAGGGACTTCCTGGCATGTATTGGGGTTGTGAATGTAATGGTCTGGGAACAGGTGACTCAGTTTAATCTTGTGTGAACACATGTACATAGCTGCAAAGTTTGTAGTCTTCAAATGCTGCTTATGCATTGCACATTTGTTTTGTTTTTTTGTTGTTGTTCCTGATTTGTACTCTGTGAATGTCCATTACTTATTATGACTTGGCATCATGTACCTGTTGCACAATAACTGTTGATAAAATGGATTCAGTTACCATTACTGTTTGATTCCATTTATTGCAAAAATAAGACTCGTAACTTCCAACACAAAGGGCACAATGTAAAAAAATAATTTAAAGGAAAGTGTCTGCAATGCAGGAAATAGAAGGCGTCTGGTGCCTGGGGAATCATCTCAACACAAATGTCACAAAACTGTCAAAGGAAATTAGAGGGGCACAGCACTCATTTTGGGATCAGACGTTCCAGGATTGAGAAGAGTCTGTCCATTCGCTCCCTGCTCTCCTGCGCCCTTCTCTCCTCCGCCTCCCTTTGTTGCTGCATGCCCTCCCTGATGAGGTGGAGCAGCTCGTCATCCCGATCCCGTTTCCTCTTCCTTGCTGATGTGGTCGGCTGACTTTCCCCCTCATCAGTGTCAGACTCTGCTCCGTTTCGGTCACCCACTGCTGAACTTGGCCCTGGAGTGTCCTCACGGAGCGTGGACAGTAGGACAGGGGGCCTGATGGACGGCCTCTGTCCTATTACCTCGTCCATGAGGGCAAACCAGGGCCAGGTGGCAGCAGTGGGCTTACCACTTACACCCTCTCCTGACCCTGGATACTTGCACTCCTAAAGGCAGGGGGAATAAAAACACGACAGTTAACACATGATAACACCACAACAATTCTTAGTAGGTGTCCATTTACTGACTTGTGTCCTCATGACTTATCTGCTTGAGGACAACATACTTTGTATTTTGTCTTGAGGATATCCCACTTTTTCCTTGCCTGCGAGGGGGTGACTGTCCCCTGCAAGCCCATCTTCTCCAGTATAGTCCTGATCACACCCGAAAAATGAGAGCAGACAGAAACTTTGGCAACTATGTTGATCCCCACATCTGAACGTTTGCACAGCAGAACGCCAGAGGAATACTGTCTGGACATCATAGGTTCTGTGCAGCATGAGGGTTAATGAAACTAAACTCATATATGGGTGTGGATTGATTTGTTCCTGTACCTCCATGCCACAGTGGCAGAATTCTTCACCCCAGTGAAGAGGTGGTCGTTTTCCCCTCGTAATCGGATGAGGAGTGTTGTTTGCTCTTTGTTCCCTGCAACGTATCACAAAACGATTAATTAGCAAGATATAACGTAGCTGTATGTGAGTGGCAATGCATGACAGACTGCTGGGGCCACCATACTAGTTCACGTGCAATCTATCATGGGGATTCTATGGATTATAAGCTAAGAACAGGCATATGCCCAGGGACTACCAACAAAACCGCTACGGGGGTTTAACTTTTGTAACACCAGTTTTCAAGTACTTACATTTGAATGTGGATTCCTCTCCCACTGTCACGCCTGGTTCGCCCGCCATTGTTCCGCTCAAAAATCATTCTACTGGTTCGGAATTTATGCGGCAGGTGGCCCGCAATGAATCCTGGGATATAGTAGGACACAGAGGATACATCGGACCATCCTTAGAATTCAGGGCAAAGTAGGACACATTTGTTGCCACATTTTGAGTGCTCTTTTAATTCGGACACCCTTCGTCGCGTCGCCGTGACGTCATTGCCTCCAGATGTGGCACTGGCGCATCCTTCCCCTGAATTCGGACACGACTAACCCGCAAATTCGCGGAGGAGTAGGACACGTTTGTCGCCACATTTGAGTGCTCTTTGAATTCGGACAGTCCTTGTCGCGTCTCTGTGACCTCATTGCCTCCAAATATGGCATTTTAAGCATCCTTCCCCTGAATTAGGACACACCCACTATAAATACACACCAGTAATCAGGGGATGGGAAACAGGAGGGAAACACACCTGGGAGACATAACAGCTGACGGGGCAGGGGAAATGTAAACAGAAGACGCTGACATAAGACAGAGACCTTCAAAGTAAAACAGGAAACACATACACGTGATGACACAGACTCAGAGATGGGGACCAAACACAGAGACCAACTACACTAAGGGGATGCACAAGCAGGGAAGACACCAAACAGAGGGAACACCACTAAACCCTAGGAAACCCAAAACAACAGTCATAATACAAAACCATCAAAAGTAAAAGTACAGAACCAAAAACACTGGGTCACCGACCCAGGGCCATGACAGTAACAGTATTTTGTCTCTATCTGCAATTCTGCAATTCATCTCATGTAAACAATAACGCGGCATGACGTGAAAAAAGGCACATACCTTTGACGTTGCGTGACGAACTCTGTATTCCTCGTCCACACAGAAACGCAAAAAAGGAGTTTTAAAACAATCTCCGTTTTTGGTGATTCGAAACGCTGTTTACGTGTGAACGAAACACCTGTGTTTTCAAAAATACCCGTATAGGTGTGGACGTAGGGAGTTAGTAGTTTATTTTATTACTACCTGTAATTTATTGCAGATTACTTGTATTTGCTTAATTGTTTACTAAATGTTTGAGGTGTGAAATAAACCGCAATGGAGCAAAATAGGGGTTGTGTGTGGTTGGAGGATGTGTTTGTGCGCATGCGCGCGGGGGGCGCGAACATTTTTCATGTAAAACAAAGGGGGGACAAGCAAAAAAAGTTTGGGAACCACTGATCTATGGGAATATAACAGTGAATACTAAATATTAAACACTATTGTGCAGCACGTAAGATCGACAGCGCACAGTGTGCTTTGAGGTAGGAGCCAAAAAGGGTGTAGTTTGTGTGTGTTTTTTTTTTTTTTTTTTTTTTTTTTTTTTTTTTTTAACCTGTCCCGTTTGGTTCTTTTGCCATCAGAATTATTGTCTAAAGGCGAAGAAAGATGCCCAACGGATTTACTTTACCAAATGGACCATCCCACCCTTGCCGTAATGGTCCATTTGATTCACCTTTTATTGTTTATTTTATTTTCACTTGCTGAATACGGGACAGACTTGACTGGTGGAAAGAAGGGGGAGAAAGAAAGAGGGGGGAAAAAAAAAAAAAAAAAAAAAAAACCTGAGAAGAGGGACGGGGAAAAAGGGCAAAAAACAAAAACCAACAGAATAAGCAGACAAAAAATACATATATCGATCACCTGGATCACCTGTTGAGAAAGAAAAAAGAAAGCAAGCAGAAGAAAACGAGAGTAATAAACAAGATCACAATGATATATGGGAATATGACAGTAAATACTAAATATTAAACATTATTGTGCAGCACGTGAGATCGACAGCGCAGTGTGTGCTTTGAGGTAGGAGCCAAAAAGGGTGTAGTTTGTGTGTGATCACCTGTGTGTGCACCTGTGAGCATGAACGCGCTTCTTTTTAAAAGGTTCCTTCATGTAATGATCTGCTAGAGGGTGTGGGGGGCCACTGCCCCGACCTCCAGGGCATGAAGCAGGTATGGAGGAGATCGAAACTCCAGACATCCAGAGGCCCCCAGAACACAAGAGACCAAGGAAGACCAACAGAGGGGCAGCCGTGCCACTATCCCAGAAGAGCTGAGGAGAGTCCCAGATGAGGGGTCACTCAGCAGCCGCGGAGCAGAAGCCGGGGGGGGCTGCAGTGACGTGCCCGTGAGCTCCGCCGGCAGCCAGCTGTGCCTGAGTGACCGAGCCCCGGGCCGAGAGGCCAAGGGCACCCCATCCCCGAAGTGGCCCGAGCGAGCCCCAGGCTCCATGCCCCGATAAGCAGCCGCCAAGGAGTGAGCCGGTGGGTACCTGGGCGCCCACCCCCGGACACAAAGAACCACCAACGCACCGATGTCTGAGGGCGTCTGCCACCGGCAGGGGAAGTGGTGGGGGGAGATGGGCCTCCAAACCTTGGAGGGCCTGAGATGTCCCCAGAGAGGTGGCATCTGATACCCAACCTGACATATAGACACAGACAAACAGGCACACACAGATACAAACATCTATTCCCACCCTCATGCTCTCATATACAATTACTCAACACTCACCCAACGTGGAGACAGACATGAAGAGACGCTGTACACACAATCACACTCCCCAAGCGTACTCTAAGCCCCGGGTCTAGGTACCCTTGCCCCTGGAGGGGGGAAACTGCGCCCAGACCCAGGTGGTGTTACCCTTTTCCCTGCGGTGGGGAGAAGCAGACCGCCCCGACTCCGCAGCAGCAGGGAGGCCCCACATTCCAGACCCCAGTCGGACGGCCAACTCCTAGGGAGAAGCAGACTGCCCCTTTGTTATATAATGATAAGAATTAATAATAATAATACTGGATTTATATTATCTTTGGTTTTAACTTAGCAGACCAGCAACATATTCCTCTTTTCTTTGCTTTAACCATCTCATGTCACTTATCTAACAATTACTCCTGGTGTTTTTTTAAATTAGTAATGTGACTGAAAACTACCTAACTAGTTGGGTTTTTATTAGAAGGAATACATTTAAAGCATTAAATGTATTTAAAGCTAAATAAAAAAAATTCAGTTGACTATTTTAAAACTTGCAGTTGATACATGCTTTTTTTTATTATAAATAGTTTTTAAAATGTTTATGTAATGTTTCAAAACAGAAACAAAAACAAGAACAACAAAAATTATTTGTTAAACATTGTAGTGGATAATGTAGTGCAAGAACCTGCGAAGAAAGTCTTCCCATTTTGTCTGGGCTTAGGACCGGCACTAGGAATACACTGGCTTGTTGTTAATTACAGTAATAATAAGAATGAGAAGGAAAGTAAGTAGAAGGAAAAAAATATCTTATTTATTGCCACAGCTGGGGAATTGCCATGTATCAGTAGCCAAAACATGAAAAACTATTTGAATCAATAGACTAAGGAGCTTGGAAAGAAAAGCGTCTGGACTTCTTGAGTTGCTTCTTCAGTTCATTTTGAACTGAAGAAGCTTCTCGGATGAGAGGTGAAACGTCTTCAAGCAACTCAAGAAGTCCAGACGCTTTTCTTTCCAAGCTCCTTAGTCTACGATGTCCTGGATGACTGAGAACCTTCACAGACATATTTGAATCAATAGATACCATAGAAATAACAACAAAACGTCATTCAATGAATCACAATCGAAGCATTAAAATAGGAAGACGCAGGTCTTGTGGTACGAGGACATAAAGACTTTCTAACTTTTCTTGCAGTTGGTGTGTTGATAACTAAATTTTAAAAAAAAACAACCTGTACATGTAATCTGATTACCCAAGTGACATCAATCTGTCTCAGTGTGTTTATAGGATATATTTGAAATGTTTAAGATATTAATATTACTGACCTGAGAGGAGGATGAGCAGGAAGATCAGTAAACAGGTTTCTTCCATTCTTTGCTTCTGTATAACAGATATAGTCACCATGATTACTGTGACATATTTATTATCAAAGATTTTTCTCATTTAAGGTTTCTTATCTGCAGTCTAATAAGTTGCTTAGTACATAGTTTATATGCATATCGAAAATAATTTTATCCAATACTTTTTGAATATTTAAAATCTATTGTGTCTTTAAAAAATGGTTTGAATCATCATTTATAGGTTTTAGAATAATGTTTAGAATATAAACATATACAAGAATATAAGTTTAGAATGAATGATGGATAACTTACCTCACAGCTTATCTTTGCACCTGTTGACTGAAGCTGACTTTGTTTGTCTTTGTCTTTGTTTGTTCTTTTCATATATTTTACTGTGAAATGAGGAAACCAGAAGGGAGTGACCTCGCTCTAGAAACTGCACTATTATCTAAACTATTCTTCTATGTTGTAAGCTCTGACCAGTTTAATGATTAACACCTTCCCTTCCCTAATTGGAGATCTTACAAAGATTTGCTGAACATGAAAATGTTTCAATTTAAAGCTGAATATTGTATATGTAAATATTTGATATCTTCAAGTGGGCCTATCTGTAATTTTAAAAAAGTGGACGTGTAGATTTGTCCTCTAAAACCTTTAGGGCAACAGGTTCTGTGAGTCTATACACTCATCAAAAGGTTTGGCAGTGGCACCAAAGTGTTAAACTTTTATTTAACATATTTCTGTGATATACTGACCAACAAAGCATTTTATGATGATCATGTTTGAAAGACTTTTATTGATAAAAACAACAACATGTAGTTCTGGAAGTGGTGCCACTCCAAAAACTAAATAATACCACTATAGTGGTATTTTTGGTCATGTGACCCATGCTTCTTTAAAACCAAAAATTATGTTAATGATGTGCATCAATGCTTAAAGAAGCAGAAGCAAGGTTACACAAAGGTGAATCTATTTCACCAACATGCAAATCATTAGGAAAATCAAGCTGTTAAAACAGAAACAAAAAAAGAAGCAAATAAGCTCAGGCATGGTTCTAGGAACAGACAATATAGGTTTTAGCAGCAAGTGAGGAAGCAACACATTCTCACTCCCAACTCGTCAAATGTGTGACGCATGGTCAGGCTCCCTCTGCTTCACTTATCGACGCGCAGGGTACCCCCCTTGCGTCGAGAACTGACGTGCAGGGTCCTCCTATTGAAAACCATGCTGCTCCCTAAATGTTGTTTATTGATGACAAGAGATTGCCGCCTGTTATATAATGTAAGCAACTACCTGATAAACAGCAGATGCAGCAGATACATTAATTATAGGCCATTACTTTTGTATCGTTTATTGCATTTATGGAGGGAGAGGTGTATGCTGGGTAATGGCACATCTAGCGACTGGGTGACTTTATTCACCCGCTTTGGCTGTTATCAGTCCATACAATGGGGGTTATTAGCAGACATCAGTCCCATAGATGTGGGCCATCTCCACCTGCTAGATTGTTCAGAAGCTTGTTCTCATCCATCCAGATGGAGGATCACTAACAGGAGCGTGGAAGACTCCAGAATCCACTCTGGCTGGAATCCGGTGGATACAGCAGTACAGGTAAGACCATTTAAATGGACAGCATTTATAGAATGACTATTAAAAGTCAGCGAGTGTCAATAATGTTAATGTGGTTATGTTAGTTGTTATGAAGGAAAGGAAGGCTCAGGGTTTAAGTAATCAGCATCATGGGCTCATCCGATCAGAATGAGAATAAGCAGTCATCTACTCATTCACAGGGTTCTCCCTTTTATTCTCACAAATCAATAAAGCAAAGAAGGAAAGAAGGAAAGACACACATGGACTGCCAATGCTGAAAGAAAACAGAGATTTAAGTTACTCCTTACCTTAAACAATACATAAAATAAAAAAAACCTAAACAAAACCTCACCTCTGCTGCCACCCTGTGTGGGAGTGAAGAAAGAGTGAGCCAAAAGTGAATGCAGTCCTTATATAATGTGTGACAGGTGAGTGCAATTAAGGACAAGCCAATTAAAGGTGAGAGAAACAAGGTGCATCTGGTGAAGTGAGCGGGTGTGCTGGGATGTGCTAAAAGGTGGGTCTTTACAACAGCCGCCCCCATATTTCTAGTGAGAAATATGTTGATATGATCAGAATCGGTCTTCTTCAGGAAGCGGGGGCAGGGGAATCAGGCAGGAGACAGTGCGGATATAGGTTTTATCCTGTGCTAAGACTTCCACAGTTCTGATGCGGTCATCTGGGCTTTTCAGGAGGCGTGTCACTCTTCCTATGGGCCAGAGGGCACGTGGAAGGCGTGAATCCATGATCATTACAACAGAGTCCAGCGTGAGATCTGGGTTCTCCTTCTGCCAAATTGTATCTTCTTTGGAGGGATGGTAGATAGTCTGTTATGAAGTGCCGCCAGAAGTGATCTGCCAATATTTGTGCATGTCGCCATCGTCGTCGACCTAGGAGGTCAGAACCAGAATAGGATACTAAGGGAAGTGAAGAATCATGTCGGCCCATAATGAGAAGGTTTGGGGTTATGAGATCAATATCAAATATATGTCTGAGGATACATAGCCTAGGGGTTTTGAGTTAAGAATGCCTTCAATCTCAATTAGGACTGTTCAGTGACCATTTGTGCACCAATGGTTCTCTACAGAGCATTCTTCACAGAACGTATTTCCCTCTCCCAGGCTCCACCGAAATGGGGTGCATGCGGGGGATTGAATTTGAAACGGATTCTTTTAGTCATCAGGACCGGCTGTAGAGTCGGAGCAAGGTTGTCAAAAGCAGCCCGTAGTTCCTTATCTCCTCCTTTGAAGTTAGTTCCTTGATCATATATGATTTCCAGGGGTGTTCCTCGTCGAGAAATGAATCGTTGGTGGGCCATGAGGGAAGGAGTCGGTATCCATGCTGTTTAGGAGGTCAAGATGTATACACTGAGTCGTGAGACATTTGAATATTATTCTCCACCTTTTCTCCGATCTGCGGCCAGTCTTGACCATGTATGGTCAGAAGCAGTCAATTCCTGTGGAGTAGAAAGGTGGTTTGAATAACCTAAGACGAGCAGCAGGCAAGTCTGACATTGTTTGGAATGATGGGCTGTGCTCTTCATTTCTGACATGCAGCGCAGCTATACTGATGCCTGCGTACTGCTTTCCTTCCTCTCAGTTTGGTCACTGGATGAGCAGGATCAAGTACTATTGGGTGAATGACATTCAATTCCAAGTCTGGGCTTTGCCGTAGTCGGCCTCCTACATGGATAAGTCCAGAATTCCTGCACAACACAGGTGACAAACACAATAGATGGCTGTCGGATGAGAGGGGTTTGTCTGACTGTAAACGGGCTAACTCTTCATCGAAACTGTCCAGTTGTGCCTGACAAAGGATTTCTTGTTCTGCTGTTAGATAATCAGCTGCAGAAGGAATGTTACCCTTTTGGTTGGAGAGTGAACGAGCCGTGAAATCCAATAGCTCTTGATAGGTTCTGAAGCTGGGTGTGTATGTATGGGAGGGGATACTGACAATACCAAAAAAGTAGGATTTCTTTAACTCAGTCTGATCATCATCAGGATGGAGATCTGTAACTGTGGGCCAGTTATTCGGAGGTTCATGCAGAATTGAGGGACCCTCGGCCCACCTGTTTGGGCTAAGGAACACTTTCAAGGATTTACCTCTTGTAACATCATCAGCAGGATTTGTGGCTGAATTGATGTATCTCCAGTCTTGACTGTTTGTGTGATTTTGAATTTCTGAGACTCTGGCTCCTACGAATACCTTGAAACGGCAGGAATCTGACTGAAGCCAGTGAAGTACAGTTGTCGAGTCAGTCCAAAGGGTGGTAGTCCTGACTGGTAAGGTGAGTTCTGATTGTATGAGCTCACAGAGGCGTGCGCCTAGTAGGGCTGCGCATAGCTCCAGTCTGGGTATTGTTAAATTCCGTTTAGGAGCAACACGTGAGCGAGCTAACAAGAAACTCAGTTCCACATGACCTTCAAGATCATCTGATCTCAAATATGCGACAGCACCACATGCTCGCTCCGAAGCGTCACAGAAGATATGAATGTCTCGAACTGTGGTAGAAACATCCATTTCCTTAGAAGTATAGCAACGTGGGATGGCAATTTGAGGAAGATAACAAAGTTCTTCTTCCCAGGACTTCCATGTCTCTAAGAGGTTGTGTGGAAGGGAAGGGTCGTCGCAATCTCTCTCTCCATAGCTCTTGAAACCAAGGTTTTGGCACGTGTTGTGAATGGGAGTAAGTAGCCTAATGGGTCATACAGACGAGCAAGTGCTGCATAGATAAGACGCACTGTGGTGGGGTGTGAGGCTGGAGTTGTATTTATAGGCAAACAAGTCAGTCTCACAATTCCACAATAATCCTAATGTGCGTTCATGTGGGCCAGATGGCATGTCTTCAGTCAGGCAAAGTTCATTACTTGCCGTTCTTACCTCAGATGGTAGATGGCTAATCACAACAGGATTATTGCTGGCCCAGTGGCGAAGGTCGAAGCCTCCTTCTGATAGATGATTTCTTAATTTGTCTAGGAGTGTTCAAGCTGACTCTGCTGATGGGAAACTGCAAGCAGTTATCAACATAGAAACACTGCATTACTGAAGACTGCACATCTTTGTCAGATTGATATTCCTTCACATGCTTCTGCAGTGCATAGATTGCACAACAAGGTCTGCAGGTCGTACCAAAGGGGAGTACCTGCCACTCATACACTGAAGGGGGAGCTGCTTTGTTCATGTCACACCACAGGAATCGGACGAGTGATTTATCAGTAGGCTGAAGACGGACTTGGTGAAACATGCCTTTGATGTTGCCACTTATTGCCACTGAATGTTGCCTAAAACGCAACAAAACACAGAGAAGTGTTGGCCCAAGGATTGGTCCTGGCAATAGGTACTTATTGAGACACTGACCTTGAAATGTGAAAGAGCAGTCGAAGACTATGCAGTCTTTATTGTTTTGACTTGTCATATGATGAGGAATATACCAGGCTTCTTTGCTATTGCGCATCTCCTCTGGTCTAAGTTTAACTACATAGCCTGCTTGCTCCAATTTCAAAATCTGATCCTTGTAAGACATGGCTTTGTCAGGATCTTTAGCTAACCGAGCCTCAGTGTTGCGGAGTCTAGACATGACTACAGTTGGAGGGACATTCAAAGGAGGAAAGTTTGCCATCCGAAGAAGAGGAGTGGTGTAGCGATTAACACCATTGATCTCAACCCTTTTTGTGGCCTGTTCAAGGAGTTCCAGTGCCAGTTGATCTTGCTTTGAACGGATCACAGATTTCTCACTGTATTCAGGTAAAGTGTCTAGTTGCCATAGCTTCTCAACATGATAACGCAGTACATCTGCAGATGAACTGAGAGATGTGAACAAACACTGCACATGCTCTATACTGCTCTGGGGCTGAAAATCTGTGATCGGACCTTGAAGTGTCCATCCTAATTGGGTTTTAACTGCTGCAGGAGACCCATATGGTCCCTGTCTCAATGCTATAGGCGTGATGAGGTGAGTATGATCTGAGCCTATGAGCAGGAGTGGTGCTGCTTTATTAATAATGGGTAATGGGATACCTTGAAGATGCTTGTATCTCCGTTGGAGAGATGATACAGGGTAGGTGTGGTCTGAAAGTGCTAGGTGACTTGCAGTGAAGGCATTATTAATTGTGTAGGTTTTCTCTGGGTGTGCGATGGGTGAGATTTTGAAACTTACGGAAGAACCTTGAATAGTTTCAACTTCTTGACGGACAGTTCTAAGTGATAATCTCTCTGCTTCCCCAGTTAGGTTGAGATGCTGCGCAGCTGATGTTAGAAGAATGGTACGCTGGGAGCCATCGTCAAGTACTGCGTATGTTTCAAGAGTTCTTTTGCCATTTCGCAGGAGCACTTTCACAACCTTTAAAAGGACACTAGGACAATCACTAGGTCTATCAAAGTACAGTGTCCTCACTACAGGATTAGTTTCAGTTTTAGATCTCTTATTTACATCACATAGGATCTGTAGATGACGTCCCATGCAGGTGGCACATGCTTTCCTCAGGTCACACTTTGCAGCCTGATGAGTCCTAGCACAACGCCAACACCGTTTGTTTGCTTTTATCCAGTTTATTTTCTCATCCTTTGTCTTCTGAATGAACTCAGGACACTTACTAATGTGGTGTTCAGGTGAGCAGCAGTATGCACATGTTGCCTTAGTTGTTATGATCGGTTGTGCTGCCTGTACAGGATCATCAGATGTATTTGCCCCATGTAATATTGTTGTAAGTGGAGAGGTGTACTTACAGGCAGGTCATGGATGGTTGGAGAATGAAACAGGACTGGCCTTTCTTGGTTGACACTTGTATTCCATTTGCAACCAGGATGAGAACAAAGGCAAGGTATACGTCATTTCTCCCTGTGTTTTACCGTCTTTATGGTGCTAGCTTAAAGTTACGGTGTAAACGTTAGCTTATATTGTAGTAAAGCTGTTACTGTTTAAACGATGTTGGGACAGAAATATTAGCTTCTGTCATGACTGATGAAGTTACTAGTTAATAAAGTTTCAAGTAAAGTGATTAATCGCAGCCACAGACTGACGGTAAATATCACGATTAGCTTCAGTGCATCTGTAATAAATATGTGCAAGTTTCAGTGCTTCGTTTAAACTGTATGATACTTATACTGACCCAGGGTCAGTGTAAAATACAATCCTAGCTGTGTGAACAAAGCCTGGCTCCTTTAATCCTGCATGACAAACCTCAGGATGCAGGTTATTATTACTCTTTCCTGCTGGCACACCTGTCACACCTGAGAGTCAGCTAGAAACTTACAGTGACGTGGACATCATGCAAAGACTGGCAGACTCTGTAATACTGTAAATGATCAGTGACTCGGGTTAACACTAAACTTTAAACAGTCCCTCTGTGTCTCTGTGTGTGCTGAACATCTAGGATTGAGTCAGGCTGCATTGACTGTGGGACTTTTCTGTGTTAAAAGCAGGTTGAAGACAGCTCAGAAACATTTGAAGATTAAAATTTAGCATTATGGCTGATGGTGGTGTGTAAAGCCTCTACTCAGCTGTATTTTTGTTACCAATTTATGTTTGTTGTTGTTTAACACAGATTTCAGAAGAGCAAAAATGAGCACTGTTGCTTAATCCTTAATAGTTTAACTGGATTGGAAATAAAATGATGAGTCCTCTGACAGTGGACTCATCTCTGTGCTTGTCCTGCTAGACCTCAGTGCTGCGTTTGATACTGTTGATCATAATATCCTATTAGAGCGATTAGAACATGCTGTAGGTATTACAGGTACTGCACTGCAGTGGTTTGTATCATATCTATCTAATAGACTCCAATTTGTTCAAGTAAATGGAGAGTCCTCTTCACCCACTAAGGTCAATTATGGTGTTCCACAGGGTTCAGTGCTAGGACCAATTCTATTTACATTATACATGCTTCCCTTAGGCAGCATCATTAGAAGAAATAGCATAAATTTTCACTGCTATGCAGATGACACGCAGCTCTATCTATCCATGAAGCCAGGTAACACACACCAATTAGTTAAACTGCAGGAATGTCTTAAAGACATAAAGACCTGGATGGCCGCTAACTTTCTGCTTCTTAATTCAGATAAAACTGAGGTTATTGTACTCGGCCCTGAAAATCTTAGAAATATGGTATCTAAGCAGATTCTTACTCTGGATGGCATTACCTTGGCCTCCAGTAACACTGTGAGAAACCTTGGAGTCATTTTTGACCAGGACATGTCCTTCAACGCACATATTAAACAAATATGTTAGACTGCTTTCTTCCATTTGCGCAACATCTCTAAAATTAGAAATATCCTGTCTCAGAGTGATGCTGAAAAACTAGTTCATGCCTTCATTACTTCCAGGCTGGACTACTGTAATTCACTATTATCAGGATGTCCTAAAAACTCCCTGAAAAGCCTTCAGCTGATCCAAAATGCTGCAGCAAGGTTACTGACAGGGACTAGAAAGAGAGAGCATATTTCTCCTGTTTTGGCTTCCCTTCATTGGCTTCCTGTTAAATCCAGAATTGAATTCAAAATCCTGCCCCTCACATACAAGGTCTTAAATAATCAGGCCCCATCTTATCTTAATGACCTTGTAGTACCATATCACCCTATTAGAGCACTTCGCTCTCGCACTGCAGGCCTACTTGTTGTTCCTAGAGTATTTAAAAGTAGAATGGGAGGGAGAGCCTTCAGTTTTCAGGCCCCTCTTCTGTGGAACCAGCTTCCAGTTTGGATTCGGGAGACAGACACTATCTCTACTTTCAAGATTAGGCTTAAAACTTTCCTTTTTGCTAAAGCATATAGTTAGGGCTGGACCAGGTGACCCTGAATCCTCCCTTAGTTATGCTGCAATAGACGTAGGCTGCCGGGGATTCCCATGATGCATTGAGTTTTTCCTTTCCAGTCACCTTTCTCACTCACTATGTGTTAATAGATCTCTCTGCATCGAATCATATCAGTTATTAATTTCTGTCTCTTTTCCACAGCATGTCTTTATCCTGTTTTCCTTCTTTCACCCCAACCGGTCGCAGCAGATGGCCCGCCCTCCCTGCGACCGGTTCTGCCGGAGGTTTCTTCCTGTTAAAAGGGAGTTTTTCCTTCCCACTGTCGCCAAAGTGCTTGCTCATAGGGGGTCATATGATTGTTGGGTTTTTCTCTGTATTTATTATTGTGCTATCTACTATACAATATAAAGCGCCTTGAGGCGACTTTTGTTGTGATTTGGCGCTATATAAATAAAATTGAATTGAATTGAATTGAATTGAATTGAATTGAATAAAACAAATCCAGATTCTTGGGGGACTGCTGAGTCACCTGAAGAACTCATTTCATTCTCCACGATGTTGAGTTACAGAAATGTTTCACAGGTTAGATATATATTATTATTTTTATATTATATTTATATCTATCTATATATCTATTAACTATGTATATTATTTAATAAATGTGAAATCCGGGCCTACAATCTTGATTATTCAGGAAAATGGTAAATCCAAAAATCATTGCTTGGTAATTTCTAATTATGTAAGACAGTATAAAAAAATGTAGATTATCTGTATGTCACATTTTGGCAAAGTCCGTTTAAAAATAAAAACTTGTGAAGGCAATGTGGTTTTTAACAAAACAACTAGTAAACATCTCGGAAGCTAATGAAGCAGAATATGACTTATTGTGACAAGATGATGTTTATAGGCTACATAAGCTTTTAAAATTTGTAAAATGAGTCTGATCATTAACTTTTTATCACTTTTTTTCTCAACCATAAAGTGATATTCTTTACAAACATTAATCGACCTTTCACCCTAAAATCAATTTAACACATTTTTCTTCTCGCCAGCTGTACCACTCATTAATCGAGATTGTTTTAGTGTGAGTTGCCTAATTTTGGAGATATAGACTGTAGAAACATACCTTTCTCTTGATTCCAATGAAACTTAATGCTTAGCAGCATTGTCTTTATGTATTTTTGGACTGTGGAAAAGGAAATGGATATAAATTACTGCTGTCCCCATCAGCTGACCTCTTTTTCATGGGTTCTTTCGCTGTTATACCACAAGGCAAGCACCATCCAGTTTCATTATATTTATGAGAAGGAAGAGATCTCTACAGCTAGTATCTCCCAAAACTGGGCAACTCACACCAAAACAACTACGTGGATAAACAGCAGGCCAAAGGAAAGTGTGTGTCACGGCGGGTACGCTGGTGTGTTGAGAGAATGTACCTAAAAGCAGACCATGATAGAGAGGAGACTGAACTTTAAACAAAAGCGAGCCTTTATTCGGGCTTATGGCAGGAGCTAAGGCAAAACAATGACAAGGTGTACAGCTGAGTTTGATGTGAACTGTCCCTTTAACAATAACATCAAACCTGCTTTCAAAAGAAGTGAAACATGCAGTCATTTGCAAAGCATTTTAAACAGTAAACATTCCTCATGAAATCAGAGGTAACATACAAATAAACCATCAGACAATTATATTGATGACTGCTCACTATACAGCTGACTGCATCAAGTGTTTCAATGACAAACAAAAAAAGACAGAAGTTATAATAATACATAGAACAGTTACAGCTGTAACCATTACTACTCCCATCAAGTTCAAATGATGTCCATTTCAAAGTAATTGCTGGAAAGGACATTGTTGAACTCGGTGCGAAATCCAGGATAAGAACTGTAAGTGCATGGCACTTCAAGGGTAGCTCTGCAGGTGTGAGCAACAGGCCTTCTGTTGAGCCCAGTTTCAGCATTAAAGCACAACTGAACTTTGTCAACACAGATGACAGAAGACCCAGTGCAGAAGTGCAGGATTATTTCAGCTTTGGTTTCATCAGTGTTTTTGACATAATGCTGAAGATGGTTAAAGGTTGTCTGTTCTTCCTGAGACAGCATCTATTTTGTTGTTTCAAATAGCTGCACTAGTCTTTTGCCTGTGGCCTTCTTTGTCTCATACAGAGACAACACACTTTCCTTGTCTGACAGTTTCAGCTGCAGACATGGGTGTGGAGAAGCAATCCACTTTGGCTCTTGGAGAATGGCCTTATGAGACATTGTTTCAATGGCAGGCTGCATGTTGTTCTTAGGTGGTAGGAAGTGGGAACCATCCTTGTAAAAATGTCAAACAGGTCATCTTCATCATTTTCATCCAATGTGCCCTGGAGAGCCTTCTCAACAGCTGATCTCTCAACAGGAGGGAGATAGTTGAGAAACGATGTAATCAGGATGTTGACATCAACTGAGTCCACTCCATGGATGCAGGTAAAATGAAAAGCTTTGACAGCCTCACTGGAAAGACACCATGGTCTAGTGAGTCTTTCACCCATATCAGTCCAACTGCTTGCCATTCAGCCTCACAAAAGTCTGGCCTCAGCCTTGGAGCTCGTTCAGTTTCACCTTCACACTGTTCCAAAAATTGCTCCCAAAATGCAGTGTAAACCTCCTTTGACACCCCAGCATCATCAACAGCATTTTCATTTACAAAGTTCATCTTTAAAGGCACATTGATGATGCTGCTGTCCATAAATACAGCCAAAAGATCATCAACAACCTTTATCCTGCAAATTGATACACGTCGGGGGCTCTGTGGATCTCCTGAATTTGATGGGGAAAGTTGGCTGCTTGAATCAAAAGAAAAAACCTTGTGTGATGAAATTCAGTCCATGGTCCTGAGTACAAGACAAGACATGCACATTCCATAAGACATGTAAATGAATTATATAGATTCCAAAATATCAATGTTCTCAATATGGTTGAAATATATTTCTCTAATATTAGTTGTCTCTCCATCGCGCGATGACTCTCCTCCGGAACCCGCCCGCCCACCTGAGGGAAATAGCCGCCCTTAAAGAGCTGCTTCTTCGGCGCTATGCCCTCTCTGACGCTGAACGAGCCGAAAAGCTCCTCACCCTGTCAGGCTTGGGTGGTGGTACGGCTCTCAAGCTCATGGTGAACATCCAGTCGTTGCTTGCGCCGGATGACGGGGGCTTCATCTTTGCCCACCTCTTCCTCCGCCAACTACCGGCTGCCGTGAGAGCTGTCCTCGCCAACTCCCCGCTTCTGGCTGCAAAGGATTATCGCTCCCTGGCTGAAGAAGCTGATCGCATTCTTCTGGCTAGCCGCACTTTCGACGTTCACGCCCTGGTTACGGACCCGCCGGCGGCACCTTCCACGCCTCCACCTGCCTCCCCCAGAACATCCGCCCCTTTGCTGACAGCAGGGATTGCTACACGCCGGCACCGTGGGAAGAGCATCTGTTTCTACCATCAGCGTTTTGGTGCCAGAGCGCGTTACTGCCTGCTGCCTTGCGCTTTCACGGCCCAGGGAAATGGACCCGCCAGAAGAAGGAGTGAGAACTGAGAGCTCTGTGTCGACCATGCTTACCTCCACAATATAACAATACCACTGTTACTTTTTGAAATGTTTTGGCCTGATGAAGCTCCACCTATGCCTCACAGAAAATAATACAAATGCTCTTTACATGCTGAGTATGAGACTCACTTCTGTGAAAGAGTACATAATAGTGACACAAAAATAATCTGTCACTCCTCTGTTATGTAAATAATTTGATTTCAAGAATACATTTTCTGTTTAATGTTATCTTAATTTTAAACACAGAAATTTTCTCTCAACTGAAAATATCCTTTTAATTAAAATGGACCCACAAACTGCCACATCCTCAGAAAATGGTGTGCCAAATTGTCATTGCTACAGTATGTAAAGATAGATGTTCACGGTTGCTGGGGTGCTTCCTCATGTATGGACTGCATATGTGGTGAGGGCAAGCCATTAGCTGAAGACAATGAAGGCAGAAAACCATCCGTAGGTAATCCATTTAGGTCGTCATTCTAAAGGAGGAAGTACTACATTAACTGACAGCAGATACCTTAACCCTTCAAGTTTATGAGAATCTTCTTCAATCTTCTACCTTAACCTGTTAAAAATCATGAATGTTCTTAGGAAAGTCTGTAAAATGTCAGTTAGAGATTAAGAAACTGAAAAAACCCCACACCTCTTTATTTTTAGCCTACATGTCTGACTTCCAAGAGTAAAAGGACATATTACAGTGGAATTCCACAGGTTTTTATCAGGTATTTATTTTATTATTGCTGTAACAAAATCAAGCTTTAAACAAACAAGACATTAATTCTGGTTAATGGAAATCGAGCAAGTGTTTCACAGTACTGGAGGTACTTTGAGATCTCAAAGAATAATTGTACAGAAAATATCAGACATGGTTACATTTTGGCAACATTTTTTTTAAAATCAGAGAGTCTAAAACGAGTGTAAATAAATTTCTGTAGTTTTTTAACACTTATATTAGTGCAGGGGTGTCCAAACTTTTTTCGCTGAGGGCCACATACATAAAAATATAGGAGGGGCTGGGCCACTTACTAGAAATTAGGTATATAACCTTAACTTTACTGTATTAAAAATCACTTAAAAGTGGTCAAATGTGTTATATTGTTGAATATAATTAAAGACAAAACTGCCTTCATCACAGTTTTCCATAAATGGATCTTTATTGATTTATTCAGAGAAAGCTTTGGTAGCTCATTCTCAGAACAGCAGCCTCAGATTTCTTCTTAGACAGAAGATTTACAGCACAGAGAAAAACAATAATGGGGAAAATGGGACGGGTACATTTCAAGTTTGTTATTTAAGTTATTAGGCTTAGCAAAACATCTATTAACGTTCGTTTGAAACGATTATCAACATTAACAGACTGCACTGGACTTAATAACAGGAGTCCATATAATTTGAGTAAATTATTCTGGTGAGTATCAGCTGCGCTGGGTATGTAAATCGGGCCATCCGGCTGCGGTGCTGATCGTCCGCCACTCGTGGCAAAAATCCGGACAAATGTCACTTGATCAAGGAGCAGATCTGCATCAGATGAGATCAGCTGACTTTGCGTGTGCGTGCGCTGTGCACAGCGGTGTGTACTCCGTGTGTTAACAAGAAAAACGCATATAAGAAAGTGGTGCGCAAAAGCAGGGTAGTGACAGAATTGATGCGCATTATTGATATTTGATGTGTACCTGCACATTAACACACGGGTACTGTGGAATATATTTTTACTCACCTAAAGCGCTCGTGCTCTCGTCCACTCACTGGAAAAGAAATTAGCAGCTGTGCGGTGTCTGTGGCATCAGTGCTCGGATCGCATGCGATGGAGTAAAAATCAAAAGTACAGCTTTATCAGACAGTTGCAGTTTAATGTTGGCTGACGAGTCTTCAATGCGTCGCACAACTGTATTTCTGGACATGCTGACGTTGTTGAAGTCCTGCACTTTTTCCGGCCACATTATTTCGGTGACTTTAACGAGGCGGTGTTTTATGAGGTCTCCATCTGAAAAAGGCTTGCCATGTCTTGCGATGAGTTGGGCGACCTCATAGCTGCTATTGGAGCCTTTTCCTGGACAATTTGAGCACGAAAAAAATACTGCTGCTGACCCCGCAGGATAGCTACCCTTTGCTTTAATTTCTGCTGTGGCTCAGCACCAGTGTAGGATGCATAGGCCTGATGTTTGGTTTCATAATGACGTCGTACATTATACTCTTTCATAACTGCCACAGTTTCAGTGCAAATCAAACAGACACACTTCCCCTTGAATTCTTTGAAGAAATATTCACTCTCCCACCGTCTCTGAAATTTTCTGCACTCACTTTCTATCTTTTGCTTCTTTGGTTCTGCCATGTTTAGTAACTTGGGGGTAAATTTCTTCTGTGATTGTCCTTTTTGGTGGAGCAACTGCCTTGATCAACAGCAGCTCCCCCTGGTGTTAAAACTAAGAAGTGCAATACACTCAAGCAAAAGTTGAAGTGCGGGCCATTTTCTATTCTATTTATAAAATTACTTGCGGGCCAATTAAAACTGGCCGGACTTTGGACATGCCTGTATTAGTGTTTAAAAATACCACAAACCTGTTCACCAGTGTCACTGTCAGATTGATCTCCATGGTCAACTAGATCTGGGACAAAATCTTCTGTCTCACTGTGAGATCCAGGCGTGGTCGACTGTGAATCTTCTTCTGTTATGCTGACAGAAAAATCCTCACATAAAATCTTCCCCATATTCATCCACTTCAGATGAGGACTGAACGGTTGATGTTGTTTCATCTTTCTTGCAAATGTGAAATCTCATTAGCTTCAATTTGGTTTGTTCATAAAGTTTTCCAACAGTATCATCTAAAGGAATTGGATTTCTTTTAAAATCACAGACATCAGTGATAAAGTGTTCAAGTCTCTCTTTGGTGAGTTTCCATCTGGAACAAACGGCTCCTTTCCCATTTCCAAAATCTGAGCTACAGTTGTAGTTTCCTCCACTGTTGCATGTCTTGTTCCTCCATCATTTCTGGTTCTCACTTGATGATATTCATTACTGCTTAAATGAAGCCAACCGATTTCAATCTTTCTGCAGGTCTTCTCTCCTGCAGTATTTCTCTGTCTTGCCATCCCTTCACGTTGCTTGTGGAACACACCTGATGGACCACACAGCGCTCCTTTCACTGACTCATTATAAAAGTGAAGAAGCTCTTTGAAGTATTCACGATGGACAATCAGACCCGTGGACTTCCAGAGATGTTCTGCTTTTTGACAGGAACATCAAAGACCACAAGTTTAATTATTTAACCATAAAGAGTTTGCAGGAACTGACAAAGCAAAGCTAGTTTTGTACAGATTATTCTTACAAAATAGAGAAAAGCTCTGTTTCAGCACTCTGATCATTTTTACTCACAGAAGGCGAGATATTAAGACCTTTTAACCTCTCAGCTGTGATTTAAATGCAACTGGAGGGAATTAAACTTCTTTCTAAACCAGGTCTCACGACAACAGTAACACAGATCAAGTTTAAGTAATAGTTTAGTGATACACTAACAATGACATCATTGTTCCAGCAGGAGGCAGTAATACATTAAACTGCACCTGTTGTGCTGAAAAGGTGTGAACATGTGCAGTAGCCCAGTAAGTTACTGGAAATATCTCTCTCTCTCTCTCTCTCTCGCTCTCTGTTACACACACACACACACACACACACACACACACACACACACACACACACACAGGTTTAATAAGAGATAATGTTTCTTTGGTATAACTGAGCTGCTCACATGTCTTTTATTTTAATAAACACACTGATTAACTGAAGATTTTGGAGTCAATAATAATGACACTCTCAAAGTGGATGTAGTCATAAAACAGTCAGCAGTGTCTCAGACTTGCATAGACAACAGTGAAGGACTTTACCCTGAAAAATGTAGAGTGTAATCTAGAGTTAGATGGTTTTCCCAGAAAAGAATGAGGAAGAGATGGCTGAGATTCTGTGCCTAGTATTTCATTGTGGATCAGGGTTTCTTGATAGAATTTCAAATCTAGTTTGGGGAGTCATTCAGTGAGAAACAGTGAAATGATTTTCCATGTGAAAAGGTGGACAGCAGAAACAGAAAGAAACAGTGAGAACTAAAAGAGAAACAAAGAGCTTTGGAACAACGAGGCAGCAGGAGGACAGCTGCAGTTTAACAGCTTCAATTCACTGACAGGAAACAACATTAGAAATATCATCATTGTTCATTGAGAAAGGGATACAAAATCTTGAACATGTTATACAAAATGGAAAGTTTATTTCATTTCAAGAAGTTGTATCCAGATATGGAATCATCAACAAACAAATTTCTTAAATATCAGCAACTGATATGAGACATACTGGAAAAATTTAATCCCAATCAATTGAATCTAGAAATACCTACTATACCTAAAGATGTGTAAATATCTGTGCCCTCAAATGGCTATCAAAATGCATAAGCTTTAATTTAAAATTGATTCATCAATTTTTGTCTCAACCGTAAAGTGGGACCAAGATCTTTTCATTAATCCAGATTAAAACATCTGTATGTGCTCAATACCTTCAAAATGAGTGAAAGCCCAAACTTACAGGACAAAGGCAAATGGCCCAAATGGGCCTTACACACTCAAACATATGCACCCATTGCAAAGACAACTCTGCTGAGAACTATATGCAAGCTATATGGTCCTGCACGCCTTTCTAGATGTTCTGGCAGAGGATGTCTGAAGACTTGTCCACATGGTTTAGTTGCAGTATCCCAACCTCACCCAAACTGTCCATCTTAGGTGACATCAGTACACTACACAAGTAAATACATCACATATACTCCTTACTTTCGTATGCATCACTAAGAAAACTGTGAAATCAAAAAAAAAAGTTTGTGTATCAATCAATACTGACATTTACTTCTAGATCACATCAGTCTGTAGCTAGTGTTTTCCCCCTCAAAAGACGAACTGGGTTTATTAGTTTCTCTCTGGTCCCCACTCATTCATCCCATTATTTAATAGGGGTGGTCTCATTTGCCTGGTTTCCCTAATGGTGAATGAAGGCATTCTCTGAAACTTAGAGGTCTGGCGGCTTCCTGGGCCCTAAAGAGCTATGGTTGTAGTTTTGGAGTGTCTTGGTTTCTGCCTCAGTTCGTGGTGGTGGGGGACTGGGGTGCGTGCTGCCTAGCAACCTTGGTGTGTGGGTCCTTGTCTCTAGTTGGGTGGCTGACCTCTTCTAGGTAGGTTTGGGTGTGGGGCATCGGGCCCTGGCGCCCTGGTCGCCTGTTCTCTAGCTTGATATCTTTTTGTGTTCAGTTAGTCTGCACCCCCTTTGGCTGCCTCGCTGTGTAGGGTGGTTGGGCCATGCTAAGATTTCAGGCCTGTACCTTGGGGGACTCATGGGTGCCTGCAGGCCCATTGTGTGGGATGGGATGGGGTGTCCATGTGAGGGAGTAACCAGTGCTGAGTGCAGCTTGTCCCAGACCCAGACTAGTGTGTCTTGTTCCTTTCTGGTGTTGTGACACAGTCACAGCCCCAAGACGTGGGACTCATCTACACAGTATAGTCTACTCTCTGTGGTGGGAGGAGTTATTTCCTCTCCACTTCTGGGTAGGGATGGGTATCGTTTAGGTTTTATCCGGTACCGGTGCCAAACTGGTACTTTGAGATGGTGCTGGTGCTTAAACGGTGCTCAAACAGGTGCATAAAGAATGGAGAACACAAACTTTTTCCAAAAACCTCTCACGTTTAGCTGTTTTTTTTGTAAAAAGAAACAATGTTAGCCTTTTCTGCAGCTATAGGGCATATATGGTCTCACTCTTTGCTGGAAGAAGTGCTTAACCAATGGAAAAAACACAAACTTTGTCTAAAAACCTCTCATGTTTAGCTGTTTTCCACTTTTTCTTTGGTCATTTTAGCCTTTTTGGCCAGGGTGAAGGGAGTATCTGCCATCAAACAAGAAGACAGCCGCATGTAACTACGACGGTGTTTTGCTAGTTCACCTTACATGCATTAATTTAATAACGTGGTTAACCTACTAAACATAAATTACACACGAACAACATTAAGCTACTGACCCAGAGAAGAACGGCTGCTGCTGCCATCATCATCCATCATCATTTTTGCTACGCTGGCAGGGCTGGGGGCCAGGACTCTACTCTTCGGGTTTTGGGGGATGTTGCTAACTCCGGGTCGATAACAGGCACCACACCCGCAGTAGATGTGCTCAGTGTGAGGTCTCGCAGCAAGCTATCAAATACGGTGCATTACCCGGCTTTAAAAAAACCCACTATACATCGCCAGGTTCGTCATCAGATTTGAGGTGTTACCTCCTTTGCACAGTATCGCCTTAAAGCACTTGTTGCAGGCTGCTGAGTTTGCATCTTTTGCTGTGAAGTACAGCCAGACTTTAGGGGTGGCTTTGAGATTTCCATGTAAGTAGGGGACTGTCTTGTGTACTGGACAGTTCTTCGGTACATGGAGCCCTGGGACCCTGGTCTCGGCTCTCACCTATAGTGGGATCTGCTGCTCATTGACTCTGGCCCTCTGTCACCCTTCGGTCATAGGTGCCCATCTAGGGCCTCTTCCCTTTTTCCTTCTTGCCCTGCCATAGACAGGATCATACTCTATACAACATATATTGTAATAACCAAAATAGCATGCATAGATGAAATAAACAGTTAAACCTTAAACAAGGGGAGCCCATAGAGAATATACAGAGCTGATTTGGAAAAGCAAAATATGTTTGGCACAACAGTGCATTCATATCATAATTCTGATTGCAAAGGCTGCCAGACAGAACTGGATTTTTAAAAGGAAGAAAAAGGAAAAACAGAAATATCATCATCCTCAACTCATCTGCTCCACTGACACAGACACCTTCAAAGGCAACACTTTCACTTCATCCTCAGTGCTAATGAATGGAAACATCCTGTGAGTGAAAGTATGTGTGAAGGTGTGTATGTGTGTGTTAGTATCAGGATCAGAGAACGACAGCTTTCCTCTGTTCCAGTCCAGATTCACTCTGATCCTCTGGATCATCTGTGCTGCGAGAGCAGTGGATCCTGCTAATGGAGACCATGCTGAGTATTTACCTTCCTCAAACCATATTATCCATAATCCAGACAGTATGCTTCCCTTCCTCTGCACAGACTCTGCTAGAACACCCAGTCCCCACCATGTACTGTCTCCAACTTCAACATCCCAGCTGTGAGTCCCTGAGTTAAAGCCCTCAGAGCCCAGGACAGAGCTGTAATAATCAAACCTCTCTGGATTATCAGGAAGCTGCTGCCTCTCTCCTCCTCGTCTCACACTGGTCAGATCTTCAGACAGGATGAGTTTTGTATGAGCAGTGTTTGGGTCCAGAATGAGAGGAGTGTAGGAGACCATGTCCTTCATGTTGTTCCAGATGTTGAAGGTCAGGTTGCCCAGGTGTTTGGCCTGGTCTATCAGAGCTCCTGAGGGCAGCTGTGGATCATCCAGCAGGGGGCAGCGCTGGACTCTTTCCACTGCAGCCTTGTAGTTGTGCAGGAATGAGACGTCTTCAGCTCTCAGCTCCTCCTCTGTGGCTCTGACTGTGTCTGAAAGAGCTGCTATCTCTCTGCTCAGAGCCTCCATCTTCTCCTTCATCATCCCACTCTTCTGCTCCTCTTCCTCCCTCAGTGCAGCCAGCCTGGCCTCCTCTTCCTCTGCTAGAAACTGGTGAAGCTTCTTAAACTGCTCCTTAATCTGCCTCTCTGTGTGTCGGGCCTGGACCTTAATGTGTTCTGCTGTTTGATCAAACTTCACTTGAACTCGTTTGCAAACCTTTAACTTCTTCTTTAAGGGCTCCAGAGTTTCCTGAAGTTCCTTCTTGTGTTGTTGTGCAGCTTCATCGATGGGTCTGAATCTCTGATTGGTGTGTTTTTCTGAGTCTCTGCAGATGAGACACACTGGCACTGTGCTCTGCTCTCTGAAGACCTCCCGACAGACCGGACAGCAGAGATCCTCCTCTGATCTGGAAGCCATTGAGTCTGTGAGTGAAGCTGAAAACAGCAGACAGGAAGTACAGTCAGTCCTGGCTCCCCTCCCTCCTCTACTACCTTCACTGAAACTTCCTTTGAGTTGTGTTTTTGCTCAAACTCACATTCAGTGTGTGGAGCGTCAGCAGCTTGAAGCAGCAGTGTTGGAGTTTTCCACTTTTCTCTCCTGTAGCTGGACTCACTCAGAGGAAGCTGCTAGTTTGGACCAAAAGTGAGTGTGATTCCAGTGTTGTTGTTACAGCCCTTACAACTCGGAGTGTGCTTCATTCCAAAGTTCAGACTGCCAGAAGCTGCAAAAGTTATTGATTAACAGCGTTTATCTCATTTCACTTGCACAGGTCAGTGCATGAAATCAGCTGTTTGAGAACGTTTAGCATCAATGTGCTGAAGGAGCATGAAAACATGATGTTGCTTTTTTCTGCTTTGGTGGTTTGATTTACAATTAAGGGGCATGAACAAACTACATTTATATAATTCATTGTATGAATAGCCTCTTTGGGCAGCTTTGATGGTGTTGTTTTTTGTTGCAAAGTAAGCAAAGCATTTCATCATGAATCATGTGTAATTAAAACAGAAGAATACCTCGATATACACTCAGTCATTCAGTTCAGAAAATTACAAAAAGGTTGAATCTGTTCATCTGGACGTTGCGTTTTCAGTCAGAGAAACGTTTCGTCACTCATCCAAGTGACTTCTTCAGTATCAACTGACTGGAGGTTTCCCCAATCTTATAAACAGTACATTTGCACAATAACTAAAACCTGCCCACAGTCTAACAATAGGCTGTAACCTCAGCTTTGTGATCATTAATATTCAAATTGTCGCAGTCATCAATCAAAAACTATCGATCAGTGGTCTTTGGTCAAGACTTTTGGGGTTTTACGTACCTGGGTGATTGAGCATGCATTAAGAAATGTTATGAAAATAATTTGTTAAATATGTTTTTTATACAGTTAAAAAACCTTTTCTACTCAGGTGTTAGTTGTTGTAATAGTTTTATTACAACATTTTGCCACATTGCCTTTTTCATAACTTGGCCTACTCCTTTTAGTTTTGTTAATATTGGTGTTACGACCCCCTCTGCAAGGCATCAGGGGAGGATTAACATACACAAGCCCCCCACACAAAACTGAGTAAAGTAAAAGGTTTTAATTTCAAACTGTAAACAGAAAACCGACAGGGCTGTTCAACAGCCCACTGGGCAAACAATTATTACATAAAGAAGAAAACAGTCAGAAGTAAAAGCTAAGGGTTAACTAAACCAAGCCAGCATTACAAAACTCTACTCACATCAAGCTAGCAGCTCAAAACTCTAATCAGGCTAAGTTTAAGCATGCACCAAGGTTTGACAAAGTTCAGCATTATGAACAAGTTCAACAAAGATCGAAGAGGGAGCCATGAAGGGCAAACTGCATGTTCAGTCCTAAGCAGCAGCCACTGAGTGAAGGACCTCCAGCCTTTTGTAGCCACAGGTGGGCACGATCAGCCACTGATTGCCTCTTGGAGCATCACGGGATCACCGGGCAGCCAATCGTCCGCGTGGTCTGGCACACTTCATTCTGCATAAAAGAGGGTTGGCACGGGTCTCCCAGTAACCAATCACCCACAAGTCATGGCACACATGGATTTGCATGAACACAAAAAGGCAGTCTCACTCCCTCCAATGCCCAGGGCCATAACAATTGGCAATAGTGAGAGGTGTTATTGTTGGGTTCGAATATATTTGATATAGGCCATCCAATTAATGCAAATTTCATGTTTTTAGCTGCTATAATCTAATGAGCAAAAATTAATTTTATTTTTTTGTTGTTTCATTTTTCATTTTTTCCCCTAAGAGAGTTCCAGCTTTATGTGGTCAGTTGCGTGCCTCAGTGACCCTAAGAGCTAGACGAGCAGAAGATTAGCCTTCAGGTGAAACACTTAAGTTGGTCAGGTCAGGGTTGAGGCCTGACAGTGCAATCCAATTACATAACAAAAGCATTTATCCAGAGAGTTATTTCAGAGATAAAAACTTTAAATCAATCCAATTTGACTGGAGCACAATGGGGGGGGGCAGCGGTTGAGTCAAAGGTTTGGGGACTGGACAAAGCATGTTCCAAACGCTCAAACATACAAACTCACTCCACAGCACACACACTGTGCTGTGAACTGTAGGGATGCTGGTTCTGCAGACCTGTTCAGAGATTCTGGTAGAGGACATGTGAGTCCAGTAACAGGGAAAGATTCATCATATGTAGAACTGAATCATTCATTAATGTTTCGACTTCTTTAAGCAGCCTTGATGATTCGGAGGAAGTAATTATTGAAGTTAACTCAGAAAGATCAATCAGAGAAAAAGAGTCTAAATAAATATCAGCAGTATTAAAAGTAGCTGTACATAACTGCCCCTGACCCTGAATCCTCCTTTAGTTATGCCTCAATAGGGGCAGGCTGGTGGGGGATTCCCATGATGCACTGAGCGCTATTCACCCACTGTGTTTATGAACCTCTATGCATTTAATCATTAGTTATTATTCATCTAAGGCTCTCTTCTACGGCGTGGGTTTATCCTGATACGATCGAGGATGGCCGCCCCTCCCTGAGCCTGGTTCTGCTCGATGTTTCTTCCTGTTAAGAGGGAGTTTTTCCTTCCCACTGTTGAAAAAGCATTTCTTCATTATAGCTCATCTGATTATTAAGGTCTTTCTCCATTTTATTTTAGGGTCTTTGCCTTACAATGTAAAGTGCTACGAGGTGACTGCTGTTGTGAGTTTTCAATAGGCTAAATGTTATGATTCTGTCAGAATGAGATTCCTGAACAAATGGAACAATTATAAATAAATAATGTTGCAGGCCTGTAAATGAATGTAAACACTGCTCCCCCTGCTGAATACACAAGACATTACCACTGTTTTTTCTTAGCATCATCAGTCATTCTTGCATCTTCCATGTCATAGATGGGGATATCATTACAGTGGCCCATTAGCCGGTAATCGGTGAGGACTCCTTCACAGTGATTTTGCTGTATCTGTACAAGTTGATTACTTTATGCTTTTTGCTGAAATAAATCAACTAAGCACAAAAAGTACTTTGTCTCACTGCAAATAATGCTGAAACTTGATTTTGTGTAATAACAGGTTGAAGTTGCTAGATCTGACTGCTGTATCAGGGTCCATGCTCACAGATTCTGCTAGTCAGGAGCCGATCAGGCACCTGATGTCAGCACCTGGTCTCTGGAAGCTAAAAATTATGACACAATAGCAGAATTAGCTGTTTGTCATGGATGCAATCTACATCCTCAACTCTGCTGCTCAACCAATGAATAAAATGTTCCTTATAAATGTGCTTCCATTTAAAGAGAAGTAAATAGGCTTTGCAATGGTATAGGATTTATTGTCAAAAACCATTGTTACAACACACAAATAAACAACCAAACACAAATTGAATGACTTTTCTGGTACACGTTCTCTAAATGTAATAATGTTTTTGTTTTCTTATAGAAATGTACAAAGAAAAACTGAAAAAAGAGAGAGCTCTCTCTTATGCTGCTTTCATATGTTACTGATTACACTTCACAAAAATGTAATGAATGAAATCGCTCTTTCAAATTTAACATGCAATAATAAACAACAGTACTATGATCTCAAAGAACAATGCTCAGAACAGATCAGAACAATGATCTCGAAGAAACGGAGCACACTGAATTTTAACCATCATTAAATGTAACATCAGGATTTGTCTAATACAATTATAAGAATAAAGTAATGAACTTTATAAAGAATGCTGAGAGTTTTTACTACTCTGGACAGAAAATGCTAATTTGAATATTGGTCATCTTTTCACTCGGGTGTCGCAATGATTTGACTCCTGGTCAGTGTGAGCTCTACCACCAACACACTGCTTTGACTCTGGCCCACATTTTCTAAATATAACATTTTTAAGCAACATAAATTATGACGTGTCTCATTAACAAAATCTTTTCCCACAGATTCTACAGCTTTCACATAACCGTGTCACCTGTGTGTATTCATGTGAACTTTCAATCCTGATTTGTAAGGGAATCTTTTACCACAAGTGCTGCAGCTATATGGCTTCTCACCTGTGTGACGCCTCATGTGGCGATTCATGTGTATCCATTGACTAAATTGTTTCCCACAGGTGCTACAAGGATAAGGTTTCTCACCTGTGTGAACTCTGACATGTTTTTTCAGGTAGGTTGTACAGTTAAAGGTTTTACCACAGGTGTTACAAGAATATGGCTTCTCACCTGTGTGAACTCTTGTGTGAGTGGTCAATTGTGCGTTGGAAGTGAACGCTTTCCCACAGGTGCTACACAAAAATGGCTTCTCACCTGTGTGAACTCTTACATGGGCATTCAGCAGGGATCTAAGGAGAAATGTTTTATCACAGGTGCTACAAGAATATGGTTTCTCACCTGTGTGAACTCTTACATGTCTGTTTAGGTAGGTTGTACAGTTAAAGGTTTTACCACAGGTGCTACAAGAATATGGTTTCTCACCTGTGTGACGTCTCATATGTATATTCAGTTTGGATTTAAACACAAATGCTTTTCCACAGGTGCTACATGAAAATGGTTTCTCACCTGTGTGACATCTCACGTGTGCAATCAGGCGTGATTTAAACTGAAAACTTTTCCCACAGATGTCACATTGTTCAGTCTTTTTTATTGCCCCACTTTGACCCTGACTCTCTGACAGAGCAGGATCTTCGACTTTATTACTGTCACTTTTCTTTTTGCGACGTATGATCTTCTTCACCTCTGCATTTTCAGGTGACCCTGAGTCCACATGCTGACTTTCTTCCTGATCTCGGCTCTCTGCTTCAGCAGAGCTGTGACAGATTTGCTCACTGTTTGGTTCTGCTTCACTGTGGTCACTTTCCTCATAAGCAGGAGTCACCGTCAGGGTATCAGTCTCCAGCTTCACTCCCAGCTGCTCTCCCTTCTGACTGCTGCAGAGATCGACCTGTTCCTCATTAAACTGTGGAGGGTCTGGGTCCTCCTGGTCCTCCTGGTCCACACTGGAGCGCCTCTCTTCGTTATAGTTTTCCTGGTTTGTGAGTGGCTCCTCCTCCTCCACCTCTTCCTCACAGACATTTAGTTGCTGAAGGTCTGAAGAGAAAAATGAAAACATTTATTTTTATAAAAAAAATAAACAACAAACATCTGAGAAAATATATTCTGATCTGACTGATTAGCAGGTCTCTACATAGTGAGAATTTGGCCCACTGATCTTTGCAGAATTCTTGCAATTAAACCAGACTGGCTGGGTTTTTAGTATGAACTGCCTTTTTAAGGTGAAAAATCAAAACCTTCACAGGCCTGTTTTAAAAAGTGATTGCCCCCTAAACATAATAACTGATGGGCCACCCTTAACCCTTTAAAACCGGTCGGAGCAGGCACACTCCGTTTTGCGTGACTATTTTTAAATCCCGGTAGCTCTGCAACCACGTAAGCTAGAGCAATAATTTTTTTTTTTTTTACATATGAAACCGGAGGAGTTGTACTTACATCTTATGCCATCAGCTTGTTCTAGGTCACGGTTTCCTTCCACATATAGCTTTGCAAAAACTGCATAAAAAGCGCTTGCAGCAACAAAAACATAATATTCCAGAAACACGTTTTGCCGATCCGATCAGCTGTTCATAACACTTCCTATGTTGGAATAGACGTCAGCGCGAACTTTCGCATGTCCGCCATTACCTGCCCGAAACCGGAAGTGACGTCATTTTCGTGGAAATGCAGTTTTTTTTACCGTCAGGGCCTCAGAGCCTATACTGGTGTTTTTAAAAGTTATCTTTGACTTTATGACTTTCTGTGTCGTTTCTGGGATGCTTAGAACTCAAATTGCACAGCTGGAAATAGTTTATTTTGATGCATATGCTGCTTTTTTGCAAATTTGCACTATAATATTTATTTTCGTTTTTTCCTGCAGTATATAAAAATTGGTGTATTTCAAAAGTAAAACTATGAAGACACTTCAAATAAATTTCCTGTGGTGGGAAACTAGTTTGTGCAACTTTTTTGTATTTACAGTTTTGAGGGATAAGCCTTAAATTTCTCTAACTAGAAACGTGTTAAAAAAACAAAAACGATTTTCAATTTTTTTGTAGTTTATTGCACTTTTTTGCAATTTATGTAATTACTATGCACTTAATGCATACATATTATTAAAATTTGGGCTATAATGGTTGTATTGATGTATATCAACTTGAAATGCTCCCAAAATTGGCACTACAGCATGTAAAAATATAAAGTAAGCTCTGGCGGACTTGGTTCTATGGTAGGTCTTAAAGGGTTAACAGCAACAACTGCAGTCAAGGATTTAAATGGCAATGAGTCAGTTACAGCTGTGAAGGAACTGTTTTGGCAACACCCTTCTTTACGACAAACCGACTTTTTATGGTCATGCCACAGCATCTTAATCGGATTCAGGTCAGAACTTTTTCTAGGCCAGTACAAAGTCGTCATTTTGTTTTTCTTAAGGTGGACTTGCTGGTGTGTTTTGGATCATTGTCCTGCAGCAGAATCAAAGTGCTGTTAAGCTTGAACGTCTCTAATAGATGGCTGAATATTCTCCTTTGGGTCGTTTTTGTAGACAGCAGAATTCATGATGCATTTTACCACAACCAGCGTTGCAAGTCCCGAAGCAGCAAAGACTACGATGACCTGGATGATTGAGACCCTTCACAGACATATTGTGGTACCATGTGTTGGTTTCTTGGTTCTAGAAAGGTTCTATTTAAGTGACTTCCTGATTCAGCAGGTTTGCTATTCATGTTTCATGAGCTTATTTAGTGAAACTGAGATTCAGCTTTCAAAAAGATGTGATTAACTTATCATTTAATAAGGGGGCTATTCCTTTTTCACACAGAACCAGGAAGGCTTGGATAACTTTTCTCCTTTAATCAATGTTCACTTACAGTTTTTTAAGTTCACTTAACCTCTGTTAATTTTAATATCTAATATTAAAATTTGTTTGACGATCCGAAACATGTAAGTGTGGCAAAATGTGTGACAAAAAGTCATTAATTTTATAACTTTAGAGTTAACTTGAAAAAAAATGTTCTCAGACTTGTAACTTGACCTCTACACCAATGACTTGCGACCTGAACCTATTTACTTGAAAACTATATTTTACCCCCAAAATACTACAAATCTTTAAAAGAACACATGGTCTATTATTTAAATCTGGCATATATTTGCAACATTATTAAAACAAATAAGACTAAACATGACTTGAAATTCTTAGTTTCAGACTTGGGACTTCACTTCAGATTTGAGGATAAAGATTTGAGGCTTACAAAACAATCACCTGTTCCCATCTCTGTTCCAAAGAAATATATCTCTGTGCTTTCTACAATTTTTAAGAACAATTAATATCTCAATCAACTCTGTTACTGAGGCAGCGTAATTGGTTTTCAGACTTCATCGTCTTCTTGGACTTAGACAATGTAGGTTCAGTGTCAAAGTTGAACAGAAACGCGATGCATTCTTGCTGCTTATTTAAGTTCAGACCTTTATTTATTCCTGTGAATCATCCCAGTTTTACAAACCTATTCTGTGCAGCTTTAGCTCGGGTTTCCAGATGGTCGCCAGCAGTTTGAGCCACTCATCATCCGTTCTGACGCCGTCAGCCTCCTGCTTCACTCCCAGCTGCTCTCCATCCTGACTGCTGCAGGGTTCCTCCTCCTGTCTCTCTTTCATCTGTGGAGGCTCCGGGTCCTCCTGGTCCACACTGGAGATCATCTCCTGGTTAAAGACCTGCTGTTCTGTTAGAGGCTCCTCTTTCCCACAAACATGAAGCTGTTGGAATTCTGAAGAGAGAAATAAAGAAAAAGATGATGAAAAACTCCTTGAAATAAAAACAAATAACATGCCACATTCGCTCATTTTTGCTTTCCAACTAATAAGGCTGCCACCATTAGTAGACTAGTCACGATTACGCCGACTATCAAAATTGTCTATGACTAATTTAATAGGTCGTTAACGGGTCGTTTCAAGCTTGGCAAAATCCTGAAAGACGAAGGAATGAGAAGTACGATTTAAGAGAGTAATAATGGACTGAAATAGAAGATGCAGCAATGCATCAACAAGGATGCCAGCCGCCCAGTTAACACCAAAAGAAGAAGACGCAGTCTCTGAAATCAGGAAGGGGGGGTAAAGACTTTTTAACAACACTGTAGACTGAATTTATCAATTTTGTGTCACAGGAATTTTACCCTGCTGTGCCATCAAAAATAAAAATTACAATATAGTAATAATGAAATCATTAAAAGTATTTGGTGTTTTAGTCTCTTTAATTATTCTTAATCGGATTCCACAAAAGCATAAAAAAAGACTGAAAGTCTAAACTCTCTGGAATAGCTGCTTCAAATTCTTCTTTTTGTACTCGATTTTTTACATTTTTACTATATGTGACAGGTGAGACCTGACACTGGGACCTGACCCTGGTCGGTGGTTTTCCCCTTTTAGGCAACAGAACATGTCCCACTTGAGTTTCTGTAGTTTGGCAGAGGCTCAAAGCCATTTTTACTCTTCTCAAAAAAAACACTGTTTTATTCCTATGGAGAAATGTGTAGTGGACTCCGCCACAACTTGCCGATACTTATTAGGGTGTGACCCTAACTTGTGAACAGGGATATTCCTGCTGTGGTAAACTGTTCAGTGTAAGTGATGTCCTGTTTTCATTTACAGATTGCCAAGCTGCTGCTTTGCTTTGGTTGGGTGAATTATTGGCTGCAGCCCGAGGTCTTTTAATTTGTTTTAGACTGGTTTAACTCGACAGCGAAGAGCTGAAGATTATTGTGACAGCTGTGGCTGTCGATGTTGTTTTGTTTATTTGTTTGTCGTTTTTCTTCATTATATCAGTAGGCACCAATGTGTGTACTGATTGTAGTTTAGAGTGGTTTACTTTTTTTTTTTCTTCAATATATCGTTGCAGACAGCGAAGGCGCTGCACGGAAACTCATCTTTTTCTTGCCGCTTTTGCATGCACCGTGGTGGTGAGCTTGAGTGGAGACAGCAATGAAGATTTTCCTTTTTATAGTGTTTTGCCCAGTTGGGGGAACTGACTATATACTTACAGCTGCATATACGCTGCAGCTCCATCCTATTGAAATAGGTACCTCCCTCAGGTCACATATTTTATTTACGTTTAGCAACATATGAGGACATCAGGGGCAGCTCAAGACTTAAAAACCTGAACTACATGCTGGCCTCAAACTCACTGCTTTATCAGCATCAAGGCTTTTATTTCTTTTCAGGGTTTTAATCCTGTTCAACAATAATCTCACAGATGAAGCAGAAGTCAAACTGCACTGATTGAAAAGCCAAACACACCTGACTGCAGTCTTTAGCTGATGCCCAGTGTCTGACATTTTATACAAATTAGACTGAAATAAAATCCATAAGCAAGGCAAGGTAACAGCTTTCTGCTCCCAGCTAACATCAGAGAAATCCCGGAGACGCTGACGAGCTTTCATGTCTTCATCAACAGAGAGGAACCTGAGCTCAGCACACATGTCCGTACCTGAGCCGTGTGAGTGTGTCTCGGGTCTCCGGCTGATATCCAGCAGTCTGCGCTGACGCTCGATCTCCTCCTCATACTGGACGATGGTTTTCTGAACCTCGCAGAAGATTTGTTGACAAACAGCAGTCAGCCTCTCCTGTATGAACTCTCTCAGAGACTCAGCTGAACTCATGGCTGCTTCAGCTCCGGCGGGTCGATAGAAGCGACAGCGACGCTGTGTTGTTGGTGTTTGATCGACGGGAACAGGAGCGATACTTTGTGTGTGAGCTCGGTCTGCTTCATAGGACGGCAGCCACGTCTGCGCACGCGCAACTCTTCTCCCGCTGTTGCTACTCTGCTGAGGTTTGCTGTAAGCGGTCACGTGGGGCGCTCATATCCTACGGATCTCCGCATGGGACAATAAAGCCAAAGAAATGAAGGTGTGTTTTGTGGGATTCCGCAAACGTTTTAAAATAATTCCAGTTTCGTTATGTTATTTCACAGGGAACAGAACCGGTTCTTTTCTAAACCTAAAACATGGGGTTAGGTTAATTGGTCATTCTAAATTGCCCATAGGTGTGAATGGTTGTTCATCTTTATGTTTTAAACCACCGGTGTCGAACTCTAGGCCTCGAGGGCCGGTGTCCTGCAGGTTTTAGATGTGTCCTTGATACAACACAGCTGATTTAAAGGTAAATAACCGCCTCAACATGTCTTGAAGTTTTCCAGAAGCCTGGTAATGAACTAATCATTTAATTCAGGTGTGTTGACACACGGTGTTATCTAAAACCTGCAGGACACTGGCCCCCGAGGCCTGGAGTTCGACACCGCTGTGTTAAACCAATGACAGGATGGCACCCTTTCCAGCGTGTACCATGCATCTTGCCCCATGGTAGCTGGGATACCCTCCAGCCACACATTCTTTGCCTTGTGTTCATACCTAACACAAAGAGAAAGATCACATGTGTCCTCATTAGGAAAGGGATTTGTTGGTGTAGGGCTGTAGCCTCAGGTTTTTATTATGAGACAGCATGTTTCAGATCATTTTACAGAGTAACATCAAAGTAACTTAACAAGCAGTATAAGTTAGCTAATTACACCCAGGTTTTCTCCAGGCTGTAAATACGTAATTCATGTCTGAGCAGGGACGCTGAGATTGGAACTATAAAGCATAAGTGCAACACTGATGAATATTCTCATAACCAGGGCTGGACTGGGACAAAAAATCCGTCCAGGCATTTTGACTAGAGACCGGCCCACCAGGATAGAGATCGAAAATGTGACGTCATTCAGGGGTAAAACCGCAAAGGATTCTGGGAACTTGTGGCAAGAGGTACTAGCGCACGCAGGCTTTCAATTGAACTCACTTACACAGCGATAAAAAGAAACCCCAAAAATGGCAAGAAGCTGTTGTATTATTAACTGCAATAGCTGGTCGCATGACAGCCACGGGAAGCCGACGGGTAAAGAGATCGGTTTTTTTTATCGGATTACGTCGTTGAAGAGAAATTTTTTTAAGCCATGTTTCCGAAGTAAGAGCCGACGAATGGTCTGGATATACCAAATATAACGTCCCAGAACACTCCAGCTCACATGTTAGTCTGCTCCAAGCATTCCCACAAAGGTCAGTGTTTTGTAGTAGTTAATACGTCATTTTCCATAACATAATTTGTGATATAGGTTACAAGCAAGTCTGACGCTGAACAGAAATTGTCGCGCTATGCTTCTTTATTTATTGTGCATAAATAGTGAATTGTCCTGACAGAATATTGCGTTTCGCTTCTGTTATTACCACGGTACATTGACAAAAACATATACTTTTATTCACAGGATAAAACAGTTGTTTTGTATCACTAATTGTCCAGTGTGATTACAACATACAATATTATTGTCACTGCTACATTTCTGTAATGCGTACCAGAAATTATTTCCACTACTAATTAATTACCGTTGAGCTCAAAGGTTATATTAATAAACGGTTAACGAATGTGTATTTATGACGACGATTTGTGAGACTGGTAAACTTACCTTTGTTTGTACGATGGTCTTTCGTACGGTGTATTTCAAGGTCCTGTACCCATCCGTCGGTAAACTGTACCTGGGCTTGTTGCAGTGACCTGAAGTTACTAAAAACTTCATGAGTGTATGCACTCACTCCAAGAACCATATAATTATAAATCTGAGCGTGGTGAAAGTTGGGCAGCATGCTAACGTCTTTTGTCCACTCTGTGTGCTCGTAAGGGTCTGACCCTTTCACTCCTTTGATTTTTTCCTGGTATCTTTTCTTTGCCTTTTCGTCGAGTCTGTCTTTGTACGGACCGGCATTGTTCTCCTTCGTTTTGTACATTCCTTTTTTGTGCGGCAAAGAAAAACCAAGAAGGTATTGGAACTGGAGAATGAACGTTTTGCGGTGCTGCAAATGCTTGCATTTGATGCGGTACTTGGATTGTTTTGCCACGAGTTCCTGGCATGCAATGCGCGAAAGTCACGTGATCTGTCAATCGCTATAGAAAAAACCATAAAGCCTTTGCATGAAAACAACTGCTCTGATGTACACTGCCTTGTTGGTATATATGTATCAATCTAATAAACTTAAACCTACACCATCCTCCCTATTCTGGATTTTAAACAGTACACAGCGGAAACAAAAAGACTGCTTGGTCGAGTTAACCTCCTGAACTATCTACAACACATGGTAGAAATTAATATTAAAATTAATAAATGACAGATTTAGTGATATTTTCATAAACACCTCCTTTCCTTTTTTTGTTCTCCATTTTCTTTAGTTCGTTTATAAGATTGCTAAACAAGGGGGAGGGGGCATCTGGCCTCCTCGGCTGTAATTGGTCCAGCCCAGAGTCGATCATGACCAATTGGCCAATCCACCACCTTTCATATACCCTTTCTTAAAAAATAAAAAATAAAAAATCCATCGGCCCATAAAAACAGAAAATCGCCAGCAGCCCACCGGGCAAATGCCCGGTATGCCCGATGGCCAGTCCAGCTATGTTCATAACTAACATATAACTTAAGGCCCTTTACATTTGAATGCCTGTGATTTTGACATGGACCTCAAACTTACACAGACGGATACAAAACTAAAGAAACAAAAAAAGTGTGAGTGTCAAACTAGCTTTACTTTCATGAATCTGTAGCAATTTCACCTGATTCATCACTCAGTGTCAAAACATACAAATGACTCATTTATTTATTAACAGAAAAGTACAATTAAATTACCTACACCACAAATTAAGTTCAAATGAATAAAGTGAAATTATATCCATGGGTTCACTCTAGCTAAGCTAATGAAACAAACAAAGATGTCAATATTGACAAAATATAAATTTGTTGAAGTCAAATTATATTATTAAATAAGAAATTAATCTATAAAAGGCAATAAATAATGGTTCAACCGTTCTGTTCACTTACTATTTTAATTTGTCTCTCTCATTTTGTATTACTTTTTCTATACCTGCCTACATGGATTTATAATTTTAAACCAAATAGCTGTGTATTATTAGTAACACACAAAAACATGCATGAAACCACAGAACACATTAAAACCCTTTCAAATATATCATGAAGAAAGCTGAAAGCTACAAAAACAAAAAATAGACAAACATGTCAACACAGGTGAAAATACAAGTAAAAACTAAGATCACAACAGTAACTATGGCAACACTAGCACAAACTTTACCCACCACCTGCAGTACTTACTAGAGTGACTGTGACTTTGTCTGTGCCTCCAAAGTAACAGTCAAATTAAAGTGTCAGATATGAGGACATCCAGCATGCTTTGCAACTGCACTCCATTGAAAACGATCATCCACATTTATATCAGGTAAGGTTTGGGACTGTTATGGTCTCATTGATAGCTGTTAATTGTTCAATCAGTTGTTTAATCTCTGTCTCTCTTCCACAGCATGTCTTTATCCTGTTTTCCTTCTCTCACCCCAACTGGTCACAGCAGATGGCCCCGCCCCTCCCTGAGCCTGGTTCTGCCGAAGGTTTCTTCCTCTTAAAAGGGAGTTTTTCCTTCCCACTGTCGCCAAAGTGCTTGCTCATAGGGGGTCATATGATTGTGTTTTTTTTCTCTGAATTTATTATTGTAGGGTCTACCTTACAATATAAAGCACCTCGAGGTGACTTATTTTGGTGCTATATAAGTAAAATTGAATTGAATTGAACTGAATTCATGGCTGTTACAGTTATTAAACAGTAGAAGTAGAAACAGGACATAAACAGTACAATGTTTTCTTGTCCTCCCTGACCTCCTCAAGTGATCTCTGAGTCTCCTCACTTTCTTCTCCATCATTTGTGTAAGTCAGCAGAGGTTGCTGTCACAATCAAACAGAACTATGGATCCTAACAAACTGCACACAGACAAAGCCTGTGCAGTGACGTCCACAGACGGACAGTGTCTAAAGTGTTGAAAAAGATGCAAAACAAAACAAGAGACTAGAGCCTATTAGGAAAACTAGTGAGTGGACCTCTGATTAAAGAATTTCTACCAAACTACAACTGCAGCTGAACAAATGAGCTGTTGGTGGAACTTTACACTCTGAAATATTGAAAGATTTAAAGCATGAGACAGCTCAGCACAGCATGTTGTTAACTTCACACATGAAGTGGTTCAATCCAGTCAGTCTTCAGTTTTGCAGTCACCGTCCACATCCTGCTTCTTCATCCGGTCGTCACGGTAACTCTGGACTTTCCTCCATCGAATCCTGAAGTCTGTCAGTCCTTCTGACAGCATGAGGCCTGACAGCTGAAGAAAATGTGCAGATGATGAAAAACATGAAGCATAGATTGAACTTGTGTCAAGTTTGTGTTTGTGACTGAACTGCTGACCTGCTGTGAAACCTGCTGCTGGATCTCTGTGCTGTGCATGTCTGCCTCTGACTGAAGCTTCATTTTCACCACTGTTTGCTTTGTCACTGCTAAAAATGAACCACATATAAAAACACAAACATTAGTGTTTTACATGATGACAGGATCTTACAGTTTTTGCATTCTGGACCTCACCTGTGAAACAGAAAAAATAGACTCTGACACCACAGTTGCCATCATTCAATTTCCCTGACATTAAATTCATTGTTCCACAGTACTCCACTGAATTTGGGTTATCAGGCTAACCAGACATCCAGTTAGTGAATGTGGAGGTTGTGTTGTCAGACCAGAAGGCCCAGGGATCCCTGTAGAGACCAATCCACACATACTGAACCCCTGATCCATTCAACGTGAGCGTGATGTTGGATTTCTCCTCTTTGCTTCTTATACTGGTCAGGTCTGTGTGGTATGTCCTGCAGTACGACTGAGCCGCTGACCAGGAGCGGCTCTCCATCACTAAGATGTAACTTGTATTTTGTGCTGTCAAATATTCAAGAAAGGATGAATTTTGAAACACGTTATGAAGCTCATAAAATTGTAGGGATAACTATGGCAACAAGTCATTTTTCCTACCATTGTAACCTCAGCTTTGTGATCATTAATATTCAAATTGTCACAGCAATCAATCAAAATCTATCGATCAGTGGTGTTTGATCAAGACTTTTGGGTTTTTACTTATCTGGGTGATTGAGCATGCATTAAGAAAGGTTATGAAAATAATTTGTTAAATATGTTTTTTTACAGTTAAAAAACGTTTTCTACTCAAATGTTAGTTGTTGTAATAGTTTTATTACAACAGTTTGCCACATTGCCTTTTTTATAACTTGGCCTACTCTTTTTACTTTTGTTAATATTGGCAATAGTGAGAGGTGTTATTGTTGGGTTCGAATATATTTGATATAGGTCTGTAGGAGCCATAACTAAATATATAGAATTTTGATGATCACTGGGTTTTCATTTGTTTGGTTGTTATGGGAGTCACGTGGGTGCTAGCGGTGACATAAATGGGCGTTGTCAGTCTGTCATTCACTGGGTTTGATTTTGACAGAGAGGAGGGCTGGGTAGCGGTAGTTTTTGTTGACCACTGCACAACATGTTTTTCTTTGTTACATTAGAGCCTGTGACGTTGTAAGAGTACAAATCGTGAGATGATCACATTACTCTGTAAACTCTCCAAGCACTTTAATAAATAAGCAAACAATTCCACCTTTCACATTATTGCATAAGTTGACAGCGTGTCAGGCAAAGAGGCAAGCTCCATCCCCGGCCTCTAGCGACTGTGGAAGTCGCTACATTTTTAGTCAACAAAAAACGGCATTCTGGAGAAGCAAGCCGCAAGCAGAATCAAAGAAATCAGATCAAGGAACCTTAAAGACACCAAGTAAGTGCAGCGCATCTGTATGAGTGAGCCAGCAGCACCGACACACCTGACGCAATTCTGAGGAGCGCAGGTAAGAATACCTGTGCATGTCTGGTTGTGGAAAAGGAAGCCACATTGCATTAGCGCTAAGATGTTTCAAGAGGAGACACTGAATGGAATGAATGTTGGTTAAATATGCAACGTTTTTGGCTGCACTCTTGGATTGATGTCTGCGCTGCGTCTTATTAATTATGCTGCTTGGATGACGTTCAAATGGACAATTAAAGCGCCGTTACGTTGAAAGGATTTTATGGTCAAAGTTTATTGTGGCTATATATATCCCAAATATATATAAATATACACATATATATATATATATAAAACCCAAATATGTTTTATGGATGATCACTAAGATTAAATAAAAAAAAAAAAAAAATCAAACAAACAAACGGGAAAATCATGAGTCAAACCGGTGGTTATGATTGTTCCTCTAATGATTTGGGGGGAAAGAGAGAAAGCAAAATGACTGGACAAGCATTGTTGAATAAAATTGAAAAATTACAAAATGAATGCAAAAGATATGTCAATAAAATGAAAGGACTAATACAAAAAATGAAAGAGCTTATGCAACACAATGAAATAACAACACTTTTAATTCAACAGCAAAGCCTCTTTTCTTTACCAAAGAGAGAAATACCTCATTTTGATGGAGATCCACTTCAATATTATTCATTTATTAAAGCATTTGAGAATGCAGTTGAGTGCAATACAAAAAATAACAGTGATCGTTTATATTTTTTGGAACAGTACACAAGAGGCCATGCAAAGGAATTGGTGAGAAGCTGTCAACAAATGAACTCAGATCGTGGTTATTGGAAGGCAAAATCACTGTTAAAGGAGCACTATGGCAATGAACAGAAGGTCGCAGCTGCATATCTGGACAAGGCACTTTCATGGCTGTCGATTAAAACAGAGGAAGTAAAAGCTCTTCAGAACTACAGTTTGTTCCTCAGGGGATGCTGTAATGCAATGGAGGAGGTGCAGCATCTGAGTGATTTGGACATGCCTTCTAATATGGTGAACATTATTAAAAAATTGCCGTATAAATTTAGGGACAGATGGAGAAGCCATGTTTGTGACCTGCAAGAAAGGCATAAAAGAAGAGCTAAATTTATGGATATTGCAGACTTTTTGGAGAAGCAAATAAGAATATTAACTGATCCTGTATTCGGTAATATTCAAGATTCTCTGCTTTCTTTACCAACTAAAGGAATGAGTAAACCCAAGTATCAAGGCAGACCTGGAAATAAAGGAACGAGCTTTGCCACCACCATGCAAGTTGTGGAGAGTACACCTAAGCCTGCGGAAATGGAAATTAAAAATAATCAGGTTGGAAGGAACGTCTGTATTTGTTGTGGAGGAAGACACATGTTGGACGTATGTGCACAGTTGGGAAAAATGGCTCATGAGAAGAAGATAACCTTCTTAAAGGAAAATGGCATCTGTTTTGGCTGCTTGTGTATAGGACACATCAGTAAAGATTGCCGTAAGAGGATTTCCTGTTCTAAATGCAGCCGGAAACATCCCACCATCCTGCACAAAGAAAGTACACCCTCTGAAAAGACCGACAGGAACATGCAGTCACATGTGAAAACATTGGTGTTGAGTGGTCTTACAGGGGCTGGAGATCAGGACTGTAAACTGCCCATTGTACCTGTCCAAGTAAAGTCAAAGAAAGGAAGCAATATTATTACAACATTTGCTTTTTTGGACCAAGGGAGCACAGCAGTTTTCTGCACTGAGAGTCTAATGCGCAGACTACACCTTGAGGGAAGGTAAGGAAACATCCTCCTCAGAACCATGGGCCAGGAAAGAATTGTGAGCAGCAACACTTTATCAGGACTGGAGGTTGCCGCTCTTTGTGGGGACGAATTTCTGGAGCTGCCTGTACATAGTCCATGCCTGTACATAAAGGAAATATTACAACACCAGGAGATATTGAAGGATGGTCACATTTAAAACACATAAACTTGCCTCAAATAAATGCAGGAATTGAACTTCTGATTGGAACAAACATTCCCAAAGCCTTGGAACCTCTGGAAGTGGTGTGTAGTGTTGATGGAGGACCGTATGCCGTAAGGACAAGGCTTGGCTGGACCATCAATGGGCCACTTTCAGGAAACTGTGAAGCTACATGTGATCAGAAGCATCCACAAGTTACAGTCAACAGAATTTCTGTTGTCACGCTGGAGGAGCTTTGGCAGCAACAGTTCAAAATTGACTTTCCTGAGAGCAAAGTTGATGAACAGGTTGGATTGTCAAGAGAGGATCAGAGATTTCTGGAAATAGTGACTAACTCTGCCAAATATGTGGGTGGTCATATCCAGATAGCATTACCTTTTCGGAATGCCAGTATCAGTATGCCAAACAATAAGAAAGTTGTACTTTCTAAAAAAGAGATTTGAGAGACACAGTGTTTCATACTGAGTACAAAGTCTTCATGAATGAGCTCCTGGCTAAAGGTTATGCTGAAAAGGTCCCGGAAGAGGAGATCGATCGCAATGATGGCAAGCTGTGGTATATACCACACCATGGTGTTTACCATCCGACCAAGAAGAAACTCAGAGTTGTGTTTGACTGTGGAGTGAGTTATCATGGAACATCTTTAAACTCCCAACTCTTACAAGGACCTGATCTTACAAGCTCTTTAATAGGAGTGATCACAAGATTCAGGAAGGAGCCAGTTGTAATTATAAGATAAGATAAGATAAGATAACCTTTATTAGTCCCACACGTGGGAAATTTGTTTTGTCACAGCAGGAAGTGGACAGTGCAAAAGTTATGAAGCAAAAATTAGAATAAAATAAAATAAGAATAAATACAGTACACAACTGTACAGAATAATTATGGGAGATATTGAATCCATGTTCCATCAAGTCATGGTTCCAGCTGAAGATAAAGATCTATTGAGATTTCTCTGGTGGCCTAAAGGTGATCTGGAACAACCAACATCTGAATACAGGATGAATGTACATCTCTTCGGGGCAACTTCATCACCAAGTTGCGCCAATTTTGCACTCAGAAAGTGTGCGGATGACTTTGGACATCTCTACAGTGAGGAAGCTGTGAAGAAGTTGTTGCACCGTTTTTACGTGGACGATTGTCTTGTGTCCATTGGAACTGATGAGGAAGCAGTGTTAATGTACCAAGAGTTGGTTTCTTTGTGTGCCAAAGGAGGATTTCTGCTCAAAAAGTGGATTACCAACAAGCCTGGAGTGCTGGAGGCCATTCCTGAAAGTCACAGAGCAACAGGCATGAAAGAATTGAACATGGAATTGGATTCCTCAATGATTGAGCGAGTTTTGGGTGTGGAGTGGTGCATAAAATCAGACTCCTTTAAGTTCAAGATTTTGCTCAAGGACAGACCACTCACCAGAAGAGGAATCCTTTCAATTGTCAGTTCTATCTATGATCCTCTTCGAATGCTAAGTCCTGTGGTCTTAACTGCTAAGAAAATCCTAAGAGATCTATGCAAGGAAGGAATCGGCTGGGACGATAATGTACCAGAGCTGTTTTCCAAAAGATGGTTAACGTGGCTCCAGCAGCTCCAGCTATTGAGCAAGTTTGAAGTGAGTCGATGTCTGAAACCTGATGGATTTGGAGAAATCACGAGTGCTCAGTTGCACCATTTCTGTGATGCCAGTGAGGATGGGTATGGAACAGTAACCTATCTGCTGATTGAAAACATCTGTTCAGAACAACACTGTGCATTTGTTATGGGAAAGGCTCGTGTTGCTCCTCTTAAATCCTTTACCATCCCGAGAATGGAGCTCATTGCAGCAACCATGGCGAGTCGATTAGATGTACTCTGGAGGAAAGAGCTGCAGATGGAACTTCTGGATTCTGTGTTTTGGACAGACAGTGCTTCTGTTCTTAAATACATCAGGAGTGAGACTTCAAGATTCAAGGTTTTTGTGGCCAACAGAGTTTCACAAATCTTAAGAGTTTCATCATCCTCACAATGGAGATATGTGGACACAGTCAGTAATCCAGCAGATATGGCCTCAAGAGGAGTGAAAGTCGATGTTTTTATGAAGAATACAAAATGGTTGTCTGGGCCTTAGTATCTTCTACAATCTAGGAGTGAATGGCCTGTCTACCCAGATGACATCAGTCTGCTTTCATCTGATGATCCTGAGGTAAAAACAGTTGCCACAGTGAGTGTTGAGCAAGCTGGAGAAAATTCTGTTACTCGCTTGTTTAAACGTTTTTCCACCTGGACACATCTTAAGAAGTCAGTGGCATGGCTGCTGAAATTTAAGGACTTGCTTCTGTCCTTTGTGAAGAAACGGAGAGAATTGTGTTAAAGCTTACCACAGTCAGAGGTCAGTAAAGAGCAACAGAAATCATTTGTGGAAGAAAAGCTGAGGAACTTTAAGAGGACATTTGTGATTAAGAATCTTACAGTGGAAGATCTGGACAAAGCTGAGGTTGCCATCATCAAGTTCTGTCAGAGGATGACATTTTCCTTGGAGTTTGTGAGTCTGGAGAAAGGACAACCCATTATAAAATCAAGTCCTCTTCGAAGACTCTGCCCACAGCTGCAAGATGGAATTCTCAGGGTGGGTGGGAGACTCAGTAGATCATCAATGCCAGTTGAGGTGAAACATCCCATAATACTAGCAAAGGGTCAACACATCTCCGAGCTCTTGCTTAGACACATACATCAGGAAGTTGGACATGGTGGTCGTAACCACATGCTGTCTAAGCTAAGAGAAAAGTACTGGTTGATTGGAGCTAGTACAGCAATAAGAAAAGTGTTATCTAAATGTGTCATCTGTCGACGTCTTAATGCTCCACCAGTGAATCAACAGATGGTGGATTTGCCCAATGAAAGAATCATTCCAGATGAACCTCCATTCACGCGGGTGGGAGTGGATTACTTTGGACCCTTCAGTGTGAAAAGTAGGAGGAGCGTGGTGAAGAGATATGGTGTTATATTCACCTGCCTTGCTATCCGTGCTGTTCACATTGAGGTTTCTCCATCACTGGATACTGACTCTTTCATTAATGCATTCAGACGTTTCAATGCAAGAAGAGGTCAGGTTCGAGAACTGCGTTCTGACAATGGAACCAACTTTGTAGGTGCTGAACGTGAACTTAGAACTGCCATTGAACATTGGAACCAGGCGAAAATCAATGGCGTCTTTCTGCAAAAGGGAGTTAAATGGACCTTTAATCCACCTGGAGGTTCACATCACGGAGGACCCTGGGAGCGACTGATAAGACTGGTTCACAAAGTACTTAATTCCATAATGAAGGTACAAAACCTGGATGAAGAAGGTCTTCATACAGTACTTTGTGAGGTTGAAGCCATCATTAGCAGCCGCCCAATTACCAAAGCCTCAATGGATCCTAACGACCTGGAAGCTTTGACCCCTAATCATCTTCTTCTGTTAAAGACCTCCCCGATATTACCACCAGGAGTATTCCATTACACTGATATGTACACACACAGAAGATGGAAACAAGTCCAATACGTCTGACTTGTTTTGGAAAAGATGGGTGAAGGAATACCTACTACAGCAACAGGAACGTCAGCGATGGATTGGAGTAAAGAGGAACCTCATCGTGGGAGATCTGGTTCTCATCATGGACAGTTCGGCACCTCGAAACTCTTGGCCAATGGGACGTGTGATAAAGACTTTTCCGGACCGAAGAGGATTTGTTCGTCAAGTTCGGATTAAGACTCAGACTAGTTGCCTGGATCGACCTATTACCAAACTGTGTCTACTGCTGGAGGCAGATCACAGTTAAAGACTTCTAGATCCAATTATCAGACTTTGATTGTAGTTGGACATAAAATGTCTCTCATTTTCCTTTAAAAATACACTTTAAGACTACCTATGGGATTCCTGTGGGTAATATTGAAATACAGTAAATGATTGACTTTTCTCTGCATGTTTTTATGTCTCCTACTTGGTTAATTATGGGTAATTATTAGAAGGGATCCTAATAATTAGGGGCTGGTGTGTAGGAGCCATAACTAAATATATAGAATTTTGATGATCACTGGGTTTTCATTTGTTTGGTTGTTATGGGAGTCACGTGGGTGCTAGCGGTGACATAAATGGGCGTTGTCAGTCTGTCATTCACTGGGTTTGATTTTGACAGAGAGGAGGGCTGGGTAGCCGTAGTTTTTGTTGACCGCTGCACAACATGTTTTGCTTTGTTACATTAGAGCCTGTGACGTTGTAAGAGTACAAATCGTGAGATGATCACATTACTCTGTAAACTCTCAAAGCACTTCAATAAATAAGCAAACAATTCCACCTTTCACATTATTGCATAAGTTGACAGCGTGTCAGGCAAAGAGGCAAGCTCCATCCCCGGCCTCTAGCGACTGTGGAAGTCACTACAAGGTCATCCAATTAATGCAAATTTCCTGTTTTTAGCTGTTATAATCTGATGAGCAAAAATTAATTTTATTTCTTTGTTGTTTCATTTTTCAGTTTTTCCCCTAAGAGAGTTCCAGCTTTATGTGGTCAGTTGCATGCTTCAGTGACCCTAAGAGCTAGACGAGCAGAAGCTTAGCCTTCAGGTGAAACACTGAAATTTTCAGGTCAGGGTTGAGGCCTGACAGTGCAATCTAATTACATGACAAAAGCAGTTATCCAGAGAGTTATTTCAGAGATAAAAACTTTAAATTAATCCAATTTGACTGGAGCACAATGGGGGGGTTGACTAAAGTTTGTGCAAACCTCTGATCAGTTTTCTGAGTCAAAGGTTTGGGGACTGGACAAAGCATGTTCCAAACCAAGGTTATTATCGTTAACTAAAACTAACGAAATAACGAAAACTAGAAGTGAAAAAACATTTTCGTTAACGGAAATAAAAATAAAAGCGAAAAAAGGAAAACTAACTAAAAGTGTAATGAGTGTTCACAAAACTAACTAAAATTAACTGAATTTATAGCAAAAATATGTTTAGTTTTCGTTGATGTGTGCATGTCATACAATAGTCAACGGTAAAAAAGAAGGTTAGGTTCCAGGTTTTTTTCTTGCTGTGTCTCATTATCCCAGCAGGTGGCAGTACGTTAGTCGAGTCGTCTGTGTTGGTGCTCCGTCCACGCGCAGAATCATGTCAGGAAAAGTCTGGAGAAAGCACCAGCTTCCAATTTGGGATTACTTTGAATATGACTGTGTTTTGGATAAAGCAAGTGTCTTGTAGCGGAACGAGACAAATTATGAGGGACATTTCTAAAGGGAAAAAAATCCCACAAACCTTAAAGTGCACTTGAAAAGCTCACACAAGAAGGCTAACCTAGCTTACCTTGAGAAGGTAAGGGAGCACATTCAACCCTCATCCCCAGAAACAGAAGCTAACCCCAGGCAAGGCAGCGTGATGCATCCCGAGACAACAGGACTGGGATATCTACATAACTGTGTGAGTCAATTGCCTTAACACCCGGTGCTGCAAGAGTTAATAGTCTCATTGCGGCCAAGATATACATTTTATAGTTGCCTGGTATCAATGGTTGTTCATCTGCCCTAATTTATTTATTTATTTATTTAAAGAACCCATAGGTGGGAATGTGAGTTGTCTGTCTCTGCGTGTTAGCCCTGCGACAGACAGGCGACCTGTCCAGGGTGCAGGGTATGGTAGCTGGAATAGCAACATACCCAAGGATAAGCAGAAGAGAATGACTGATATGATTAAACTGGGATTTTGTTACACTTAATTATTGCAAACACAACTAAAACTATAACTGAAACTAATCAAAACTAAACTGAAACTAAGGATTTTCAAAAAAATAAAAACTAAACTAAACTAGCAAACAATTAGTAAAAACTAATTAAAACTACTATAAAATTAAAAATCTGAAGTCAAAAATAAATAAAAATAAAAACTAATGAAAATTGCAAAACTATTAAAACCCTGTTCCAAACACTCAAACATACAAACTCACTCCACAGCATGCACACTGTGCTGTGAACTGTAGGGATGCTGGTTCTGCAGACCTGTTTAGAGATTCTGGTAGAGGACATGTGAGTCCAGTAACAGGGAAAGATTCAACATATGTAGAACTGAATCATTCATTAATGTTACGACTTCTTTAAGCAGCCTTGATGATTCGGAGGAAGTAATTATTGAAGTTAACTCAGAAAGATCAATCAGAGATAAAGAGTCTAAATAAATATCAGTAGTATTAAAAGTAGCTGTAACTGCCCCTGACCCTGAATCCTCCTTTAGTTATGCCTCAATAGGCGCAGGCTGGTGGGGGATTCCCATGATGCACTGAGCGCTATTCACCCACTATGTGTTTATGAACCTCTATGCATTTAATCATTAGTTATTATTCATCTGAGGCTCTCTTCTACGGCGTGGGTTTATCCTGATACGATCGAGGATGGCTGCCCCTCCCTGAGCCTGGTTCTGCTCGATGTTTCTTCCTGTTAAGAGGGAGTTTTTCCTTCCCACTGTTGAAAAAGCATTTCTTCATTACAGCTCATCTGATTATTAAGGTCTTTTAGGGTCTTTGCCTTACAATGTAAAGTGCTACGAGGTGACTGCTGTTGTGAGTTTTCAATAGTCTAAATGTTATGATTCTGTCAGAATGAGATTCCTGAACAAATGGAACAATTATAAATAAATAATGTTGCAGGCCTGTAAATGAATGTAAACACTGCTCCCCCTACTGAATACACAAGACATTACCACAGTTTTTTCTTAGCATCATCATCAGTCATGCTTGCATCTTCCATGTCATAGACGGGGATATCATTACAGTGGCCCATTAGCCGGTAATCGGTGGGGACTCCTTCACAGTGATTTTGCTGTATCTGTACAAGTTGATTACTTTATGCTTTTTGCTGAAATAAATCAACTAAGCACAAAAAGTACTTTGTCTCACTGCAAATAATGCTGAAACTTGGTTTTGTGGAATAACAGGTTGAAGTTGCTAGATCTGACTGCTGTATCAGGGTCCATGCTCACAGATTCTGCTAGTCAGGAGCAGATCAGGCACCTGATGTCAGCACCTGGTCTCTGGAAGCTAAAAATTATGACACAATAGCAGAATTAGCTGTTTGTCATGGATGCAATCTACATCCTCAACTCTGCTGCTCAACCAATGAATAAAATGTTCCTTATAAATGTGCTTCCATTTAAAGAGAAGTAAATAGGCTTTGCAATGGTATAGGATTTATTGTCAAAAACCATTGTTACAACACACAAATAAACAACCAAACACAAATTTAATGACATTTCTGGTGCATGTTCTCTAAAGAAAACCTGAAAAAGAGAGAGCTCTCTCTTATGCTGCTTTCATATGTTACTGATTACACTTCAAAAAATGTAATGAATGAAATCTCTATTTCAAATTTAACTTGCATTAACAAACAACAGTATTATGATCTCAAAGAACAATGCTCAGAACAGATCAGAACAATAATCTCGAAGAAACGGAGCACACTGAATTTTAACCATCATTAAATGTAACATCAGGATTTGTCTGATACAATTATAAGAATAAAGTAATGAACTTCATAAAGAATGTTGAGAGTTTTTACTACTCTGGACAGAAAATGCTAATTTGAATATTGGTCATCTTTTCACTCGGGTGTCGCAATGATTTGACTCCTGGTCAGTGTGAGCTCTACCACCAACACGCTGCTTTGACTCTGGCCCACATTTTCTAAATATAACATTTTTAAGCAACATAAATTATTGTCTCATTAACAAAATCTTTTCCCACAGATTCTGCAACCTTCACATAACCGTGTCACCTGTGTGTATTCATGTGAACTTTCAATCCTGATTTGTAAGGGAATCTTTTCCCACAAGTGCTGCAGCTATATGGCTTCTCACCTGTGTGACGCCTCATGTGGCGATTCATGTGTATCCATTGACTAAATTGTTTCCCACAGGTGCTACAAGGATAAGGTTTCTCACCTGTGTGAACTCTGACATGTTTTGTCAGGTAGGTTGTACAGTTAAAGGTTTTACCACAGGTGTTACAAGAATATGGTTTCTCACCTGTGTGAACTCTTGTGTGTGTGGTCAATTGTGCGTTGGAAGTGAACGCTTTCCCACAGGTGCTACACAAAAATGGCTTCTCACCTGTGTGAACTCTTACATGAGCATTCAGCAGGGATCTAAGGAGAAATGTTTTATCACAGGTGCTACAAGAATATGGTTTCTCACCTGTGTGACGTCTCATATGTATATTCAGTTGGGATTTAAACACAAATGCTTTTCCACAGGTGCTACATGAAAACGGTTTCTCACCTGTGTGACATCTCACGTGTGCAATCAGGCGTGATTTAAACTGAAAACTTTTCCCACAGATGTCACATTGTTCAGTCTTTTTTATTGCCCCACTTTGACCCTGACTCTCTGACAGAGCAGGATCTTTGACTTTATTACTGTCACTTTTCTTTTTGCGACGTATGATCTTCTTCACCTCTGCATTTTCAGGCGACCCTGAGTCCACATGCTGACTTTCTTCCTGATCTCGGCTCTCTGCTTCAGCAGAGCTGTGACAGATTTGCTCACTGTTTGGTTCTGCTTCACTGTGGTCACTTTCCTCATAAGCAGGAGTCACCGTCAGGGTATCAGCCTCCAGCTTCACTCCCAGCTGCTCTCCCTTCTGACTGCTGCAGAGATCCTCCTGTTCCTCATTAATCTGTGGAGGGTCTGGGTCCTCCTGGTCCTCCTGGTCCACACTGGAGTGACTCTCCTCGTTATAGTTTTCCTGGTTTGTGAGTGGCTCCTCCTCCTCCACCTCTTCCTCACAGACATTTAGTTGTTGAAGGTCTGAAGAGAAAAATGAAAACAATTTTTTTTATATAAAACAACAAACACCAGAGAAAATATATTCTGATCTGACTGATTAGCAGGTCTCTACATAGTGAGAATCTGAACCACTGATCTTTGCAGAATTCTTGCAATTAAACCAGACTGGCTGGGTTTTTAGTATGAACTGCCTTTTTAAGGTGAAAAATCAAAACCTTCACAGCCCTGTTTGAAAAAGTGATTGCCCCCTAAACATAATAACTGGTTGGGCCACCCTTAACAGCAACAACTGCAGTCAAGGATTTAAATGGCAATGAGTCAGTTACAGCTAGGGCTGCCACAAACGATTATTTTGATAGTCGACTAGTCACCGATTATTTTTGCGATTAGTCGACTAATCAGATCATGCATCGATTGGACGTAAAACTTACAGCTTGAAAATATGTTAAACGTTTATTTTGTGACCCAGAAAGAATAATAAGAGTAATATTAAAACTAACTAGCTGCCGCCATTGTTGACAACTGCGCTGGGCCGCACTATGAATTCTGGGACACAGCTTCTTCTTCTTCGGGGTTTAACGGCAGCTGGCATCCTTTACATGCACTGCTGCCATCTTCTGTTTCAGTCCGTTATTACACTTTTAAATCCTACTACTTATTCCTGCGTCTTTTGTGATCTTACAAAGCTTCAAACGACGCGTCGACTATTAAATCAGTCGTCGACGATTTTGATAGTCGACGTAATCGTGACTAGTCGACTAATCGTGGCAGCTCTAGTTACAGCTGTGAAGGAACTGTTTTGGCAACACCCTTCTTTACAACAAACCGACTTTTTATGGTCATGCCACAGCATCTTAATCGGATTCAGGTCAGAACTTTTTCTAGGCCAGTACAAAGTCGTCATTTTGTTTTTCTTAAGGTGGACTTGCTGGTGTGTTTTGGATCATTGTCCTGCAGCAGAATCAAAGTGCTGTTAAGCTTGAACGTCTCTAATAGATGGCGGAATATTCTCCTTTGGGTCGTTTTTGTAGACAGCAGAATTCATGATGCATTTTACCACAACCAGCGTTGCAAGTCCCGAAGCAGCAAAGACTACGATGACCTGGATGATTGAGACCCTTCACAGACATATTGTGGTACCATGTGTTGGTTTCTTGGTTCTAGAAAGGTTCTATTTAAGTGACTTCCTGATTCAGCGGGTTTGCTATTCATGTTTCATGAGCTTATTTAGTGAAACTGAGATTCAGCTTTCAAACAGATGTGATTAACTTATCATTTAATAAGGGGGCTATTCCTTTTTCACACAGAACCAGGAAGGCTTGGATAACTTTTCTCCTTTAATCAATGTTCACTTACAGTTTTTTAAGTTCACTTAACCTCTGTTAATTTTAATCTAATATTAAAATTTGTTTGACGATCCGAAACATGTAAGTGTGGCAAAATGTGTGACAAAAAGTCATTAATTTTATAACTTTAGAGTTAACTTGAAAAAAAATGTTCTCAGACTTGTAACTTGACCTCTACACCAATGACTTGAGACCTGAACCTATTTACTTGAAAACTATATTTTACCCCCAAAATACAGATCTTTGAAAGAACACATGGTCTATTATTTAAATCTGACATATATTTGCAACATTATTAAAACAAATAAGACTAAACAGGACTTGAAATTCTTACTTTCAGACTTGGGACTTCACTTCAGATTTGAGGATAAAGATTTGAGGCTTACAAAACAATCACCTGTTCCCATCTCTGTTCCAAAGAAATATATCTCTGTGCTTTCTACAATTTTTAAGAACAATTAATATCTCAATCAACTCTGTTACTGAAGCAGCGTAATTGGTTTTCAGACTTCATCGTCTTCTTGGACTTAGACAATGTAGGTTCAGTGTCAAAGTTGAACAGAAACGCGATGCATTCTTGCTGCTTATTTAAGTTCAGACCTTTATTTATTCCTGTGAATCATCCCAGTTTTACAAACCTATTCTGTGCAGCTTTATCTCGGGTTTCCAGATGGTCGCCAGCAGTTTGAGCCACCCATCATCCGTTCTGACGCCGTCAGCCTCCTGCTTCACTCCCAGCTGCTCTCCATCCTGACTGCTGCAGGGTTCCTCCTCCTGTCTCTCTTTCATCTGTGGAGGCTCCGGGTCCTCCTGGTCCACACTGGAGATCATCTCCTGGTTAAAGACCTGCTGTTCTGTCAGACGCTCCTCTTTCCCACAAACATGAAGCTGTTGGAATTCTGAAGAGAGAAATAAAGAAAAAGATGATGAAAAAACTCCTTAAAATAAAAACAAATAACATGCCACATTCACTCTTCTAGAAGGAAACACTGTTTTATTCCTACGGAGAAATGTGTAGTGGACTCCGCCACCACTTGCCGATACTTATTAGGGTGTGACCCTAACTTGTGAACAGGGATATTCCTGCTGTGGTAAACTGTTCAGTGTAAGTGATGTCCTGTTTTCATTTACAGATTACCAAGCTGCTGCTTTGCTTTGGTTGGGTGAATTATTGGCTGCAGCCCGAGGTCTTTAATTTGTTTTAGACTGGTTTAACTCGACAGCGAAGAGCTGAAGATTATTGTGACAGCTGTGGCTGTCGATGTTGTTTTGTTTATTTGTTTGTTGTTTTTCTTCATTATATCAGTAGGCACCAATGTGTGTACTGTGTAGTTTAGAGTGGTTTACTTTTATTTTTTTAATATATCGTTGCAGACAGCGAAGGCGCTGCACGGAAACTCATCTTTTTCTTGCCGCTTTTGCATGCACCGTGGTGGTGAGCTTGAGTGGAGACAGCAATGAAGATTTTCCTTTTTATAGTGTTTTGCCTTGTTGGGGGAACTGACCATATACTTACAGCTGCAGCTCCATCCTATTGAAATAGGTACCTCCCTCAGGTCACATATTTTATTTATGTTTAGCAACATATGAGGACATCAGGGGCAGCTCAAGACTTAAAAACCTGAACTACATGCTGGCCTCAAACTCGCTGCTTTATCAGCATCAAGGCTTTTATTTCTTTTCAGGGCTTTAATCCTGTTCAACAATAATCTCACAGATGAAGCAGAAGTCAAACTGCACTGATTGAAAAGCCAAACACACCTGACTGCAGTCTTTAGCTGATGCCCAGTGTCTGACATTTTATACAAATCAGACTGAAATAAAATCCATAAGCAAGGCAAGGTAACAGCTTTCTGCTCCCAGCTAACATCAGAGAAACCCCGGAGACGCTGACGAGCTTTCATGTCTTCATCAACAGAGAGGAACCTGAACTCAGCACACATGTCCGTACCTGAGCCGTGTGAGTGTGTGTCGGGTCTCCGGCTGATATCCAGCAGTCTGCGCTGACGCTCGATCTCCTCCTCATACTGGAAGATGGTTTTCTGAACCTCGCAGAAGATTTGTTGACAAACAGCGGTCAGCCTCTCCTCTATGAACTCTCTCAGAGACTCAAGTGAACACATGACTGCTTCAGCTGCGGCGGGTCGATAGAAGCGACAGCAACGCTGTGTTATTGGTGTTTGATCGACAGGAACAGGAGCGATACTTTTCTTTATGTGAGCTCGGTCTGCTTCATAGGACGGCAGCCATGTCTGCGCACGCGCAACTCTTCTCCCGCTGTCGCTACTCTGCTGAGGTTTGCTGTAAGCGGTCACGTGGGGCGCTCATATCCTACGGATCGCTGCATGGGACATAAAGCCAAAGAAATGAAGGTGTGTTTTGTGGGATTCCGCAAACGTTTTAAAATAATTCCACTTTCGTTATGTTATTTCACAGGGAACAGAACCGGTTCTTTTCTAAACCTAAAACATGGGGTTAGGTTAATTGGTCATTCTAAATTGCCCATAGGTGTGAATGGTTGTTCATCTTTATGTTTTAAACCACCGGTGTCGAACTCTAGGCCTCGAGGGCCGGTGTCCTGCAGGTTTTAGATGTGTCCTTGATACAACACAGCTGATTTAAAGGTAAATAACCGCCTGAACATGCCTTGAAGTTTTCCAGAAGCCTGGGCCGTTTATCAATGCCCAAGTACGCGAGTACGTACTCGCGTTCTCGGTGAGTACGTACTCGCCGAGAACGCACGGGAGTACGTACCTGCCGAGAACGCGAGCACGGACTCGTGGGCCGTCTCTCAATTCTCAAGTACGCGAGCACGGACTCGTGATTTGTACCAGCGTACGTGATGATGTCACAGGTCCGGAGTTTTTACTGCCGTCCCCTCCTAATTTAACTGTGAGTAACATGTTATGAAGCTTAACTTTAATCACAGCCAAACCGGTTTACTCAGGAACAAATAAAACACTGAAATAAACCAAACATTAACATTTAGAAGTGATCTAAGTGACTTATATATCATTTGTAACCTCAGTAGTGACACCTCTAATAATAAAAATAGTGTACATGTACATACCTTAATAAAAACAAGCAGGTGAGATGTTAGAACGCTTTTATTTCTATTCTAGTGGACACTCAATACTATAGACAGCTGCTGGGGTTTCTTTAACCTGAGTAGTGAGAAGTCCGCGAGCGCGGGGGGACGATGTGCCGGGAGTCCGCTGTTGAGTTTTGGACGAAATGCATTCTGGGATATATAGCTGTACCAAGTCTACACCGATGCATGCTCGATAAAATGGGCGGATCGAGAACACATCCGGGACTTTTTCGCGTTCTCGGCGTGATGCGTACTTCGAATTGGAACAGTACTTGGTCTCCGACTGATGACGTATCACGAGTACACGAGAACGCAAGTACGCACAAGTACGCATATTGATAAACGCCCCTGGTAATGAACTAATCATTTGATTCAGGTGTGTTGACCCAGGGTGTTATCTAAAACCTGCAGGATACTGACCCCCGAGGCCTGGAGTTTGACACCGCTGTGTTAAACCAATGACAGGATGGCGCCCTTTCCAGCGTGTACCATGCATCTTGCCCCATGGTAGCTGGGATACACTCCAGTCACACCTTCTTTGCTTTGTGTTCATACCTAACACAAAGAGAAAGATCACATGTGTCCTCATTAGGAGAGGGATTTGTTGATGTGTAGGGCTGTAGCCTCAGGATTTTATTATGAGACAGTGTGTGTCAGATCATTTTACAGAGTAACATCAAAGTAACTTAACAAGTAGTATAAGTTAGCTAATTACACCTAGGTCTTTCTCCTGGTTGTAAATACGTAATTCATGTCTGAGCAGGGACGCTGAGATTGGAAATTTTACTGCCGTTGGTGAAAAGTGATCTATTAAACAAAACTCTACTATAAAGCATAAGCTCAACACTGATGAATATTCTCATAACTAACATATAACTTAAGGTCCTTTACATTTGAAGGCCTGTGATTTTGACATGGACCTCGAACTTACACAGATGGATACAAAACTAAAGATACAAAAAAAACTTCAGTGTCAAACTAGCTTTACTTTCATGAATCTGTAGCAATTTCACCTGATTTATCACTCAGTGTCAAAACACACAAATGACTCATTCATTTATTAACAGAAAAGTACAATTAAATTACCTACACCACAAATTAAGTTCAAATAAATAAAATGAAATTATTTTCGTGGGTTCACTCTAGCTAAGCTAATGAAACAAACAAAGATGTCAATATTGACAAAATATAAATTTGTTGAAGTCAAATTATATTATTAAATAAGAAATTAATCTATAAAAGGCAATAAATAATGGTTCGACCGTTCTGTTCACTTACTATTTTAATATATCTCTCTCATTTTGTATTACTTTTTGTATACCTGCCTACATGGATTTATCATTTTCAACCCAAATAGCTGTGTATTATTAGTAACACACAAAAACATGAATGAAACCACAGAACACATTAAAACCCTTTCAAATATATCATGAAGAAAGCTGAAATCTACAAAAACAAAAAGTAGAAAAACATGTCAACACAGGTGAAAATACAAGTCAAAACTAAGATCTAAACAGTAACTATGGCAACACCAGCACAAACTTTACCCACCACCTGCAGTACTTACTAGTGACTTTGTCTGGCCTCCAAAGTGACAGTTAAGTTAAAGTGTCAGATACGAGGACATCCAGCATGCTTTGCAGCTGCACTCCATTGAAAACGATCATCGACATTTATATCAGGTAAGATTTGGGACTGTTATGGTCTCATTGATACTGATTGTTCAATCAGTTGTTTAATCTCTGTCTCTCTTCCACAGCATGTCTTTATCCTGTTTTCCTTCTCTCACCACAACCGGTCGCAGCAGATGGCCCTGCACCTTGAGGTGACTCATTTTGGGGCTATATAACTAAAATGGAATTGAACTGAATTCATGGCTGTTACAGTTATTAAACAGTACAAGTAGAAACAGGACATAAACAGTACACTGTTTTCTTGTCCACCCTGACCTCCTCAAGTAGATCTCTGAGTCTCCTCACTTTCTTCTCCATCATTTGTGTAAGTCAGCAGATGTTGCTGTCACAATGAAACAGAACTATGGATCCTAACAAACTGCACACAGACAAAGCCTGTGCAGTGACGTCCACAGACGGACAGTGTCTAAAGTGTTGAAAGAGACGCTGCAAAACAAAACAAGAGACTAGAGCCCATCAGAAAAACTAGTGAGTGGACCTCTGATTAAAGAATTTCTACCAAACTACAACTGCAGCTGAACAAATGAGCTGTTGGTGGAACTTTACACTCTGAAATATTGAAAGATTTAAAGGATGAGACAGCTCAGCACAGCATGTTATTAACTTCACACATGAAGTGGTTCAGTCCAGTCAGTCTTCAGTTTTGCAGCCACCGTCCCCATCCTGCTTCTTCAACTGGTCGTCATGGTAACTCTGGACTTTCCTCCATCGAATCCTGAAGTCTGTCAGTCCTTCTGACAGCATGAGGCCTGACAGCTGGACAAAATGTGCAGATGATGAAAAACATGAAGCATAGTTTGAACTTGTGTCAAGTTTGTGTTGGTGACTGAACTGCTGACCTGCTGTGAAACCTGCTGCTGGATCTCTGTGCTGTGCATGTCTGCCTCTGACTGAAGCTTCATTTTCACCACTGTTTGCTTTGTCACTGCTAAAAATGAACCACATATAAAAACAAACATTAGTGTTTTACATGATGACAGGATCTTATAGTGTTTGCATTCTGGACCTCACCTGTGAAACAGAAAAAATAGAGTCTGACGGCACAGTTGGCATCATTCAATTTCCCTGACATTAAATTCATTGTTCCACAGTATTCAACTGAATTTGAATTATCAGGCTGACCAGACATCCAGTTAGTGAATGTGGAGGTTGTGTTGTCAGACCAGAAGGCCCAGGGATCCCTGTAGAGACCAATCCACACATACTGAACCCCTGATCCATTCAAAGTGAGCGTGATGTTGGATTTCTCCTCTTTGCTTCTTATACTGGTCAGGTCTGTGTGGTATGTCCTGCAGTACGACTGAGCCGCTGACCAGGAGCGGCTCTCCTTCACTAAGATGTAACTTGTATTTTTGGCTGTAAAAGATTCAAAAAAGGATGAATTTTGAAACACGTTATGAATCTCAAAAATTGTAGGATAACTATGGCAACAAATCTTTTTTCCTACCATTGTAACACAGGAAAGGGTAAGAATCTCCACAGGGTCTATCATCCATCTGTGTTTGTCCCTGAAGAGCCACACAGTATTCATTTGCTTTAGCACAGTTTGGTTGGCCGTTAGCCCAGATCAGAAATTCATGAGTACTGCCAACATATAAAAGTTTTCCCTCCATGGACCACTTCCAGCTGTAACGATCATCATAGAGTCCTGTCCAAGCCCAATCATTGATCCTTGGTGAAATTGAGAAAAGCAGTTGGTTGATGTCGCTGTTGTAGATGGTGACCAAGTCAGTGAAGTGTTCTCTACAGTAACTCTGAGCTTCGGTCCAGGTCATTTTCTGGTTCACAAAGTGGTATTCTCTGGAGTGGGGAGGAAGAGTGGAAAGTCCTCCTGAGAAAAATAAAAAGATTTTATTGTTTTATTATTGAAAAAGACTGAAAAATTTAAAACCCTTTAAATAGTTACTGTTCTTTGAGTTTAAATGGAGAAAACGATAACACACAAAAGAAAGTCCTGCTGGTGAATGAGCTATATTTTTTTTAAATTCGGTTTATTTTTCTTTTCTTTTTAGTCAAACTGCAATAGCTATGTGTAGCGCAATCATGTACAATTAATAATATTAATAGTATTAATAATGTTACAACATTTTTATAACATAACCTAAATGGAATGAGTACAACAGAGTAACTTTTTCTGTTTAGCAAAACTCAATAGTTTTTTCTTTACTTTTGTAATCCTTTTTAATTACACAAAAGTCAAATACCTGGACATTAAAATCTCAAAAAACATGTCAGACAAAATGTAAACATTTGCTGATTACCCAGTTGCACAGATTGCTGCTTAATTTAAAATCTTAATTAGATTTCATCAGTTCAACAGTATCGTCACAGTCCTGGGTCAGTGACCCAGTCTTTTGGATTTGTTGCATTATTATTATTATTATTATTGTTCTGTGACTTCATGGTTTTTGATTACTTTTGTTTTGGTTTCTGTGTTAGCGCTCTAGTCCTTTTTTGCTTTCTTAATTCCTAGTTCCTAGATTTTGTTCTGGTGCCTCCATGTTTAGTGTCAGTTTAGTTCTGTCCCTGTGTTTGTGTTGTTCCCCAGTCAGTAATGTCTCATGTTGCTCCTGTCCCTGTACTCAGTGTTTCCTCTGTTCAGTGTCTAGTGTGGGTCTCTGTGTCTGTCGTGTACTTCCTCTTTTATTTTGACAGTTCTGCTCTACGTTCAGCCTCTGTTCCTCATCTCCTCTGTGTAATTAGTACCAGCTGTGTTTCCCTTCTGTCTCCCATTTCCTGATTAATAAGTCATGTATTTTAGTCCTCAGTCATCCCCTGCTTGTTGCTGTGTCGTCCCTTTTGCTGTGTGCTTCCCTGTGTGTCTCTCCATGAGTTTAGTTCATATTATCTCAGTATTATTTTTGTATTGTTTTGCTTTTGAGTCAGCAATAAAGCTGCTTCTGAGTATCCGTTTTCCCCTCCATGAAGTCTGCTTCTGGGCCCAATCTTTTCTTATTTTTCAATACCTGCTTGGTTAACATTCATATCTAAAAGAATAACAATGAAAAACTTCTTGTAGTCCAGTATTGTCACAAAAGTCAAATTAAACAACAAAAAATTAAACAGGACACTGAGCTCTGATACCCTGATCCAGACTATTGAGTCTCTGAGTTGGTGAACTGGACTACTACTAGACTACTAATACTGACGAGCAGGTGTGTGAAGTATTAGTTGTAACCAGAGATGGACCGATCCGATATATCACACCAATACCGATTTCGCCAACGTTCACATTTTAGACAGAGCGGACAGATGGTTTGAAAGAGGAGTAAAAGAAGTCATTTATGTCCACTGTGAGAGACCATCTTTGAACAGAGGCGGTGGTTTACGACACCAACCGTCTGCCATCTATAATCCAGTTTTGAGTTCCCTTCCCAGACCTCAGGAAATCACATCATAGGGTGGGGCTAGGTTTCCTAATGAGCTCACCTGAAACCCTGGCTGATTGTAACCCACACCTATTTTCACACCTTGGCTCATGTGACTAAGTAGAGGATCATCAGGGGGTCCTTTGTCCCTGTTTGGGGGGAAACTCCCACTGGGTTTAAATCTGGGACTCGCCACCATTTGACCCTTAGAACTGAAGAAGCTTCTCGGATGAGAGGTGAAACGTCTTCAAGCAACCTAAAGAAGTCCAGACGCTTTTCTTTCCAAGCTCCTTAGACAGATTGTTGATTGAGCATTTTTATACACCGAGTGTTGTTCTTCCTTCCACCCAGAGATCAAAGAATTGGGATATTTAACAGAGCATTTCAAGTTTCTACACATCAATACAACCGTTATAGCCCACATTTTTAAAATATGTATGCATTAAGTGCATAGTAACTACATAAATTGCAAAAAAAGAATAATAAACTAGAAAAAAACAGAAAATAATTTTTGTTTTGTTTTACATATATTTCTACTCTCTAGTTGTAACAAATGACAAGCCTCTTGTTCACAGTCACTCATGGATCAATCCCATGAACTCTCAATTGGCAAGCACATATGAACCGAGTAGGACATAGTGTGTACCATTTCTACAGTTCTGTGACATAGAAATGGAAGGTCAGCATCATGAAGACGGGTGAGGATGCGGGCAGAACAAAACAGGGGAAGAGGGAGAAGACGGCAAATACATTAGGCAGATTCCTAATGAAATTGGGGCAACACTTGTTGACCATGTTGTCAATCATGGCCTCACAGTGGATGAGGCTTGTCGGAGGGTGCAACCAAATGTTGGAAGAACCACTGTGAATTCAATCATTCAAACATTTCATAGGCAGAACAGGTATGTATAGTATTGGACAGTAATCCAACATTTCATAATATCTCATGTTTAGTGTACATTACTGTAGTTTTACTGTAATCTGCACCACAAAGGATTGAAAGACAGGCTCGCAGAGGTGGAAGACGGCCCCTTCTTATCCCGCAGTAAAAGGAAGCCATTTGTGCAATGGTGATTGCAAACAATGCAATAAAGTTGAAAGAAATCCAAAGCGCTGTCATAGAGGATAACGGTGTATTTGGCAATGTTGGATCGGTGTCAACTGCAACAATGGACAGAGTGCTCAAGAGAAAAGTAATGTGCATGAAACAATTGAACGGAAAAGTTAAAGAGTGAAGGAGATCGGTCACCAGTATGTACAGGTAAAACATGTCTTGTATACATGTCATGTATACTCTAATGTTTAGCACTGTAAACTGTTTTACTTTGTGTAGTTTCATGCAGTAGACTAGCAATTCTGTTTCTATATTCACAGAACATACAAAATGCATTATGTTACACAGGAAAAGTTGTTACATTTCTCTCTCTCTCTCTCTCTCTAAAGTGTGTACTGGAGCTGGAAGCCAGGGAACCACTGCACACATTCATATATGTTGATGAGGCGGGTTTCAATCTGGCCAAAGGCAGAGGGAGTGGAAGAAATCGCTTTGGACAGAGAGCAACCACTGATGTCCCAGGTCGGCACGGAGGGAATGTTACAATATGTGCAGCCAACTCAGACAATGGCATCCTCACCCATATTCCCCTTTTTGGTCCATATAAAACACAACATCTCCTGACTTTTTCAGACACTCTTTACAGGGACATAGTCCCTGAGAATGAGAGGGGTGGAGGCCAACTCAACATGTATGTTGTTGTGTGGGATAATGTCCGTTTTCACCAGTCACATCTGGTCAGACAGTGGTTTGCAGCACATGACAGAATGCTGGTTGAACATCTCCCTCCCTGCTCCCCGTTCCTTAATCCAATATAGGAGTTTTTCTCTGCCTGGAGGTGGAAGGTTTATAATTGGCATTCACATGCGTAAATGGCCCTGCTAGCAGCCATGGATGCAGCATGAGACGACATTACAGAGTCATGCAGAGGGTGGATTCGCCAGTCCAGGAGATACTTTCCTCGTTGCATTACAAGGGATGATATCCGTTGTGATGTAGATGAAATTATGTGGCCAGACAGACAGGAAAGTCTGGAAGTGCCACAAGACCTTAGAACTGTAGAAGCTTCTAAGATGAGAAGTGAAATGCCTTCAAGCAACTTAAAGAAGTCCAGACGCTTTTCTTTCCAAGCTCCTTTAGTAAGTTAAGTATCATTTCCTGTAACTGGATCTATATCGGAACATGAACTGTGTAAAGATGAATGTTCCTGTTTTGTTCACTGGTAAGTTATTTGAGGAACTTTTTCCACTATAGTTTTGAAGTGCAACATCACTCTCAACCCAACTGTACATATATATATATATAACCCTATTTATTGGATATTACTTTTTAAAACTGGTTTGTGCATTTGTACATTTCTCTTTTCTTTGATTTAACCATGTTGTGACCCTTATCTAACAATTGCATTTTTTAAATCTTTACTGTGACCGAAAATTTCCTCACTATTTGGGTTTTTAGTAGAGAAATACATTTAAAGCATTGAAAAGCTAAATAAAGAAAAGTCAGTTGAGTCTTTTTAAAGATTGGAGTTGATACATGCTTCATTTTAATGCTCCAGTAAATTCATTATTTTTTTCATTAATTGTTTTTAAAATCATTGTCATGTTTCAAAACAGAAGTAAAAACAACGACAACAACAAAAACTATTTGTTAAACTTTGTGCATAATGTTAATGCAAGAACCTGAGAGCAACTGATAAAAGACAAGAACATTTTACTTTTACTCGAGTTCCTTTTCTCAGAAAGACATAAGTCTTTTATGTTTGTGGTCAAATTGACCCAAGGAATCAATACCTTTCAAAGATGACCGCCCGCCATATAATAGAAATAAATAAGTCAAACTTAATGATATTTTTAAGTAGCAGCTTGCTACTTAAAAATATCATTAAGTTGATCAGAAATAATACATTAAACTAAGTCAAATAAAAGAAAATGTTAGATGAACTTAATTTAATTTAGCAGCGCTGTTTTTTTAAATTACATTTACAATTCCTAATTTATTTACTATCAATACCAGTGTATGTACATTCATTATCTGCAACATATCAGCCAGTTCTTTCCCTTCACAGTCATAGTCCCTAAATTTAAAATCCTTACTCTCACACACCATACAGCCTTTACCTCTCTCTATTTAAACATCTTTCCCTGTCCTCCTCCTTTGTCTAAGTCCAGCACTTTGTAATGGCACCGTTGTTGGCAAGTGTTAACTCAGCGCGCTAACATCCAGGATGGAAATTCAATCCATATTTGATTTGGCAGTGATTTGACGTCAGGTGTCAATAATGATGCAACTCTCATCATTTTATCTGGGCTTGGGACAAACAATAGGTTCACACTGGCTTGTTGTTAATAACAGTAATAATAAGAATGAGGAGGAAAAGAAGTGAAGAGAAAAACTATTTCCAAAGCTGTAGAATTGCCACAAATCAACAGCCAAAGCTTTAACATCTATTTGGTTTAATAGATATGATTATAAATAACAACAAAAAGTCATTCAATGAATCAAATTCCAAGTATTAACAAAGGAAGATAATTTAATATTAATGCAGGTGTTGTGGTAGGAGGAGATAAAGATTTTCTGACTGTTCTTGTGGTTGATGTGTTAATAAATACATAAAAAAAAATCTGATTACCCAAATGAGATCACTCTGTCTCTGTGTGTTTATAGGCTATGTTAAGATATTAATATTACTGACCTGAGAGCAGCAGGATGAGCAGTAAACAGGTTTCTTCCATTCTTTGCTTCTTTATAATAGATATAGTCATCATGATTATTATTGTACTGTAATTATTATCGAAGGTGTTTATCATTTAAGGTTTCTTATCTCCAGTCTAATAATTTGCTAAGTATATAGTTTATATGCATATCCAAAATAATTCTATTCAATACTTTAAATATTCCAAAACTATCATGTCTTAAAAATGGTTTAAATCATCATTTCTAAGTTTTAGAATAATGGATATAATATAAACATATCCAAGAATATAACTTTAGAATCAATGATGCGTATCTTACCTGACAGTTTATCTTCTCCTCTGTTGACTGAAGCTGACTTTTAAGAAGGTCTTTGTTTGTTCTTTTCATATATTTTACTGTCAAATGAGGAAACCAGAAGGGAGTGACCTCTCTGTAGAAACACACTTTTATCTAAACTATTGTTGTATGTTCTGGGGTCTGACCAGTTTACTGATTATCCCCTTAGCTTCTCTAATTGGAGATCTTACGAAAAATTGTTAAACATGAAAATGTTTCAATTTAATGCTTCAAACTGAATACTGTATATGTAAATGTCTTCAAGTGGTCCTATTTGTAATTTACAAAAAAGTAGCAAGTGGATTTGCAGATATGTTCTACAGAACCTGTGAGGCAACAGCTTTTTTCTATACAGTCATCAAACGTCTTTGCAGTAGCACCAAAGTGTTAAACTTTTATTTAACATGTTTCAAGGCATTTATAATGCTCATGTTTCAAAGACTTTTATTAACAAAAAACAACTACATGCAGCTGGAGGTGCTGTCACTCCCAAAACTAAATATTGTGGTATTTTTGGCCATATGACCATACCTGTGCTTTTTTAAAACCAGGAATTCTGTAAATGACGTGCCTCAGTGATTAAAGAAACACACACAAGGTTACGCTAAAATGATTCTGCTTCACCAACATGCAAACCATTAGGAAAATCAAGCTGTTAAATATGAAAAAAAGCAAATAAGCTCAGACATCATTCTCGGAACAGACATAGTTGTTAGGGGAAGTGGGGAAGGATTATGGAGTCTGTGTCTCCATGATTCAGTTTGTTAGTGAACCTAAGGGGTGGGAATGCTTAGGTCTCTAAATCCTAACCAGTCGCTGGCTTTAGACAGGAAACAACATCTGTAAAACCTGAAAAATTGAAAGCAGTGACTAAATGTATTTAATTCATTTACTGGTTTGATAGTTTCTAGAGCCTCAGTTATGGACATGTGGGGGCCATACCATTACTTCCAGTACTTCTTGTTCTTCTTTACGCTGAAGATAGTTCTTAATGACTTTGGCTGTGGGTTTGGGGTCGTTGTCCTGCTGCTGAATAAATTTGGTGCCAATAAACAATCATTTTTTTTATATTCTTTCTTTACAACAATTTTTTTTACACCTGCCTAAAATGTTTACACAGTAATGTAGGTATAAATATACATATTAATATAAAAGGACAAGTATGCGTGCAAATATATGTTGTGGTGTACAAAAGTGACAGGATGCATTGAGGTGATTCATTCTCTTCCGCATGTGTGGACCTGACCCAAAAGAATAAATTCAAGAGTCTAATAGCAGCTGGAAGGAACGACCTCCTGTAACATTCCCTCAGACAGTGAGGTGGAAGGAATCTGCAGCTGAAACTGCTCTTCAGATTGTCCAGTGTGTTATGGAGGGGGTGGGAGTCATTGTCCATGATTACCAGCTTCATGCCGACAGCAGACTCAGCCTTCCTGAGGAGCTTGTTCAGTCTGTTTGCTTCCTTTGCATTGATGCTTGCACCCCAGCACGCCACAGCGAAGAAGATGGTGCTCACAACAACAGATAAAACATATAGAGCAGCCTGAAATCAGTTTTCATCACCCACTGAAGGAGTCTCAACTCACTAAGAGTTTGAATACAAAACCGACATTTATCACAGTGCATGCTTTACACCAGAAATATTGAGCTCTTTGCTGGTTGCACATCATGAGTCTAACTCATAATTCATCAACTTCAAAAATACAAAAGATGACGTTTAACCTGAGATTCTGGCGTTTCTGGCAAAATACATTTATATTTAAATGTTGATTCAGGATTTAATGAACCAATATCACATTATTGTGAGATTATTATATTATCTTAGGCCATGTTATACCCCTAATTAAAGATTGTGAAATTATTATGTAGTTTTAGTTTGCATTATTCTCCTGAATTAGAAGAAGGTGATAACTATTACATTTGTTAAATTGATTTGCATTATCCGATACTGCTGAATGTGTTACACTGTTTCTTGACATTTCATACTGCTAAATCATGAAGAGAATATTGTGTGCAGAGAGTCAGGGCCTTGCTGTTCTGATAGCAGAGGAGACAGAGCACATTCCACAGGAGCTTCACCCCCACCCTTGTTGGAGATAAAACAGGGAGCCAAGGCCGTCACTTAGGCGCCGTAAGAGAGAAAGAATGTGAAGGTTTAGGTTTTTACGACTAGGTGGGGGCTACTAGAGGCTATAAAAGGCTGAGTAATCCTCCACCATTTTGAGATTTGCTGTGACCCTCTCCATGCATGTCTCCCCATCCGGATGGTTTGTGCTCATAAGTGCTAAATTGTATGGAAATAAATAATTGTTGATCGAGCATTTGTACACCGAGTATTGTCCTTCCTTCTGTTTTGTTTTTAAATGTATTGTTTTTATTTATTTATCCTCTTTACCTTCAAATAGCTGTTCAGCACTCTGTTTGAAAGCATTTGATAATACAATTATTATTTGTATTAGAAATGTGGAAGACGTGAAGATGTATCCCATGCTATAATGTATAACTCCCACCACTGGATTTTTGCATAATGAAGGAAACTGTGTTTGTTTAACCTGCAAAATTAGTGGCTGAAAGTCTCTAAGCCTCTGAATCTACAAACACATGAAATTTTGGCAAAGTTTTCCATATCTTAACATCCCACTATTGGTCTCTCATTAATCCCCTGTAGCGCTATAATAATTTCATGTGTAATTGACTGATGCTCCACATGAACATCTACATATTCTCCAACCTCTGTACCTGTGACATTGTTGAAGGACTGTGGCTGTGATGCATTACAGCTAATTGAATAATACAGATATATCATCTCTAAAGCAGTTATATGTGTATTGTTTATGACTTCTCACGTCCATATTGAATATGTTTTATACTCTTTGATATCGCTGCTCTCCATCAGTGGCCTGTTCTTTCTCTGTTACTCTCCTATAGCCACCATCAGCATTGCGTGTCCATCACTGGTAAATCACTGGTGTCATAATCCAACCAACGCAGGATTATGCATTTGTATTGGGAGAGGTAAGAAGTCAGTTACTGCAATCTACTAAAATCTAGGTGATGTCATTTAAGTCAGTGAGGGTTTATTTATTAAATTTTATGGTGCACACTGGGACTGGGCCAAAAACTACACCTGTGCAAAATAAAGCCTGAGAGACACAGAAATGCACCGCCTTAAATTTACAGTGGGTTATTTTTTTTTAACACTCTGTGCAGAGCTATTGTGTTTGAGTGTGTGAGTGTGTCTTTCTTACTGCAGGACTTTTATTTGTTCTTTTCTTGCCAAACAGCTCATTTAAGGGAGACTCTGATTTGAATGTCTTCTGTGCTCGAGGCTGGAAGAGAGGTACAAGTCAATAAAACTGATATGTTGTGAAATGTTTCACCACTAGGTGTCAGTAGACTGCAGTCAACTGGGATCTGTTTTCTTACCCCTCCCAATTCAACTGCATAGTCCTAGCACAGAGATCCAGCTGGTGTGTTTCTATTACTGTGGGGACCAGATCCAGATGCACACTGAAGGTTTCCCACATCCGTGGAAGGCTCGTCTTTTTTAAACTGTCTTTGAAGTGGATGTAACTTTGCTGGACTCTGAAACCCAGTGAATGAACTCTCATATAATGTGAAAAAATAATGAAACTGTTTGTCAGAGGGAAAGTGGGATTTTATTATGACACATAAACCTAACATTTAACCTGGGCTACACTAGCCAGCTATTGTCAGCTGTCCAGAGACATCCAGAGATCGTCTTCCTCAAAGTCAAAAATTTGAAATGGGGACAGCTTTAATGTGTCAGTCTGTGATTAAAAACATTATGTCATTGCAACATGCCAAAGTGCAACAATAAAAATTTTTTCATATATCATTTAGCATGTGAACTATAAGCTGAAAAAACTTTAAAGTAAAAAAAAAAAAAGAACAGTTTAAGCTCTTTATCTTTATCAGTGACGTACAACCATGCATCTTTACATCTGTTATATCTGTTACAGTTTATTTTCCTACAGGTGTGGCATTTGGCCCAATCTCAAGTCGACCCTCGGATTAAGAGTTAGTTTTTTCTTTTGTGTTTATTTAAGTGTCATGGTTCCGGGTCATTTTGACCCAGCATTTTGAGTTCTCATGTTTTGGTTTGATTTTGCATTATGTTTGGTATTCTTCTGTATTACAATTTATGTTCTGATTCTTGTGCTTTGTCAATTATTATTAGAATTCTATGTTTAAGTTTATTCTGGTTAAGGGTTTAGTTCTTAGGTTTTGTTCTGGTGCCCTCGTGTTTCCTGTAGGTTTAGTTCAGTGTCTAATCTGCATCTTTGTGTAGTTGTTTCTTGTTTACCGTTTTATTGTGAAGCTCCGTGTCTCATGTGAGTGTATTCAATTTTGCTTCCTATGTCTCATCATGTCAATTACTTTCAGATGTGTTCCCCACCTGTGTATTTAAGTCGTGTCTTCTGTTATACTAGTCGCTGGCCCGTCTGTTAACCTCCTGTGTATTCTCCGTGTGTTTTCCCTGCCGTCCACCTTCCTATGCCTCCATTCATCCTCCATCATGTTCGTGTTCATGTTTGCTGTTTAGTAGTTTAGTTTGTCCCAGTTCAGATTATCTTTAGTTCCGTTTGCCATTTTCACCTTGTGTTTTACTTTTCAATAAACCTCCTTCGCACCTCCATGAGTGCCTGCACTTGGATCTTCATTTATTTTCTCCACACGGCTCATCCCATTCGCCGTGACATTAAGTTAACATTACAGCACTATAAACTGTGAGTAATGCGTTAAGTTCAAGTCTGCAAAAATACAGACTCACAGAAAAGTATTCAGGAGAATTTTATGAGGCCTCAGGCTCAGGTTGTCCTCTGGGACAACATTCAGCCTCCATGTCTGGGCAGGGACAGTGGGATTAGACCTTTTACTATCATTGATAAAAGTTATATATTACAAACAATTCTCTTATAAAGCATAACTGCAACATGTATATATCATACTTCGCAGCACCAGTTTAACTAAACATGTGAAGATTTCTCTGGAGTTTTCAGTCAGCTCTCTTTTCTCAACCTTCCTGTTTCCGATAGAGCTGCTCTTTTTTAGATTGTAGAAATCACATTCAGGCCTTTTACATTTGAATACCTCTTATTTTACCATGGACCTCAAACTAACAGAGAGAAAAAAAAACAAAGAAACAAAAAACTTCATCATCAAAAATTGTTACGTTCATGGATCTGTAACAATGTTACCTGATTTATTACTCAGTGTAAAAACCCACAAAGTACTCATTCATTTACTAATAGAAAAATAGTCCTTATTTTCATGAGTTCACTCCAGCTAAGCGAATGAAGCAAACAAAATTGTCAATATTGGCAAGATGTAAATGTTCTATAGTCAAATAATATTATTAAATAAGAAAAGGAGCTGAACAAGACAAAAAAACCCCTGATAAACCTGCATGTTTCCATATTTTTTTAAATACGTATCTCTTGCATTGTATTACTTTTTCTATACTTGCCTACATAGATGTATCATTTTCAACCAAATAGCTTTACTATTACTTGTAGCACACAAAAACATGACTTAAACCACAGAACACATTAAAACCCTTTAAAATATTACATTGAACAAAGCTGAAAGCTACAAAAACAAAAACTAGACAAACATGTCAACACAGGAGAAAACACAAGTCAAAAACTAAGATCACAACAGTAACTATGGCAACACAACACCAGCACAAACTTTACCCATCACCTGCTCTACTTACTACAGTTAGGTCTCTGTGACTTTGTCTGCTCCTCCAAAGTGACAGTAAAGTTAAAGTGTCAGATACGAGGACATCCAGCATGAATTGCAACTGCACTCCCTTGAAAACAATGATCCAGTTTTATATCAGGTAAGGTTTGGGATTGTTATTTATGGCTGTTACAGTTATCAAACAGTAGAAGTAGAAACAGGACATAAACAGTACAATGTTTTCTTGTCCACCCTGACTTCCTCAAGCAGATCTCTGGCTCTCCTCACTTTCTTCTTTACCATTTGTGTAAGTCAGCAGAGGTTGCTGTCACAATGAAGCAGAACTATGGATCCTACCAAACTGCACACAGACAAAGCCTGTGCAGTGACGTCCACAGAAGGACAGTGTCTAAAGTGTTGAAAGAGACGCTGCAAAACAAAACAAGAGACTAGAGCCTATCAGGAAAACTAGTGAGTGGACCTCTGATTAAAGAATTTCTACCAAACTACAACTGCAGCTGAACAAATGAGCTGTTGGTGGAACTTTACACTCTGAAATATTGAAAGTTTTAAAGCATGACACAGCTCAGCACAGCATGTTATTAACTTCACACATGAAGTGGTTCAGTCCAGTCAGACTTCAGTTTTGCAGTCACCATCCACATCCTGCTTCTTCAACTGGTCGTCACGGTAACTCTGGACTTTCCTCCAACGAATCCTGAAGTCTGTCAGTCCTTCTGACAGCATGAGGCCTGACAGCTGGACAAAATGTGCAGATGATGAAAAACATGAAGCATAGTTTGAACTTGTGTCAAGTTTGTGTTGGTGACTGAACTGCTGACCTGCTGTGAAACCTGCTGCTGGATCTCTGTGCTGTGCATGTCTGCCTCTGACTGAAGCTTCATTTTCACCACTGTTTGCTTTGTCACTGCTAAAAATGAACCACATATAACAACACAAACATTAGTGTTTTACATGATGACAGGATCTTACAGTGTTTGCATTCTGGACCTCACCTGTGAAACAGAAAAAAGAGATTTTGCTGCCACAGTTGCCATCATCCCATTTCCCTGACATTAAATTCATTGCTCCACAGTATTCAACTGAATTTGGGTTATCAGGCTGACCAGAGATCCAGTTAGTGAATGTGGAGGTTGTGTTGTCAGACCAGGAGGCCCAGGGATCCCTGTAGAGACCAATCCACACATACTGAACCCCTGATCCATTCAAAGTGAGCGTGATGTTGGATTTCTCCTCTTTGCTTCTTATACTGGTCAGGTCTGTGTGGTATGTCCTGCAGTACGACTGAGCCGCTGACCAGGAGCGACTCTCCTTCACTAAGATGTAACTTGTACTGCTGGCTGTGAAAGGTTAAAGAAAGGATGAATTTTGAAGCACACATTATGAATCTCATAAAATAGTAGGGATAACTATGGCAACAAATCTTTTTTCCTACCATTGTAACACAGGAAAGGGTAAGAATCTCCACAGGGTCTATCATTCATCTGTGTTTGTCCCTGAAGAGCCACACAGTATTCCTTTGCTTTAGCACAGTCTGGTTGGCCGTTAGCCCAGATCAAAAATTCATGTGTACTGACAACATAAAAAAGTTTTCCCTCCATGGACCACTTCCAGCTGTAAGGATCACTATAGAGTCCTGTCCAAGCCCCAGTACTGATCCTTGGTGTCATTGAGAAAAGCAGTTGGTTGATGTTGCTGTTGTAGATGGTGACCAAGTCAGTGAAGTGTTCTCTGCAGTAACTCTGAGCTTCGGTCCAGGTCTTCAGTTGGTTCACAAAGTGGTATTCTCTGGAGTGGGGAGGAAGAGTGGAACGTCCTCCTGAGAAAAATGAATGTTGAGTTTGTATTGTTAGACGAATAACTGAAAATAGTGAAAAAATTTAAACTACTGAAATAGTCACACTATATGGAGGCTATCCAGAGGCTAGAAGTAACAAAGTCTAAATATTTTTTTTCATAATACTTAAGTAGAATTTTCTGGTATTTTAATTCTACATGTTACATTTTTACATAGATTTCTCTCCTTTTAGTTTGTATTTGGTTCAACACATTTGGGGGAAGTTTCACATCACTATGTGACGTTAAACATGAAAGTTCTTTGAGTCTAAATGGAGGGAATGATAACACATAAAAGAAAGTCCTGCTGGTGAATGAGTTATATTTTAAAATTTATTTTTCTCTTCTCTGTAGTCAAACCACAACAAGGATGTGTAGTGCAACCACGTACAACTAATATAGTAAATCTAATAATACATGTATTACAGCATTTTTGGAACACCAATCGTGCGCCGTTGCCAACAGGCCAGGCAATGTGTTTGGAACTGCTACTGCTGGCTTCTCCCAAGCTTTAATTAAAAGTGATTGTGTTCTTAACTGGGCAGACGCTCCTGCTATGACTGATCCCGCTTCAGATAGGTTACGCTATGGCCTTCAGGACCTGGTCATGTCGCCAGCGATATTGCCTGTTAAGTCTAATTGTTGAATGTTGTCATTGTGTTTCTTAAATTTGTAAGGTCTGAGTTCAATCTATAGGATCAAGACATTCCTTTGTCTCTGACCACCTCTCCAGCCACTCTGTGCTGGGGGAGGTTTTATTGCAGATACATTCTATCTGACAGATCTGTTTTTTGTGTTGTAAGCTTCCTGCTTTTATGATCCTTTTGGTGAGCAGGAGATCACACAAACACACCCCCAGGACACACACACACACACACACACACACACACACACACACACATAGTGCCTTGTCTTTGTAACCAAGAGGGGTCTTACGAGGGGAGGTGCTTTTGCTGTGATGTGTATTGTAACAGTTTGTTAATAAATAGCTGTGAGGGAAGCTGCTCTTTGAAGGATTTGGGTTTGGATTCAGGTGAGGACCGTGAGCTCCGAGAGCTGGTTCTGACCCAAAACTGCCCTCGTTAGCGAGTTGGTTGTTCTGTTATGTCTTGTGTTCTTCATGATGAATAAGTCTCTAAACTAGCGGGTTATGTGGAAACACCGACCCAACATTGCCCTTCGCGCAGGGCTTTTGGGCAGCAGCTTAGAATGTGCTCCAAGGTTCCTTCTTTCTGGCAAAGAAGGCAACCTGGTGTCTCCACCTTCCCCCATGTGAAGAGGTTAGATGGACTTGGTAGCACGTTGTTTATGACCTGGATCAAGAATTGTGTCTGATAGGGTTCAGCTTTCCACAGCTCACTTCATGTGACCTTGTGCCCTACAGCTTGCTCCTATCTTGTCCAAGCACCCTTCTGCCGCAATTGCAACATTTGACTTGTTTGCTTCTCCTCAACTCCTGTTCACACTTCCTCAAGGATCAGCAACTGCCACTCCCCTGTGCCTTGTCATAGTTAGGTGTTCTACTGCTACCTAAGCCTGCTCTTCCCTGAGCCACTGTGACCACCTGCAGCCTTTGCTCTAGCCTTTGACACTGCGATGTCTACCGTCTACAGATGTCTATGACTCAGCAACTCTCCTCTTCCGCCCAGTCCTGACCTCGATTCCAGCCAGAGCAACCCTGAGGGGTCACTGGACTCCCGATATTGTAGCAGCTCCCTGAACCGACTCACCATGAACTCCTCACTTAGGCTGCTGAAGGAGAGCTTCAGCTTGATGTTATGACCATACAGAGTGATGCTGGTCAGTCTTCATGGCAGTCCCAACCACCTGCGCAGAAACCTGCTGATCCTCATCTCAAAGCATTCCACTGTTCAGATAGGGAGTTCATAGACTAAGAGGGGCCACAGAATCCAAGGGAGGATTCTGTGCTAAATCCAGGCCTTAAACTTGCTGGGAAGGCCAGATTTGTCCACCACAGCAGGCCAGGTCTCCAGGTCTTCGTTAGTTGCTTGTATGGAGGCTGCATCTTTCAGGCTATAGTTAAAAACCTTACCTAAGCTTTTCACGGGTGCATCAGTAAGTGATGGTATCTTGATTGTGCCCTGTGAGAAGCAATACTTATCAGTAACCTTCCCTTTCTTCAGCACAAGGGACCTCAACTTAGTGGGTTTGAAGCTCATGCGTGCTCAAGAAATCATCTCCTCAAGACCCTTTAGGATCCACCTGCAACCTGGGACAGATTTAGTCTATGTGGAGTGTTTTATTTATTTTTTTGCATTGCATGTTTTGGTTATATCTGTTAAATTGTCCCGGGGAGACTCCGCCCTTCCTGTTTACTAATTTGACACACCTGAGAGGTGACAGCCGGTGGTGATTTAAGGAGCGTGCACTGAGACGCAGAAGGGCGGTGTTGGTGCAGGTTGGCATGCAGTACGTGGCGAGGGAATACGACGGCTAGTGCGTGGAGAGGCAGAGGGAGCTGTGCTGCTGTTGGAATAGCTGGATGCCAGAGGACGCTACGGTGGGGGATTAGTTGGCAGTGGGACAGCGCCCTACCTCCCACAGCGAGACCATAGTGCTGGTGTGACACAGAAAAGCGGCGGGCAGAGTTAGGAGTTCTGCCCATTCGGGGTAAACTTTTTTCTGTATAATAAATTAAATTTTAGTGATACAGTTTTATTATCATTCTATTCCCTTGGCTGCTCCACTGCTCCATCCGTTTTTTGGAGGGTTTCCCTCCTGGTGAACCACCTTATATAATACCGATTCAGTGCTTGTTCTACCAGCTTGTGGGGTATAGATCAGTAGGGATTTTTGAGGTCGAGACAAAGTACTGCCAGGTCCCCTTTGTTCTCCCTGGCTTCCCTAATATGCTGTGTGAGTCTGTATGCTCCAGACACCCTGATACCTCCAAGATCCCTCCTTTCTGGACTGAATTGTTGATATAGGAGTTCTTCAGAAGGTAGTCTGTCAGTGGCCTAGCAACGATGCTAAAGAAGATCTTCCCTTCAACACTCAACAGCAGGATGGTTCAGAACTGTTCGATGTTTTGGGATCCTTTAGGATCCTCACACCCTCTGCTTGTCTCCACTGGTTTGCTATCTTACCCACAGAATTTTTCAGATTCTGGTAAGTAGCCTTGGACAGTTCTTATAAACTTTGTAATGTACTCCATATACTACACCACTGTTTTGATTTTGTTATTTTTCAATACCTGCTTGGTTAACATTTATATTCAGAGGTGGGTAGTAACGAGTTTTTAAGTACCTTTTTTGCATGATACTTTTTACTTTTACTTGAGTACATTTGTGAAGAAGAAACGGTACTTTTACTCCACTACATTTGCAAAATTCGACTCGTTATTTTTAAAAAAATAATTAGTTTAACACATAAGATAACATGCCGCCAGTGGAGTTTCCGGTAACTTTTTTACCAATCAGATGCAGTCACATGACCAGTTTGAAACTGTGGCGGGCAGAGCGGCCCAAGCGTTTCAAAGTAGCGGACACACGGAAAGAAGAAAAACATGAAAACATGGCAGAGCCAATTGTCTACGCTAGAGCTGAAGAGGATGAACAGCATTTTCCTCACATACAAAGAATGTTTCGCTTAAAAGCAGTGCAAAAGAACAGCTATGTCTTTAGTGTCGGTGTCTTCAGGGAGAGCCAAAACAAACCAACTTTTCAGCGTGAAACAACTGAACTCGTGTAACCCGAGGAAACGGTAAGTTTTCTCTAAATATCTTTTTAGCTGTGGTTAGCTGGATGCCAGTCTTATGGTACAGCAGCTGTGTTGAGCTGCGAGTCATATTTTCGGCGCTACGTTGTAGTGAGATAAGTTTGTGGGTGTTTTGTGCAGCTTCGGCTGTGCTTTTAACTGCACGCTGGTTAGCTAGCGTGAGCTATAAGCTAACAGCTAACCTGGTTAATGACGCTAGAGTTCCACGCACATGCAAACAGCTCGTCTCTACTGCTTTAACTGTTAAACAGAAGGAAATACTTCGGGTGACAGGATTTATTATGTGAAACAGCAGCTTGTTTAGTTTAAACAGTCTGCATTAAGCTGGGCAAACAGTGCGATGTTTTTCAGTCGCATTATTCAGCTCCTGCTCACACTGTACAATTGAATCGCAGGGGTTAGAAATTCATAGGTCACAATGCAGGGTCTTACACTATACGGCCTGATGCTCTGATGCGATCTGAGTGCTCAAACTGTGCGTCCATAACATAAGATAAGATAAGATAACTCTTTATTGTCATTGCACAGTCATACATAGTACAGTAGTACAATGAAATTGGAAAACTGTCCTACGTTGGCACTACATATAACACAACACGACACGATACGACACATCACAACGCAACACAAACAACACAACACAGTATATTGACTTAGTAAATAAAAAAAGAAGAAGAAGTGTATGTGTATTGCACACTGTTATTATTGCACATTAATTATTATTACACCTTGTTATAAATATAAATATTATTATTGTTATTGTTTTAAACATTGTTACCTCCCCCCTAAAAAAGTCCAGGGAGGTAGCCAATCAGATCAGCTATTTGCATTGATCAGGGCTATTGCCCTGTTGTAAAAGCTGTCCTTGAGTCTGTTTGTTCGGGACCTCAGCAGCCTGAACCTCCTGCCAGACGGCAGCAGCTTAAACACCCGGTGTCCTGGGTGTGTACCGTCCCGTAGGATGCTGCGTGCCCTCTTGAGACAGCGAGTGCTGTACAGGTCCTTCAGGGAGGGAAGAGGATGTCCAATGATTTTTTGGGCCATATTGATGACCCTCTGGAGTGCCTTTCTGTGTGCTGTGGTGCAGCTGGAGAACCACACACTGATGCAATATGTCAGCACACTTTCAATGGAGCAGCGGTAGAGGACGGTCAGCAGCTCCTTCTTCAGGTCCATTTTTCTGAGGATTCTCAGAAAGTGGAGATGCTGTTGGGCCTTCTTTAAGACCGCAGAGGTGTTAGAGCTCCATTGGAGGTCTGTGTCTATGTGCACACCCAGAAACTTGAAACTGGAGACCCTTTCCACGCACTCCCCGTTGATGCTGACAGGCTGCAGCTCAGACTTCCTTCTTCTGAAGTCAACTACCAGTTCTTTTGTCTTGGTGGTATTGAGGTCCAGGTTGTTATTTACACACCAATCTGACAACTGAACTTCAGCTCTGTACGCCGTCTCATCTCCCCCAGAGATGAGCCCCACACGGTGGTATCATCTGTGAACTTGATGACTGTGTTGTCTGAGCGGGTACTAACACAGTCATGTGTGTACAGAGTGTACAGTAGGGGACTCAGTACACAGCCTTGTGGAGAGCCGGTGTTAAGGCTGAGGGCTGAGGAAAGATGAGGCCCCACTCTAACTCTCTGTACACGGTCTGAGAGGAAGTCTCTGATCCAGCGGCAAGTGGTAGAAGGAAGTCCAATATGAACGTTATCATACAAAATCTGTCTCTCGCTCTCCCTCTCTCTGTCTTACAGACACACACCACCATCAACTTTGCTAAATTACTAATGAAAAACATTGACCAGGCTGCTGTAATTGAGCAGCAATATCCATCCAACTCTTTTCATGGTTGTTGTAGTTGTGATAATTTTGTGAGGCCACATTGAAAAGCCTCGGATACAGAAGCGTAGAGCTGCCACCAGGGCAAAAGAAAAATAGAGCGATATCACGTTATAACGTGAAAAGTATATTGTTCTAACAATATACTTTTAATGTTTGTACAATATACTATCATGTTTGAACAATATCACGTTATTACAATATACATAATTATCACGTTCGTACAATATAAATATTATATTGTTCAAACGTGAAAGGTATATTGTACGAACATGAAAAAAGGAAATAAAATAAAAAACATATTAAACAGGACACTATGCTCTGATACACTGATCCAGACCCTTCAGTCTCTAAGCTGGTGAACAGGATACATTTCACTGTACGCTAAATGAATTCAGTAGCGATATGTCATGAGCAAAAGCCGATGCTTTATAGTGAATCAGAAGAGTCGACTCCCATCGAGTGAGAGCCAGTTCCTCACTTTTTTTTAACAAGGTTTGTTGTGTTGCCACAGTATTTACCTGTTTAATCAAATTGGATATTGATATTTTCATATGGGAATTCATACTGCTGGTAATGGCAGTATCAATATTTCAGGATCGCTCTGCACATCACTACCCCTCAGTCAATGAGACGTTAGACAGCGGTGAGGAAGAGTATCGCAAAAACACATAAATATGACTGACACCCGTAAATGAAGCAGCATCTGGCTGCAGTTTAAAGAAGAAGCAGATACTCACTAAAAGGATAAAGCGAATCGGCCCATCCAACCGGAGGCATTTGATTTTCATCAATGTCAACCTCCCGATCTCGGCTTCTCTTGGCACTCCCCTTCATATTAGCTCCAGTTATCTCTAGCCTAAATTTTGTTTTCATTTTCAAAGTTGTCTTGTTTTTCTAGTAAAAGAGAAATAAACTCTTTATATACACTGTCATTCGTGTTAGGTCTGCTTCTCGGTCCTGTATCTGTGAGAACATCGTTTCATGACACTCAGTGTGTTTATAGGCTATGTTAAGATATTAATATTACTGACCTGAGAGCAGCAGGATGAGCAGTAAACAGGTTTCTTCCATTCTTTGCTTCTGTATAACAAATATAGTTATTATGATTATTATTGTACTCTAATTATCATCGAAGGTGTTTATCATTTAAGGTTTCTTATCTCCAGTCTAATAAGCTGCTAAGTATATAGTTTATATGCATATCCAAAATAATTATATTCAATACTTTTTAAATATTTAAGTAATAAGTACTATCACCCATCTTTATCGTGTAACATTTCTTATCTCCAGTCTAATAAGTTACTTAGTATCCAAAATAATTATATCCTTTTTTTTACCCTACTTTTAATATTTCAAATCTATTATCTCTTTAAATAATGGGTTAAATCATCATTTTTAAGTTTTAGAATAATGTTTAGAATATAAACATATACAACAATATAAGTTTAGAATCAATGATGCATATCCTACCTGACAGCTTATCTTCTCCTCTGTTGACTGAAGCTGACTTTTAAGAAGGTCTTTGTTTGTTCTTTTCATATATTTTACTGTCAAATGAGGAAACCAGAAGGGAGGGACCTCTCTGTAGAAACACACTTTTATCTAAACTATTGTTGTATGTTCTGGGGTCTGACCAGTTTACTGATTATCCCCTTACCTTCTCTAATTGGAGATCTTGCAAAAAAAATTGTTAAACATGAAAATGTTTCAATTTAATGCTTCAAACTGAATACTGTATATGTAAATGTCTTCAAGTGGTCCTATTTGTAATTTACAAAAAAGTAGCAAGTGGCAACAGGTTTTTTCTATACAGTCATCAAACGTCTTTGCAGTGGCACCAAAGTGTTAAACTTTTATTTAACATGTTTCAAGGCATTTATAATGCTCATGTTTCAAAGACTTTTATTAACAAAAAACAACCACATGCAGCTGGAGGTGCTGTCACTCCCACAACTAAATATTGTGGTATTTTTGGCCATATGACCATACCTGTGCTTTTTGAAAACCAGGAATTCTGTAAATGACGTGCCTCAGTGATTAAAGAAACACACACAAGGTTACGCTAAAACGATTCTGCTTCACCAACATGCAAACCATTAGGAAAATCAAGCTGTTAATAAGTTTAAAAAAACAAAGCAAATTAGCTAAGGCATGGTTCTAGGAACAAGCGTAGTTGTTAGTAGAATCAAGTGGGGAAGGATTGTAGAGTGCTTGTCATTTGTCTCCATGCGTCAGGAAACTGTATAGTTTGTCAGTGAATCTCAGGGATGGGAACGCTTAAGCTTCTAAGATAGGATAAGATAAGGTAACCATTATTAGTCCCACACATGGGAAATTTGTTTTGCCACAGCAGGAAGTGGACAGTGCAAAGGTTATATAGCAAAAAATAGAATACAATAAGAATAAAATACTGTACAAAACTGCACAGAATAGAATAAAATAAAATACTATATACAGTAGAATAAAATAGAATAAAATATACAATAGGATAAAAATAGAATACAAATGCTATATACAACTGAGTAAAAATACATCTTTGTCAGAAAAGATTATTGCACTTAGTGTTATTGCACATATTGCACATACTTAATTCTGATTTTAAGGTGTTGGGTAAAATATTAGCAACACGTCTGCAAGATACTCTCCCCTCAGTAATTCATAGAGATCAAAACGGTTTTATATTGCTCCATATATCTGGAACAAACTCCCAGAAAGCCTCAGATCAGCTGAAACACTCAGTTTATTTAAATCCAGGTTGAAGACTCACCTGTTCTCTGCTGCTTTTGAATAAATCACCAAATCCACACTTTTAAGCTTAAATTCCAAAACTTACATTTTAACTACTGATTTTATCTACTGTTTTGTTTGTTTGTTTGTTTGTTTGTTTGTTTGTTTGTTTGTTTGTTTGCTTGTCTTAATCAATTTTAAATCATGCTTTTTATCTATTTTGTTTTTAATGTCTCTGTAAAGCACTTTGAATCACCTTGTTGTTGAATTGTGCTATATAAATAAATTTGCCTTGCCTTGCCTTGCCTTGCCAAGGTTTGCATAATGTAAGAAGAGTCTTTAACATTATAGAGGGACTAAACGATTCTTCTGAGAGGGCCTTACTCTCACTGGATGCTGAAAAAGCATTCGATAGGGTCGAGTGTCCCTATCTTTTTGATGTTCTGACTAGATTTGGTTACGGAGATGTGTTTCGAAGATGGATACAGTTATTATATTCAAATCCAACTGCTGAAATTTTGACAAACAAAAATATCTCTAAACCAATAAGGGTGAAACGGGGATGTCCACAAGGCTCTCCGATAAGTCCATTGTTATTTATCTTAGCTATGGAACCCTTTGCTATAGCCATACGTTCGAGTTTATCATTGACAGGAATTATGGTAAATGGAGTAGAGCATAGGATCTCGCTGTACGCAGACGATGTAATAGTATATCTTTCAAAAATAAAAGAATCTATACCTGTTCTGCTCAGATTGATAGGGGAGTTTGGTCATATATCAGGGTATGTCATTAACAAATCTAAATCATCCATTTTATTACTAAATGAAGAAGAAAGGAAAAACCCACCAATAGTAACATCTCATTTTAAGACAGTAAAGGAATTTATGTATTTAGGAATAATGATTTTGCCCAAATTAAGTGAGATCGTGGAAAATAACTATGAAAGACTTTCTAAAGAAATAACAGAGATAGTGGACAGATGCATGTCTTTACCAGTTTCTCTAATTGGTCGGATTAATATATACAAAATGAGTATACTGCCAAAGGTGCTCTATGTGTATCAGAACATCCCCCTGCCGCCTCCTGTTGAATGGTTTGGCAGGATCAGAAAGCTTGTTCTCGGTTTCTTATGGAAAAATGGGAGACCCAGGATAAGATTGTCATTGCTACATCTACCATACAACGAGGGTGGTGTCATGTGTCCAAATATTGAGTGGTATTACTGGGCATGTCAAATCAGGTCTATAAGATATTATTTTGACTTGAATAACACCCCACAATGGACAGAGATGGAAAGTATTAATTTACATCCACCTTTACCTTTATATTTTTTTTCAGACACAGCAGTAAACTTGATTAAAAAGACAAAAAATCCAATGGTAAAGAATATGGTCAAAGTGTTGTATGATGTAAAAAGATATATGAAGGAACCTGATGTATTGTCACAGTTTACACCTCTGTGGGGAAACCAGGATTTCAGACCAGGAAGAGAGGATAAAGTTTTTAGACAATGGTCAATTGGAGGACTCCAAAGAATTCAAGATTTGTATACAACAGATTCTCAAGATATGATGTCCTTTGATATGCTTAGACATAAATATAATATAGATAGAAAGCACTTTTTCAAATATCTTCAAATTAGAAGTTATATTCGAGCAAAACAAAATAATACCTGCACCAAACCACCAAAATCAGAATTGGAAGACATAATTAGCAAAAGCAGTTCAAAAAAAGGGGCAATATCAGAAATATATAAATTAATTAGGTCCAAAGCATCCAAAGCATCTGAAAATTCGAAGGAAGGTTGAATGCCTGGAAAAATGATTTAAAAAAGGACATATCCATGGAACAATGGGAACTGGTTTGCACGAAAGCTCATAAACAAACAATTAATTCTAGACTTAGGTTGTTGCAATACAAATGGTTAATGCGAATATATATTACCCCGGAAAAATTAAATAAGTACAACCCTAATATTCCAGACACCTGTAATAAATGTAATGAAGATAAAGGTAATTTTTGGCATTGTATTTGGGATTGCAGGAAGATAGGATCATTTTGGGTTGCAGTAACACAAACTATGACACAAATATTATCCAAAGAGGTTGTTTTGGATCCTGGCTTCCTTATTTTGGGACTGTACCCAGGAAACATGAGGTACACAAAAAGTGACAGAATGTTTATTGATATGGGGTTATTACAAGCGAAAAGGTTAATTGCACTAAAATGGAAAGACACAAGGGAACCGAGTATCACACAGTGGATAAAACAAATGATGGCGGCTTTGCCATTGGAGCGTATAACATGTATACTGAAAAGGAAATTGGATGTTTTTGAGAAGGTATGGAGACCGTTTGTGAACTTTGTAGAGGGATTTGTATTATCTGAGGAGGACGAGGACTGAGGACAATGACATTTGATTTGGGATAATGAAGCTTTAGGCCTTTAGTGGAGTGATAAATCTGACGATTTTTTTTTTTTGTTTGTTTTGTTTTCTTTTTGTTGTCTGGAGGAGTGTATGTTCATGTAGTATTTAGAGTGTTGGACTGTTTGCAAGTCACTAAAATGTAAGAAAAAATAATAAAGATATTGTTGGAAAAAAAAAAAACTACGATGTTTAATGTTGAGGAAACCAATATGGAAAATGACTTTTATACATGAGTATAATATATCTACCACTGAAAACCACCAAGAAAGAACAGAGGTAGACTTTGGTCAGATCTATCATTAATAATTTTCCTATAATTCAATTCAATTCAATTTTATTTATATAGTGACAAATCATAATACATCAGACATAATACATGTAGAGTAACATGTGTGAGCCCAAAAGACCACTAACTATACATCAATGCATTTAACAAGAACCTAACCAAATGCCATTTAAGCAGTTTATTATTAAAATATGATCCATACCAGTGTTTCCAAACCACTGTGCCACGAGAAATTATCAGGTATGCCCTGCAAAATTATCTGGTTCCACCTGATTAGTACTCTAAGTACCACTAGAGGACAGTACAACTACCCTCTAGTGGTACTTAGTACTTAGTAGAATGGGTTGCCAACTGCCGGAAAAACAGAAGAAGACGAAGAAGAAATTACATATTAGTCATAATATGTGTGAAATAGCAATAGATAAATAGATAAATATTTAAAAAGAAAAAAGTAGTCAATCTCACCTGGGTCCTGGAGAAAATTTCGACGCAGATGAAGGCCCCAGCATGAGTAGTGGAAGAAAGCAAAAAATGTATACAAACCAAACCAATTCACTATGCCTGGTGTGCGGGAAAGAATTATCAATATGTTTTTGTGACATTTTTGTTTGGTGGTGTGTTGTGTGATTTTTCTAATGCGAAAAACTTGCCATGTCTCCAAAAGGTTGGAAAACAGTGATCTATACCTTGAAAAACTAAATTAATTCATTACGTTAATCTCTTTTTTCACAGAGTATGTGATCAGGGTTTGTCTCTTGAGACCAGCTGCTCTGGATCATCACCATCTTGTACACTCATCCAATTTCAGTGAATGGAGTCCTGTTTTTTTTCTTGGAGTTTCATCTACCAGCAATAACAAATAAATAAATACAAAATGAAAAACTGGTGGTAACAAAGCCAAAAAATAATATTAGTATTCGCTAAAATGTAAAATTTAAGTCATCCTAAACCTAAATCATGATCATCATTCAAATACGCCAGCAAAATGTTCCTGAGTTGTCTGCTCAGTACATTGGAGATGGCTGTAGCGCAGGAGCTGCGACAGACTGGTGACCTGTCCAGGGTGTGCCCTGCCTCTTGCCCTATGACAGCTGGGATAGGCTCCAGAACCCCCTGTGACCCCGAAAAGGATAAGCGGAAGCGAATGGATGGATGGAGCTCAGGAGGTTGGTGGTTGAATCCCTGGCCGCTCTGTCACTGATGCATCCTTCAGAGTGTGAATGTTAGAAGCACGTTAAACATGGTGGGGAAAAGTGGTTGTATAGATGTGTGGAATGAGGCATGCTGAGTGATCAGGTAGAGTGGAAACGATGCTGCATACGAACCAACCCATTTATTATTCTAATGTATTTTTATGGATCTTATTCTTTACAGTGTAGTTTATTAGAGATTTACATCATTAATTTATTACCGAGACTAAATAGAAATTAAAAGACAAAAAGTACATAAAATAAATATATTCATGTGTGAATGAAAAGAAATGTGTTAGAAACACAAACATATAAATTAAAATATCCGTGCAGTGACACATGATTCACAGTAATATGAGTATGAATGCAGCCTGTCCTGTACAGATGTGTTCATGTGTTCTGATTTAACAGCAGATTTCTCCACATATAGGACAAAGAAATTCCTGCCTCTGTAACAAAAAAGTGAACCATATATTTGTTTTGAATCTGAATATTTCATCTCTAAAACTACGAAGGGGGAAATTTACTGACATCATTGATAGTCACCTGGTAGTCTCATTCTGTCCTATCATTAATTTTATGGAAACATGTAAGTGAGAAAAGTCGTAGAACATTTAAAGTTGTCACTATGTTTCCTGTTTTGGTGGATTAATCATCATGTTGAGGATTCAGGACTCACCCTGGACAAGAAAGCCAGTCAGTGTCTTTTCTTCCTCAGAAGACTTAGAGACTTCCATCTGCCGCTGAGGGTGCTTAAGAACTTCTACTCCTGCGCTATCAAGAGCCTCCTGATGGTAAACATCTGCACCTGGTTTGGGAACAGCACCAAGCAGGACAGACAAGATCTGCAATGCTCGGCCGAACGCATCATCCGTTCTGATCTTCCTGACCTGCTGTCTTTCAACACTAAACGATGCAAGAAAAAAGCCAGGAAGATTATGATGGACCTCTACCATCCCAACAATGGACTCTTCTCACTGTTGAGGTCTGGGAAGCGCTTCAGCTGCCTTAGGTCCCATAGAACCAAGTCCACCAGAGCTTATCTTTATTATTTTACATGCTGTAGTGCCATTTTTGGGAACATTTTAAGTTGCTATACATCAATACAACCGTTATAGCTCAAATTTTAATAATATGTATACATTAAGTCCATAGTAACTACACAAATTGCAAAAAAAGTGCAATAAACTATAAAAAAGCGGGGGATTTATTTATTTATTTACATTTATTTCACTTGATGATTGAATTGAACTACTGAGAGTGACATGTTGAGCTGCAGAGGGTGTTTTGCAAACATCCTTACACATCATGACCAAATAGAATCAGAATAGAATGATATTTTTTCTGGGTCCGAACAGAATGTCCCAGATTTAGATAAAAAGTAGAAAATAGCAGGCTAAGAATTGCTAGATGATATTAATAATCATGGTTAGGTAAGGAAGGGAGGTGTTTTTTCTTTCTTTTTTCTCCAGGAAAGGAGCAGATGCTAGACGACGTCAGACGTGGATGGAGTGGAGGAGTCTGCAGTGGAGATGGCAGGACTGCCACGTCGCTTTCAAAAAGAAGATGGTCAATATAATACTTGTTATTGTTGTGGTAAAAAAAACCTGTATTGCCTGCTCACAGGGTCATTGTTTTTGCGCTGATTCACATCGAAGTCCAGCGCTGTAACTAATTTTAACCCTGAAGCAAATAAAATCTTTTTAAAGACAGTCACTCTCCTGTATTTCCTTTAGGAAACGATAACGTTTCCTAAAATAATAAAATAACATCTGATATCCCAGTAAGTAACATTCACCATGAAATAATCCTAAATGCAATGTTAAGATTACTAATGTGACATTGTTGCCTCAGTTCATGTGTTGTTGGCTTCTTGTTTTCCTTCTTCACCATTTGTTTTCCTGCCATCCAGCAGGTCTCTTCACTCACACCTTCTTCACACTGTCTGTCATCGCCATTGGCCATCTCAGTATCACCTTTACCCTGGATGCTGAACCCCTTATGGCTGGCCCTTATCCTTCACTGCTGTCCAGCAGCACGTATCATGGTTCCCCCTATGTGTCGTGATCTGTGGGACGCAGATCACGTTTAGCAAAGAGGACCGAAATGCTGAGAGACAGGACAAATCTAAAATCATGGTTTTTACTAAGGCTGATTGATAACCATAAAAAAAGAAATGCAAAAGGGCAGTAAGACTTTGATGTTTAGATTCCAAAGATTCCAAGGTGCGGTCAAATGTTGAAATCATGAGGTGAAAAGGTGGATAAGTTCAACTCAGAGTTTAAATGTTCAGTGGGTTTGAGGTCTGGTGACCGTGGAGAACAGTCAGCACTCCTTAGTCTTCAGTAGGGGTGGGTATCGTTTAGGTTTTATCCGATACCAGTACCAAACCGGTACTTTTGAAACGGTGCCGGTGCTTAAAGAATGGAGAACACACAATTTGTCCTAAAATGTCTCATTTTTAGCTGTTTTCTTTTTTTTTTTTTGTAAAAAGATAACAATGTTAGCCTTTTCTGCAGCTATAGGGCATATATGGTATCACTCTTGGCTGGAAGCAGTGCTTAAACAATGGAAAAAACACAAACTTTGTCCAAAAACCTCTCATGTTTAACTGTTTTCCACTTGTTCTTTGGTCATTTTAGCCCTTTTGGCCAGGGTGAAGGGAGTATCTGCCATCAAACAAGAAGACAGCCGCATGTAACTACCACGGTGTTTGCTAGTTCATCTTACACACAGATATATATCACAATGTCACCAGGAGACCGAGGCCCTGTACAGGCTCTTGGTAAATGCATTGAGGAAATTAATGACTGGCTGTGCCACAATTATCTCCAGCTAAACAAAAACAAAACTGAAGTAATAGTCTTTGGTGCCAAAGAAAAACGATTACAGGTCACCAGAGAACTTCAATCTATACACCTAAAAACCACAAACCAGGTGAGAAATTTGGGTGTAGTGATGGATGCAGACCTAAACTTAGAAAAACACATTAAGACAATAACAAAATCAGCTTACTATCACCTCAAGAATATTTCAAGGATAAAAGATCTGATGTCTCAACAGGACCTGGAAAAACTAGTCCATGCATTCATCTTCAGTAGGCTTGATTACTGTAACAGCATCTTTACAGGTCTACCTAAAAAATCAGTCAGACAACTACAGCTCATTCAGAACTCTGCTGCTCGAGTTCTCACTAAGACCAAAAAAGTGGACCACATCAGTCCAGCTCTGAGGTCTTTACACTGGCTGCCTGTCTGTCAGAGGATAGACTTTAAAGTTCTGATGCTGGTCTATAAAGCTCTGAATGGTTTAGGACCAAAATACATCAGTGACCTCCTGACCCAGTATGAACCTTCCAGATCTCTCAGGTCATCTGGATCCGGTCTTTTATCAGTTCCCAGAGTCAGAACCAGACACGGAGAAGCTGCATTCAGCTTTTATGCTCCATATCTCTGGAACAAACTCCCAGAAAGCCTCAGATCAGCTGAAACACTTAGTTTATTTAAATCCAGGTTGAAGACTCACCTGTTCTCTGCTGCTTTTGAATAAATCACCAAATCCACACTTTTAAGCTTAAATTCCAAAACTTACATTTTAACTACTGATTTTATCTACTGTTTTGTTTGTTTGTTTGTTTGTTTGTTTGTTTGTTTGCTTGTCTTAATCAATTTTAAATCATGCTTTTTATCTATTTTGTTTTTAATGTCTCTGTAAAGCACTTTGAATCACCTTGTTGTTGAATTGTGCTATATAAATAAATTTGCCTTGCCTTGCCTTGCCTTACATGCATTAATTTAATAATGTGGTTAGCGTACTCAACATAAATTACACACGAACAACATGAAGCTACTCACGCAGAGAAGAATGGCTGCTGCTGTCATCATCATCCGTCATCATTTCTGCTACACTGGCAGGGCTAGGGGCCAGGACTACTCTTCGGGTTTTTGGGGGATGCTAACTCCGGGTCCGATAACAGGCACCACACCCGCAGTAGATGTGCATGGTGTGAGGTCTTGCAGCAAGCTATCAAACACGGCGCATTTCTCGGCTTTAAAAAAATTTCATTTTTTGGCTCTTCACACATGTTCATTATATTCTGATGATCCTGGATGGAGACAAACTACAGATAAGTGTGTTCAGCCCAACTAGTTTATCTCATTACAGCAGTTTGATGTTTCCCTTTGAATCCCCCTGAAGATACTGACAGTGAAGCACGTACATAATACTCCAGCCTTTCAACTCTGAGCTTATTTAGTTCTATTAATACACTGAAATCTCATTTGTGTCATGAAGAAAGTCTTTAATCAAACAGAATTCAAATATCAGAAACATTTCATATATGGAGTTAAACATGAATCATTGTTTCAACAATATATTTATTGTTGTCATAAACAGACAAGAAGACAACAACAAACTGCTCCTCCCATTCAACACATGTCAGTCCATATCCCAGCAAACTAAATCATCTCCATTTACACACATCAAATAGAAACATGAATCACTTGTAATGATTAGAAACTTGATAGAATTTCAAATCTAGTTTGAGGAGTCATTCAGTGAGAAACAGTGAAATGATTTTCCCTGTGAAAAGGTGGACAGCAGAAACAGAAAGAAACAGTGAGAACTAAAAGAGAAACAAAGAGCTTTGGAACAACGAGGCAGCAGGAGGACAGCTGCAGTTTAACAGCTTCAATTCACTGACAGGAAACAACATTAGAAACATCATCATCCTCAACTCATCTGCTCCACTGACACTGACACCTTCAATGGCAACACCTTCACTTTACTATTAGTGCGAATGTATGGAAACATCCTGTGAGTGAAAGTGTGTGTGAAAGTGTGTATGTGTGTGTTAGTATCAGGATCAGAGAACGACAGCTTTCCTCTGTTCCAGTCCAGATTCACTCTGATCCTCTGGAGCTTCTTTACTGAGAGAGCAGTGAGAGGAGCTGATGGTGAGTGTTTGTAGTATTTACCTTCATAGAAAAACATTCTCCATAATCCAGACAGTATGCTTCCTTTCCTCTGCACAGACTCTGCTAATACACCCAGTACCCACCCTGTACTGTCTCCAAAATCAACATCCCAGCTGTGAGTCCCTGAGTTAAAGCCCTCAGAGCCCAGGACAAGGTAAGAACAATGAAACCTCTCTGGATTATCAGGAAGCTGCTGCCTCTCTCCTCCTCCTCTCACACTGGTCAGATCTTCAGACAGGATGAGGTATGGATCAGCAGTGTTTGGGTCCAGAATGAGAGGAGTGTAGGAGACCATGTCCTTCATGTTGTTCCAGATGTTGAAGGTCAGGTTGCCCAGGTGTTTGGCCTGGTCTATCAGAGCCCCTGAGGGCAGCTGTGGATCATCCAGCAGGGGGCAGCGCTGGACTCTTTCCACTGCAGCCTTGTAGTTGTGCAGGAATGAGACGTCTTCAGCTCTCAGCTCCTCCTCTGTGGCTCTGACTGAGTCTGAAAGAGCTGCTATCTCTCTGCTCAGAGCCTCCATCTTCTCCTTCATCATCCCACTCTTCTGCTCCTCTTCCTCCCTCAGTGCAGCCAGCCTGGCCTCCTCTTCCTCTGCTAGAAACTGGTGAAGCTTCTTAAACTGCTCCTTAATCTGCCTCTCTGTGTGTCGGGCCTGGACCTTAATGTGTTCTGCTGTTTGATCAAACTTCACTTGAACTCGTTTGCAAACCTTTAACTTCTTCTTTAAGGGCTCCAGAGTTTCCTGAAGTTTCTTCTTGTGTTGTTGTGCAGCTTCATCGATGGGTCTGAATCTGTGATTGGTGTGTTTTTCTGAGCCTCTGCAGACGACACACACTGGCTGCTGATGGTCCAGACAGAAGAGTTTGAGTTTCTCAGAGTGCAGACTGCAGAGAGCCTCTGAAGCTCTCTGATCTCTCTCCTGTAAGAACGACTCACACAGGTTCTTTAAAGCTCGGTTTAAAGGTGGTTCATCCTTTGAAGATCTTCTGTTACAAACTGGACACTCGTGTGTTGGTCTCTCTCTCCACCATCTCTTCAGACAGTCTTTACAGAAGCTGTGGCTACATGACAGAAGAACAGGATCTCTGAAGACCTCCTGACAGACCGGACAGCAGAGATCCTCCTCTGATCTGGAAGCCATTGAGTCTGTGAGTGAAGCTGAAAACAGCAGACAGGAAGTACAGTCAGTCCTGGCTCCCCTCCCTCCTCTACTACCTTCATTGAAACTTCCTTTGAGTCGTGTTTTTGCTCAAACTCACATTCAGTGTGTGGAGCGTCAGCAGCTTGAAGCAGCAGTGTTGGAGTTTTCCACTTTTCTCTCCTGTAGCTGGACTCACTCAGAGGAAGCTGCTAGTTTGGTTCTCAGTTATAACAACCAATGTTCCTGTAACTCAGGGTGTGTTTCAGTCCAAAGTTCAGACATCAGCCTGCCAGAAGCTGTAAAGGTTAATGATAAACAGCTTTTATATCATGTCACTTTCACAGGTCAGTGCATGAAAGCAGTGACGGAGCTGTTTACGGTCTTTTACAGTTTTCCAATGATCTCTCTATTAGTTTTTGTTTTCCTCCACGCTGGAAATTTGTAATATTTATTTGTGGTTTTATAAAAATATTAAAGAGCAGGTAGAACCAAAATGAGTGTGTGAACAGTGCAAAACATGCATGCTATAGTTTGAGTTGATTCCTCTGCTCTGGTTGTGGAAAAGTCACTGCATAACACTGAGTTTAGCATTGTGTTATTGACACTGATTCATCAGAATTCAGCAGCTGTTTCTCTCCTGTCCTGTACACTTTGTGCATGTTCGTGGATTTTCTTTTGCTGTTTTTTAAAACACAATTTTCACCATTTTGCATATTTTCTTGTTTCTGTTATTTACTAAGAAATCTTTCTGAGAAAACCAAATACTTCAGAGCTTTTTCCAAATTTCAGGAAGTGCAAATGTCATGTGATCCAAAAGACAAATCTGCACTGACAGGAAACACTTAGCTGATTGAGCAAAATGTGCCAACAAGGCCAGATGTTCAGCAGTTGTACCGCTGCATAACTTCAGCCCCACAGTAGCATCAACCATGGAGCCAACATCTGAGAAACAAAGCAGCATGCTGAATGTCTGAACCACGACAGGAAGTGCGACTCTTTGTAGACCTGTAATGGAATGTACATCAGTGAGTGCACATCATAATTCAATTTTGGTGACTTTTTTGGCCATTGAACTGAACAATATAAATAGTAAATAAATGTAAAGATAAGAAAAGAATAACAAATATGTACACATAAGAATATAGCAAAAATGTGTCTATATACATAAAAAAGATAAAACCTGGCAATAACAGCAGCAGAAAGTATGAAATTGCACTGCCCTACAAATACAGTTATAATGTGCCTTGCACATATATGTGGGGTGGGGGTGCAGCTTAGAGAGGTGTGGGTTATGAAGAGTTCAAGAGTCTGATGTCATGGGGAATCAAACTGTTGCAGAATCTGGTTGTTCATGACTTGATGCTGCAAAAACTCTTTTCTAGAGGGCAGCAGGGAGAACAGTGCATGGTGGGGTTGAGCCGAGTCTTTGAGGATGTTGCTGGTCAGCACAATCTCAATGGTACCTCGGTAGAAAGTAGAGAGGAAAGGAAGGGGAATGTGCTCTCTCATCATCCGGCACAGGAAGCGCACAGCGCTGAGCTTGTTTAACTAATGATGCTGCATTAAGTGACCAGTCTAGGCTCTCAGTTTTCTGATGCCGTTGACTACCTCCACAGCACTGATGTCAGTCATCACTGGAGAATGACTGGAGCTGTTTTGTCCTGAAGTCGATGATCATCTCCTTGGTCTACTTAACGTTCAGGATCAGGATCAGATTGTTAACACTGCACCAGTCCACCAATCGCTTCACCTCCTCTTTGTAGGTCAGGTCATTGTTGTCCCTAACGAGACTCACCACTGTTGTGTCATCTGCATACTTGATGATGTAATTAGAAACAAATGCATGGCAGATGCAGCCCTGAGGAGAGCCAAGCAAGATGGAGCTGGAGATGCTGTTTCTCACTTGTACTGACTGAGGTCAGTTGGTGCTCATACTCAGGGAGGGGGCTCAGGTGGAGAGCAGCTGAAATGGCATCCTCTGTAGAGTGGTCAGAGGAAAGTGGTTTGGCTGGTAAGCAAGTGAGGATATGATGTACTCCTTTACCAGTCTATTAATCACTTCATCATTATGGGGAGGCAGTCATTAAAACACATGAAAGTGGGCACTGGGATGATGGTGGCAGACTTAAAATATGATGGAACCACAGTCTGCTCCAGTGAGGTGTTAAAAATCCGTATGATTGTGTACCAGCTGGTTAGCACACTCCCTGAGTACCCGTTCTTGAATGTTGTCCGGGTCTGCTGTTTTTCACATATTCACTCTTTTCAGACATCTGCTATTTTGAGAGTCGGTGTTTTCTAATCCTGCTGAAGACTAGCTTTAATTGTAGGGTGTTATCTGTTGCAAATTTGCAGAAATATCTTTGTTGAGGAGGTGTGGGTTATTTTCACACAGTGGAGGAGCAGCCTTAGAAACTGTTATCACCTGACTCGCCTACCACGTGCGTGTGGTGTTACTAGGGTCACAGCAGGGCCGTGCAGAAATGTTTGAAGGAGCGAGTGCTCAAAGTTAAAAAGTGGCACATAGAGCCAGATCCTTTTATTTAGCAAATATATGATTAATAGTTAAATGTGATTGATGAGGGGCACAGGCAGGACTCCACATGCAGACACACATAAAAAAAATGCCTCAAAATTGCCTTTCTTCTGTGCACGTGTCAGCACAGAAGAAACTGAATCTTTCCAGCGTGGGCACTCTTTTTTGTTTTTATAGCACAGTTGACGTTTGCTCTCATTCTGGGGAAAAAATGTTTTAATGCCGGTTTGATTGAAGTCGCCTTCTACAATAAAAAATTACCTCTGGATGTGTGGCTTGCAACTCGATGATGGTCTGGTAAAGAACACTTGAGGCCTTCCTCATGTTTGCATTGGTAGCGTGTACACAACCATGATGATTGTGCTGGTAAATTCCATATGCAGGGAAAACCATCTGCATTTAACAGTGAGCAGCTCTATGTTAGGATAGCAATGAACTGAGACCTGTGTTATTACACCATCTGTTGTTATTATAAATACATGGGAATACAAAGGATTTACCACTAAGAGCTTGACTCCTAACCAAAATGTTATTACCACCTGCAGACAAACAGCATCATTGGGTATGGTCAGAACCATGGCACAGCAGTCTCACAACTCCTGTTTTGACGTAAGGTCGAGCTTTAGATGGTCCAGTTTATTTTCTAAAGAATGGACATTAGCAAGCAGGATCAATTGGAGCAGTGTTCTACGGGGATTAGCATTTAGCTTACCTGTTAGCCCACCCCTACAGCCCCTCTTATGCTTCCTGTTGCACCATTTCTGTCTCGTCCTATGTCGATTTGTATGGAGAGGGAGTGCCACTGCTCCCTTGGCCACAGGCTGTAGCAGTCCGAAGAGATGTAGCCGATTCCGAATCTAATGCTTGAGAACTGGTCAATGTTTATAATTCCAATAGGAACTGGGGATCGCACACAACTACTCGTACCTTCAGCCTGATTCTTTCAGTCACCACCCACAGCTCATGCAGTCACAAAATGAGCAGCAACAAGACTTTAAATGTATCTCGGGACTGGGTCTGCGACCCAGTGTTTTGTGTGCTTTAGTTTTATTCTTTGATTACTGTTATTTTCTCAGAGTTTCCTGGTTTATTTTGAAAGAGTCTTTTGTGTCACTGGTTGTATCCCAATTCAGAGGCTGCATCCTTCGGAAGACCCGGCCTTCGCGGTGTACGTGGGCCGGGTTCTTTGAAGACCGAGAAGGCCGGAAGTGCAAGGCTTGTGAAATGGGACGGTCTAGCCTCCGTCGCACTGTTCAGGTTGCCTAGTAACCATGATACTAACCACTGGAAATGTTTCATACAGCATTGTTTGACAGAAATGAAGGAGACATTTTTTTTTGTTCATCTGTTTGTTTTTATATGAGCTTTATTTGTTTCGTTGAGTATCTGAGGCTGAGACCAAACATGATTGTTGGGGCTTCATGTCTTTACTGAACAGTCATTTTAAGATTTGCCAGTAAATAATAATTAGCTAATCTTGTTCATGAGACTAAAGTCATCTCACTTTGTAAATATAATATGGCCAATATTACAGTTAGTATTTGTGGGGAATAGAAATATTTTCCTGCTATTATTTGCTGCTATTTTGATAATCATCATTACCGTTTCATGTTAATAGTGATGTTGCTTTCCCAGATGCATTCAGATGTTCAAATATATTGGTATTATATCAGTCTTTATTACAGGTTGTTATAACCACTTCAAATTGTGGAGTTGAATTTATAATTTAAAGGTTTTTGAATGTTTTGTATTCTTATACTGAAGTCTTCAGTGGGTGAGAAGCTGACTGCAGGGACAGGAAGTTACATGTGTTTGAAGTTGCAGGCTTCTGCAGAAGTGAAACTGAAACCAGAGTTTAACTGCAAGTTAAGAGCAGGGTGTTATTATGCATGTATCGTTGATTAACACACACACTTAGTTAGAGGGATCACTGATAGGGGAAAGTTCAAATTGTTTTGCTTGGGGTGGCTTTTAGACTATATTAGGAGGAGCAAACATATTGGCAGATCTGAGATCATCATTCGAGTGTGACATTTAGCCTAGAAATTACACAGAGTTCAGCTGTGTATGTGCACAGGCCTTGTGTCTGGCTAAGACGAGAGGTGTGAGGTTAGCTGGGGTGCAGACAGGTCATGACACATACTTAGCATACACTGCAGACACACATACACACCATAGTAGATCTATTTTGGTAGGGCAGAAGTGAAGATGTATTTTTGCTGCAAATGCAGAACTGTGCCGACGCACTTAGAGGAAGTGCAACAGATGTCCTAGGAGATAAAGCGACAGCGAAGACGAGCTGAGGGGAAGCACCGACCCGAAGACAATGTTCTTTAAAACTATGTTAAAGGTTGTTGACAGAACATTTGTGGTTTTGAGTTGACGTATGCTTTGTTTAAATCTGCCTAGCAACAGAAAAGGGGGCTGTACTATCTTAACCCTATAAAACTGTTGTCTGAATATGGTAAAGACAGTTCAACACTGATTGGGTTGTTGAACTCACACATGTGTTCATTAAAATGTCGTCTAATTGCACACTGGACCGGATCTGTGGTTATTTATGGATTCCTCTCTCAACATTGAACCCTAACATATTATATTAATGATTATTAGTTATCACAGCAGTGAACTTGAACTCTGTGTCAAATACTGGGCTTTGACACAGAGATTCAAGTTGCAGTTATTTATATTTCCTATCACCTTAAATCTTCAATCAAAGACAATTATCTTTGACAATGTATACATAGATGTTGTCACGGTTCTGGGTCATTCTGATCCAGCATTTTCAGTTTCTTATGTTTTTGATATTCTTCTGTATTATAATTTATGTTCTGATTCTTTAGCTATCCTGTGTTGATTACTATTATTCTATGTTCCAGCTTATTCTGGTTTAGGGTTTAGTTCTTAGGTTTTGTTCTTATGCCCTCATGTTTAGTTTAGGTTTAGTTATGTGCTTAGTCTTTTCTGCCTCTGTGTTCCCTCTGTGTAAGTCCACGTTTCTTAGTCTGCGTCTTTGTGAATTGTTTCCTGTTTTATTTTGAAGGGTTATGTCTTATGTCAGTGTGTCTAGCTTCGCTCCCCCATCTCGTTAGCCCTAATCTCTCCCAGCTGTGTCTCCACGCTGTGGACCCCTACAAGAGGCAGCTGGAGGTAGTGTTTTTTTAATCATTTTTTGTCGTCCACTACCTCCACTGTCAGTTTCTTGGATATTAAAGGACTAAAACAAATAATACCAGATCTGAGAGCGAGGCTCAGCTTTGAACTGTTTGGCATGGGCGGTCCGGGGAAGGAAAATTCAGCTGCCCTCCTGGAAGCCCTTGCCGCTTGGTATTCTCGGCATCAGCGGCCTTTGCCGTCATTATTTATTGCCAAATCACTCGATCCTCCCTTAAAGAAAAGACTGCACCCTCACCATCGTCACCCCACCACACCTCCACTCTCTCCCATGGCATTGGTTGAGGCGGCTGTCATGGGACCTGCAGCACAGTTAGTGGACCTGTCACCCCAGTCAGGCTACACAGAGACGGAGATTCTCCCCAGGGCTTCCCAGAGGCTGAGTTTGTGACTGTTGCCACCTCTGGACCCCTGGAGTAGAGCCTGGTGGGCTTCACTCCTCAGTTCAGTCAGCAGCCCCACGGTCCTCAGTTCTGTTAGCTGCTCAGCAGCCACTAGCCCAGTTTCCAGTGTCCCCTGCTCAGCAGCCACTAGCTCAGTTTCCAGTGTCAGCTGCTCAGCAGCCACTAGCCCAGTTTCCAGTGTCAGCTGCTCAGCAGCCACTAGCCCAGTTTCCAGTGTCCCCTGCTCAGCAGCCACTAGCTCAGATTCCAGTGTCCCCTGCTCAGCAGCCACTAGCCCAGTTTCCAGTGTCCCCTGCTCAGCAGCCACTAGCTCAGATTCCAGTGTCCCCTGCTCAGCAGCCACTAGCCCAGTTTCCAGTGTCCCCTGCTCAGCAGCCACTAACTCAGTTTCCAGTGTCCCCGCTACCTGTAGCCCAGTTAGCCGACCGGTCTGTAGCCCAATTAGAAAGCTGGCCTGTAGCCCAGTTGGCCGCCCGGCCTGTAGTCCAGTTGGCTGCCCGGCCTGTAGCCCAGTTGGCTGCCCGGCCTGTAGCCCAGTTAGCCGCCCGGCCTGTAGCTCAGCCGCAAACTCCACCAATGTTTTCACCTCAATTTCAGTCGCCCTCTGTTCAGTCTTCTGTGTCCCCTGTTCAGTTGCCGCTAGTTCAGTCTACCACTCCACCACCTATTACTCCTCCACCACAATCAGCCCCGCTACCCGTAGCTCAGTCTTCAGCCCTGCTACCAATAGCTCAGTCTTCAGCCCCGCTACCCGTAGCTCAGTCTTCTCTTCTGTCAGCCACTCAGCCACCATTACAACCAGCATCACTACAACCTTTATTAAAGTCCATAGCTCAGTCAGTAGCTTTGTTGGTAGCTCAGTCATTAGCTTCGTCCCCAATTCAGGCTCAAGTGTTGTCACGCATCCAGTCAGCCACTCATCTACACCCTCAGCCAGGGGTCTCAACACCTTCTGGTCCTGCATCAACTCCTGCTGGAAGCTCTAGAGAGCCTATCCAGCACTCTGTGGCTCCCATGCCACTGTCCATCTCTGCTGGCAGTTCAGGAGAACTGTTTCAGCCGTCTGCCTCTGCTGGAGGGTTCGAGGGGCCTGTTCCGCCACCTGTCTCCGCTGGAGGGTCCGAGGGGCCCATAGCCGCCTGTCTCCACTGGAGGATCTGGGGGGCCCATCCAGTCGTCTTCTGTTTCAGCTGGGGGTTCAGGAGAATCCAGCCAGCATTGTGTCAAGTTAGCTGGGGGTTCAGGAGAACCCGGCCAGCATCAAGCTACGTCAGCTGCTAACATAGCTAACATTAACAGCGCAGTGAAAACATTTGCTCATGACAAGTGAAATAATATTCAGTACTTTTAAAAGTTTAATCAAGTTCAATCTTCACATCTTCAGAAAAATAAGTTTATCCAGTGTTTTTGCATTCAGTCTATTGCATTTTTTTGACACCATTTCCCCAGCTTTGGAAAACTCACAGGCACAGATGAAGCTGGGGTACACAAAAACTGTAAAGCCAGGTGGAAAAGGTTCAGATAAGATGTCTTCCTTTCCCCCAGTACGTTAAAGGATCCTCTGATCTTGGAATGTTTCTCTCCGACACTCTCCACAATACTAAGGGGTTGGCAGTCCCTTATAATAAACTTCAGGACTGCCTGGTCCAGAACAGTCTTCCTAGATGCCTGATTTCAAAATAATAAAACACATATTAATAAAAAAAAAAAAATATGATATAGCTGTTCAGTGTCTATATAGGCCGACCTGTGTTCATTCTCGGTGTGTTTGTCTTCTCATTTTCATGTTTGGCTCTGTAATGCCTAAACATTGAAGAGGTGCTTTTGTTTGTGTAAAAAAGCGCCGCAGAACAGATGCGACATTTAACCTATATTAAATGAAATAAATAATTTACACTTCAAGTCACATTGTTGTTTTTCATATTCTGATAGATTACACTGAAACAAAGACAGGCAAACACTTACCTTATTTGCAGTTAAAAGATCAAAATGATCTCACACAGCAGAAACATTTCTTTTTCTTTCGGGCTCCATTTTCTTATGGAGAGATGTGTATTTTTTTTTTTTTTTTAATCTTTGCGAGAGTAATTTTGTGTTTTTTTGTGGCGACTCATTCCGTTGACAGATGCGGATGCGGTACTTTTTAAACACAGTTTGGCGCGTTGGCAATGAGCGATACAGCAGTTGTATCGATCACGTGACTTTTTCTTAAAGCGACGCACGCACCGATACAGGCTTCGCTAGGTGAGCTTGATACATGTGTCGGTGCGTCAGTGTTGCAGGACCCATCACTAGTATAACATACTTCCCAACACAGTATAACTAAACATGGATAAGTTTCTCTGGAGTTTTCAGTCAGCTCTCTTTTCTCAACCTTCCTGTTTCCGATAGAGCTGCTCTTTTTTAGATTGTAGAAATCACATTCAGGCCTTTTACATTTGTACACCTCTGATTTTAACAGCAACCTCAAACTTACAGAGAGAAAAAAACAAGGAAACAAAAAACTTTAGCGTCAAAAATTGTTACGTTCATGGATCTGTAACAATGTTACCTGATTTATTACTCAGTGTAAAAACCCACAAAGTACTCATTCATTTACAAATAGAAAAATAGTCCTTATTTTCATGACTTCATTCCAGCTAAGGTAATGAAACAAACAAAATTGTCAATATTGGCAAGATGTAAATGTTCTATAGTCAAATAATATTATTAAATAAGAAAAGGAGCTGAACAAGGCAATAAAAAACTGATAAACCTGCATGTTTCCATATTTTTTTAAATACGTATCTCTTGCATTGTATTACTTTTTCTATACTTGCCTACATAGATGTATCATTTTCAACCAAATAGCTTTACTATTACTTGTAGCACACAAAAACATGACTTAAACCACAGAACACATAAAACCCTTTAAAATATTACATTGAAGAAAGCTGAAAGCTACAAAAACAAAAACTAGACAAACATGTCAACACAGGAGAAAATGCAAGTCAAAAACTAAGATCACAACAGTAACTATGGCAACACCAGCACAAACTTTACCCATCATCTGCTCTACTTACTACAGTTAGGTCTCTGTGACTTTGTCTGCTCCTCCAAAGTGACAGTAAAGTTAAAGTGTCAGATACAAGGACATCCAGCATGCATTGAAAGTGATGCTCCAAATTTATATCAGGTAAGGTTTGGGACTGTTATGGTCTCATTTATGGCTGTTTCAGTTATCAAACAGTAGAAGTAGAAACAGGACATAAACAGTGCAATGTTTTCTTGTCCTCCCTGACCTCCTCAAGCAGATCTCTGGCTCTGCTCACTTTCTTCTCTATCATTTGTGCAAGTCAGCAGAGGTTGCTGTCACAATGAAACAGAACTATGGATCCTAATAAACTGCACACAGACAAAGCCTGTGCAGTGACGTCCACAGAAGGACAGAGTCTAAAGTGTTGAAAGAGACGCTGCAAAACAAAACAAGAGACTAGAGTCTATCAGGAAAACTAGTGAGTGGACCTCTGATTAAAGAATTTCTACCAAACTACAACTGCAGCTGAACAAATGAGCTGTTGGTGGAACTTTACACTCTGAAATATTGAAAGATTTAAAGGATGAGACAGCTCAGCACAGCATGTTATTAACTTCACACATGAAGTGGTTCAGTCCAGTCAGAATTCAGTTTTGCAGCCACCGTCCACATCCTGCTTCTTTAACTGGTCGTCACGGTAACTCTGGGCTTTCCTCCAACGAATCCTGAAGTCTGTCAGTCCTTCTGACAGCATGAGGCCTGACAGCTGGACAAAATGTGCAGATGATGAAAAACATGAAGCATAGTTTGAACTTGTGTCAAGTTTGTGTTGGTGACTGAACTGCTGACCTGCTGTGAAACCTGCTGCTGGATCTCTGTGCTGTGCATGTCTGCCTCTGACTGAAGCTTCATTTTCACCACTGTTTGCTTTGTCACTGCTAAAAATGAACCACATATAAAAACACAAACATTAATGTTTTACATGATGACAGGATCTTACAGTGTTTGCATTCTGGACCTCACCTGTGAAACAGAAAACATAGTTACTGCTTGTACAAAAGTCATCATCCCATTTCCCTGACATTAAATTAAATGCTCCACAGTATTGGTTTGAAAGGTAGTTATCAGGCACAGAAGACCTCCAGTTAGTGAATGTTGAGGTTGTGTTGTCAGACCAGAAGGCCCAGGGATCCCTGTAGAGACCAATCCACACATACTGAACCCCTGATCCATTCAAAGTGAGCGTGATGTTGGATTTCTCCTCTTTGCTTCTTATACTGGTCAGGTCTGTGTGGTATGTCCTGCAGTACGACTGAGCCGCTGACCAGGAGCGGCTCTCCATCACTAAGATGTAACTTGTATTTTTGGCTGTAAAAGATTAAAAGAAACAAAGAATTTTGAAACAAATGTTATGAATCTCATAAAGTTGTAGGGATAACTATGGCAACAAATCTATTTTCCTACCATTGTAACACAGGAAAGGGTAAGAATCTCCACAGGGTCTATCATTCATCTGTGTTTGTCCCTGAAGAGCCACACAGTATTCCTTTGCATTTACACAGTCTGGTTGGCCGTTAGCCCAGATCAAAAATTCATGTGTACTGCCAAAATAAAAAAGTTCTCCCTCCATGGACCACTTCCAGCTGTAACGATCATCATAGAGTCCTATCCAAGACAAGGCATTAATCCTTGGTGACACTGAGAGAAGCAGCTGGTTGATGTCGCTGTTGTAGATGGTGACCAAGTCAGTGAAGTGTTCTCTGCAGTAACTCTGAGCTTTAGTCCAGGTCATCAGCTGATTCACAAAGTGGTATTCTCTGGAGTGGGGAGGAAGAGTGGAAAGTCCTCCTGAGAAAAATAAAAAGGTTTTATTGTGGAAACTGGGCTGTTAGACGAATCACTGAAAAAGACTGAAAAATGAAAAACATTCAAATAGTTATACTAAACTAGAAAGCGAAAATTTCAGAAGAAATTTTAAGTGTGCCTATGCCGCTGCTAATCAGTGTAGTTTGCCATTCATACGGCTACAGACAGCAAAACTCAGAAGAGCACCCATTCTCCACCATGAACTATGGTAAAAACAAACACCGCTCGCGCCTCACAGATGACAGCTTACAGTTTTGGGTAAAGATGAAGTGACTTTGTACAGCCCCGATTTGCAGACGCTGTGCACACAGGTTCATGAGCAGAAGTCCCATTGTACCACAGCAGACCCGACAATGTTTGCATGAACACGCTTTGAAGCATTACGTTATGGACCACTTTTCACACATGGTTGGTGTACCCACACAGCCGGCTGTAGCTTTTCAACTCACAGCCCGACACACACCCAAAAAACAGCCGAGAGAGCACAGACTACGCCCGAGAGGCGTGATTGCCGATGCCGCTCAGGTGCGTCCACCTCCCCTGCAGCGGCACTGCAGACCACGCCACACCACACACATCAAACACGTAAAATAAATATTTATGCACTTTCACATTCACTTTTGTTTTTGTTATTTTTACACAGTGTTCTGAATGATGAACAATGGTCTACAGCCAATCTTGTGTATTATTATACAAACTTTCGTTGTAAGATTCAGATAACTATTTAATAAAAGCTAAATATTTTATATGAGAGTAAGAAAGAAAAGTATATCTTTGTGTCCACCTTTCTCTGTTAATGCCCTACCTGCCCCCCTGGCAAAAGCTTTGCTAGATCCGGCCCTGCACAGTTACCAGCTGTCAGCTACACAAAAAAAGGAGCTTGGTGTTTATTTGTCTCTCAGAAACAGTTCATAATTTCCCTTCAACTCATTCATGTCACCTAAAGGGTAAACCTGTTTCTCCATCACCTGTTCAGCTCTGATGATTCAGTAAGGACATCTGGTTTGGACCAGCCGTTTTTACAGCTGTGGCTGCAGCAAACATCAGCTGATACTAGAAATTAAAAGCAAATGAATTCTAACAACAGCGGATCAAGCTTAAACGTGCTGCTGTTGTTTAGCGCGATAAACAAACAAGAGCAAAAAGCCGATCATTGATCAGTTTCATGATTGAAGTTGCAACAGAGAATGACAGGGGAGGCTTCGTAATGACAGAATAAATCGTAATATTTTCTCTGAATGTGGGACGATTCCGTTTGTATGGCAACTCTACAAGCTAACCATTATGAATAAAATAAAGTCCAACGTCAGTAACTTAGCGCGCACACAGGTGTAAAGAAACTCCCGTCGTGCTAGCTAGCACCCAGTACGATTGTAAAAGGTCAGCACAACGAAAATAAACTACACCTAAACTCGGTTTATATCTGACCCAAATAGAGTGCAGTTCATAACTTCTTACCTGAAATTCAGTTCACCTCACGCCCCTGCCTTCGGTTTCTAGCATCATTGGCCCATATAAACGAAAAATAAGTCCAGCTAAAACACAGACTGTTGGCGAGCGATCGGGTGTTGAAACGAATTTCAGCCGTGTCACTATAAGCCAAGCCTGGGTGCTTTTTCACGAAGGGTCGCTAGCGGCGCTAGCTTAGCTAGCTAGCGCCGCTAGCGACCCTTAGCTAGACCCTAGCTAGCTAGCCGGCTATCAGCAACACGTAAGAGAATTGTTGCTAATATGGGATGTCTTGATAAAACGAGCAGATATTTGAAGTTTACACACCTACATTCTCGCCTGAAAATATCTTAAAAGTTTATTTTGTGACCTAGAAATACTAATAAAAGACATATAAAACGAAGTGGTGGCCGCCATTGTTTACTCTGTAGAGGCGTGCTATGAATTGTGGGATATGGAGTTTCCCCCCAAGCATAAACCTTTTTGGCTGTACTACTCCGGGTATACCACTAGAGAGAGCCAGCACACCACAAATGAAGTCTGTTTCTATAGGGCCAAAAGTAGAATCTTTCTCAGGAGCCTAGAAATTGGCCCAAATTTGCACTAAAATCAAAATATTTAAAAAACTATAAAAGTCATAAACACCAAAAGTCATAGCACACCATTCCAGATCCAGCCGCACAAAATGAGGTAACATATATGAAGCAATTTCAGGCGGAAACTGAATAATAATAACAATAATAATAATAATGATAATAATAATAATAAATCCGACGAATAGTAATAAGTGTGCCTCTTGGCAGAGGCACACTTAATGAAGGTTTACCAGAGGCAGGAAGTTGCCAAGTATAAATCATTTGTTATAGTATTTACTATAATAGTACTTAGTATTGCAACATTAGAATGTAACTTAAAAGGAATGCATACAAAAGAATCACTTTATCTCTTTAGGCTAAAAGTCCATATTTATTGTTCATTTTTTGTAATTTTTTTTAATTACACAAAAACTCAAAGATCTAGACATTCAAAACTCATAAAGCATATCAGACAAAATGTAAAAAGTTTAACACAACTGCTTGCCTCAATTGCAGAGAGTGCTACTACATTTAACAGCTTAAGTACATTTCATCAGTTCCACAGTATTTTCTTGGCTGACACCAATAAAAACACTGCACTGTTAATATTCAAAATATATTAAAATCAGTCATTTAAAAAAGAATATCAAATGCCAAAGACATGATATGTATTGTTGAATATCTGAATAACTGTGTTGACTAATGAGACAATAAACTGTTAAAACTATAAAATCTATATAAACTATATCACTTTTTCCCCTTATTTTCCAATATCTGCTTGATTAACATTTACGTGAAACAAAACCATAAACAGTCATTTAATGTTTCACAGTAAGAAATTCCAATAGTCCATGTTTGTCAGTCCTCGTACTCAGTTTCATAGTTCAGAGTTCTTTTCAGTCTCTTCAGTTTAGGTGTGTCGAGTGTGTGTATAGTGTTATTGTTAATAGTCCTACCCATGTAGTGTATTGTATTGAGATCTCATAAGCTTTTCTGTTCAGCATTAACGCAGCTGTCACTTCTAAGTAAGCTGAAAACAACAAATATTTCTGGCACAAGTTCTGCTACTTCCAAGGTGCATGGAGAAGATAATGATGACCCTGATGAAGGAATCATAAGAGTTATCTGAAGTTTAGTGTAGCTAACCATTACTCTTGGCCTTTTTATGATGAGTTCTGGAGTCTTCATGAAGTCTTTCCCCTTAAATTTGAAAAGATTATATTTTGTTTTAATGTCTGTACACGAAGATAAGCAATGTATCAAAAAGGGGACAAAATTAAATACCTCAGAATAAAACTCTGTATATAGGTTAAAAACTTGTGTGTCTTAGGTACCGTAGTGAAATCAGTCAGCTGACTTAGAGAAGCAGCTGAGTTAGCTTACCGATGTATTTGCTTATTAAGTGTTAGCTACTAGTTCTGCTTAGAATTGGTTTTCTGGCATCCATCCATCCATCCATTCGCTTCCGCTTATCCTTTCCAGGGTCGCGGGGGGCGCTGGAGCCTATCCCAGCTGTCATAGGGCGAAAGGCGGGGTACACCCTGGACAGGTCGCCAGTCTGTCGCAGGGCCAACACACAGGGACAGACAACCATTCACGCTCACATTCACTCACACATTCGCACCTACTGACAATTTGGATTATCCAATTAACCTATTCCCTCAAACTGCATGTCTTTGGACGGTGGGAGGAAGCCGGAGTACCCAGAGAGAACCCACGCAAACACGGGGAGAACATGCGAACTCCACACAGAAAGACCCCCGGCCTGATGGTGGAATTGAACTCAGGACCTTCTTGCTGTGTGGCAACAGTGCTAACCACCGTGCCAAGGCACGGTGGCACGGCATGTCAATAAAATGACTTGGAAAATATTGAAATCTAAAGAAAATTAGTATATTTACTGTGATGCTAATAATACTGGTAATGGTCAACAGTTTATGGCCGGTGTTCCTGGGTTTTCAGTGAGACTTCGCTCCCACCCACTCACTTTTCAATAAGTAAACAAACTGCAAAAAATGGGCGACCCTCCACATGTGACAGGAAATTACCTTACTAGACTTTCGTCAAGACATTTGAATAGCGATTCTGTGGGAGTGGAGGTGTTTAAAATTTGATCATAACTTGGGATGATTCCTGCTAAGAAAGTAGAAAAATCTCAAATGAAATCTTTGTTATATTTTCAGGGTGTCTTTATTATTCCAATGAGTGTTGGGCGGGGGTTCCCCAATTCAAAAACTAGGATTTCGAAGCTTGAGTAGAAGTTTGTTGAAAGTTGTTTATATGTTAGCTTTTTCCTGAGGACAGCCGCAACTCCACCCCCTGTTTTCCCGTCCTCAGCAAATTTAAATAAGAGTTCGTAAAACAATTGAGCTCTCAGCCAAGTTTCCGTTAGGAGATAAGTAAAAAAGTAAAAATGTAAAAATAAGTAAAAAAGTCCTTTAAAATAAAGGTTTTGTTAGCTAACGAATGAACGTCGGGAAGGCTAATCCTTAGTGAAGTCGAGGACTTAGTAGTGTAAATAGGGGCCCAGCAAGGCTTCTCCAAGTTCTGGATGCTTACTCCTCTCCGATGATGTCGAGGAAGCCACAGGCATGGGTTATTTTTCAGTAATCCCAGCAACAGGAACCAGACAGGGGTACGTCATGGTCGGAGAGGTCCAGTGTTTGATGTAGTCAAATCTGGCCACATCACAGTATTGGTCATTCCCGGGACATAAGAAGGCAGCCTTCAGTCTCACTAGTCGACCGTTTGGTCTTCCCCGGTGTCGGCAACGCCTTGTTGATTGGGGTAGCTTCGAGGCAAAGCAGAGGCAGGCTGGGACAGGAACACCGGGCAGAAACGGTGGAGGGCGAAATATCTGATTTCCATGATTGCATTAAGGTTCACTTGTTAAACAGGGGAATCTTAAATCCAAAAGCGATTGGCGGTTATAGACATACAGAGAGTTAGCATCTTTTACGACGAATAAAACAAACAATATCACTCGAAGGGACAGAGTTAGACGGCTGGCCGCGAACACTAGCACCATCTTGAAAAAATTAATTAAAACAATTTAATTTGGCAGCACTGTCTTTTCACAAGCTTACATAACTTAATTTATTTAATACCAGTACCAATGTATATACCTTCATTCTCTGCAACATATCAGCCAGTTCTTTTCCTTTACAGTCATAGTCCCTATATTTAAAATCCTTACTCTCACACACCATACTGCCTTTACCTCTCTCTATTTACACACCTTCCCTTGTTCTCCGGATTTGTTTAAGCTCAGCAGTTTGTAATGGAACCATTAACAGCACTGGTGTCGGTACCATTCCTTATGCAACTCTCGCCATTTTATCTGGGCTTGGGACCGACACTAGGAAAAAACTAGCTTGTTGTTAATAACAGTAATAATAAGAATAGGGCAGAAAATAAGTGAAGAAAAAAAATCTTATTCATTCCCAAAGTTGGGGAATGACGTTGTATCAGCAGCCAAAACATTAAAAAATAGAATGAATAGCTTTTATGTAAATGGCTTCGATAAGTCATTCTATAAATCTTTTTTTTTTTTAATAAAAAGGAACATAATTTAAAATGAATGCAGGTGTTGTGGTAGGAGGAGATAAAGATTTTCTAACTGTGCTTTTGGTTGATGTGTTAAAAAAAACTGTACATGTAATCTGATTACCCAAATGACATCAGTCAGTCTCTGTGTGTTTATAAGCTTCAGTTCAAATGTTTGCGATATTAATATCACTGACCTGAGAGCAGCAGGATGAGCAGTAAACAGGTTTCTTCCATTCTTTGCTTCTGTATAATAGATGTAGTCATCATGATTAATATTGTACCATAATTATTATCAAAGATGTTTATTTAAGGTTTCTTATCTCCAGTCTAAGTTTCTTAGTATATAATTTATATACATATACAAAATAAATATATCAAATGAGTTTTGAATTTTTTCAAATCTATTGTGTCTTTAAAAAATGGTTTAAATAATCATTAATAGGTTTTAGAATAATGTTTAGAATATAAAAATGTACAAGAATTTAAATTTAGCATTAATGATGCATATCCTACCTGACAGCTTATCTTCTCCTCTGTTGACTGAAGTTGACTTTTAAGAAGGTCTTTGTTTGTTCTTTTCATATATTTTACTGTCAAATGAGGAAACCAGAAGGGAGTGACCTCTCTGTAGAAACACACTTTTATCTAAACTATTATTGTATGTTCTGAGCTTTGATCAAAGGCAAAACCAGTTTACTGATTATCACCTTACATTCTCTAATTGGAGATCTTGCAAAAAAAATTGCTGAATATGGAAATGTTCCAATTTAAAGCTTCACACAGAATACTGTACATGTAAATGTTTGATATCTTCAAGCTGCCCTATCTGTAATTTTCAGAAAGGTAACAAGTGGACATGTAGATATGTTCTATAAAACCTTTGAGGCAACAGGTTTTCTGAGTCTATACAGTCATTAAATGTTTTTGCAGTAGCACCAAAGTGTTACACTTTTATTTAACATGTTTCTATGATACATTGACCAACAAGCATTTTATAATGCTCATGTTTCAAAGACTTTTATTTACAAAAAACAACTACATGTAGTTCTGGAAGTGGTGTCACTCCCAAAACTAAATATAATGGTATTTTTTGTCATGTGACCATACCTATGCGCCTTTAAAACCAGGTATTCTGTAAATGACGTGCCTTGATGCTTAAAGAAACATAAGCAAGGTTACGCAAAGATGATTCTGCTTCACCAACATGCAAATCATTAGGAAAATCAAGCTGTTAAATGGGAAAAAAGCAAATAAGCTCAGACGTGGTTCTAGGAACAGACATAGTTGTTAGGAGGAACAAGTGGGGAAGGATTATGGAGTCTCTGCTTGTCATTTGTCCCCATGATTCAGGGCACTGTACAGTTTGTTAAAGTATGGGAATGCTTAAGCCTCTAAATCCTAACCTGTTACTGGCTTTAGACAGGAATCGTGCAACTGTTTTTAAACATCTGTAAAACCTGAAAAAATTCCAGATGTTCCTGAAAGCAGCAACTCTGCGCTTTTCAGTGAGATTAGGGTCATTTCAGAAATCCCACACAGTGTCACAGCAGAACCATGAAGCTGAAAGTTGGTTGAGAGTAGGGGTGGCATTTTCTGATTAAAATTGATTCTAGGTTGAATAATGCGATATCAATTCATTAAAATCCTGAATCGACTTTTAAATATAAATTTATTTTGCCCGAAACCCTAGAATCTCAGGTTAAACCTCACAAAATTTCAACAACCACCAAACGAGAGCAGTTACACAGATTCTGCACAAAGACATTAACACAAAGCGCGGACCCACCAATGCATCAGAATTGATGATGGGGAGAACATGCAACTTCACACAGAAAGACACTGCTTGGTAGAATTGAACTCAAGACCTTCTTGCTGTGAGTAAATGGTGCTAACCACCGAGCCAACTGAAAATATATATTTTTTAAAACCCACCCCTATTTATTAGTTCTGGAATATCTAGAATTAGGACCATCTTTATTCCATGGGTCAAAACAAGAGCAAACATTGTAGTCATGTTTGACCTTTTTTAGGTTTAGGAATCAGTGTAGTTAACCCTTGACACATGGTAGTGGGTAGCTGTTCATTTGCTTAACCTTTTGTGAAGACCTAATAAAGAAAATGTGACAGCTCGTTGGAGAAGTCTTTGTAAAATTCAGAACTCAGACCGTCAGTACCTGGTGATTTATTACTTGTTAACAGATCAATAATCTCCTCCAGTGAGATGTTTTCAATGTAAAGAACTTGTCCAAATGTAAAGTCTTGTCATTGATGACCATTTTTCAAATGGGCAGTGTTTTAACAGCATCAGTGGTCATATGGGCGCTGTCAGAAAGTACAGTACGGCTCCGAGCCGTAGTAAAGGGACCTCCGGCTAATACGTCGGGTTCATGTCGGGCTCGTAGCTGAAAACTAGCTTTACTTTGTTGTCTGGGTCAAGTTTGCTAGTGAGAGACAGAGAGAGGCGTTGAAAGGCTGCTCCAACAGAACTTATTGTTTGGGAGGAAAACACGAACACAGTGTACAGTCGAGTCTTAATAGCTTACTTACAACTGGGCTCGTCAGCCACTCTTTTTGGCTGCAGTGGTTATTTTTATATTTACACGCTTCCAGCTCCTGTTTCTGCTCGGTGACAACTCGTACTTTTCCACTCTCCTTTTTTTCCCTCCCTCGCTCACAGACACATAACGGGTATGGCAGTCCATTCTCCCTGCAGCACGGACTACACTGCCCATGAGGCTACATTCTTTAGCACTATGCCTGCAACACTCTGCCTATTGTCTTCATATTAAATTATTTTTTGAATAATAATTTTTAAAAATATTTCTTCACGTCATTTTGCGGGCCGAAAGTAGAGGTGACATGAGCCGTGAGATTGAGACACAGGATTTAGCGCCTCTTAATGCGTGTTTTGTTTGTTTCCACCAGCGTGGAATTACCAAAAATAAAGAGGGGACAGCCTACCATGAAACAGGAAAATACCCCCATGTAATCCATTCATTTCAACAAAGTAACTGTATTCTGAATACCACCTATTTAAACGGTAACTGTAACGGAATACAGTTACTCGTATTTTGTATTTTAAATACCTAACGGAGGTACATGTAATCCAGTACTCCCCAACACTGAATGAGAGTGTTTGTAATGTAAGTGTCTAAGTTGTGGAATAAAATTGGGGTACAGAACGGGACAGAAACAGAGGCCCTGCATGTGTGTGGGGGGTGATGGAGCGGGAAGAGAGTGGTAGTTGGGGATGGGGAGGGAAGGAATAGGGGTAGAGGCAAAGTGCACCCTTCCTGGGGCCAGCTACCCCACTGACCCCAGTAGGCACTCCTGTTCCCTGAAATACATCAAGGGCAGGGGGCCTGGGCCCTTCCGGTCCAGGCCCACAGTAACAGCACTGCCAAGCCCCACAGAGTCCTCACCTTCTGTGGCTTTTCTTCCTGGAGGGAAAGCAAGGTGGACCAAAGCAGAGGACCATTGATTCGGTCTCTAGCACAGGTGGGATGAGAAAATCCTCACACCCTGGGGCCAGTCGGGACTGCTCTTTAACACTGACTCAGGTTTTTTGTAAGGGATGGAAGTCATACACCAGAAGAGTAGAGCCATTTTTGAAGAAAAAACATGTGAACAAAGCTACCACAAACAAAACAGGTAACAGCTGACGGCAAGCCATCTTGACAAACCTAATCATGCATATAAAAAAACAAAAAACAAAATCAAACAAACAGATGCAACTTTTGCAGGATGCAATAGCTACTGTTTTCTCCACCTGCTGCCACACCTGCCCACCCCCCTAGTGTGTTGAAAAAACGGACCATGCCTAACCGGTTGAGGGCCGTGAACGTACCGTCAAGCAGGGTTGCATTTCAAAATTATATTCAATGAGCGAAATTCATCTGGTCAATGGGGAGGGGGGCACGTCTGCAAAGCACTGTTGCAACATCCGCTCTAGGAGTATGTGTGAGATGGTCATCACAATGCAGGGAGGCAGGAATGATGGAACTTAGCATCTCCGGCCCCAACTCATCTCTCCCCTTAATCAGGCTCACCAGAAAAGTGGTTTCAGCATGTCTCCATGCTTTAGAGAGGTTGAGGTGATAAATCTGCGTGGCCCCTCTCCTGTCCGACCGGGCAACCTTATAGTCAACACTCGCTGTGTGACCACAAAGGGTCCTTGCCACTTGACGAGTAACTTTGAGCTAGAAGAAGAGAGTAATAAAGCACTTTGTCTCCCGGTGAAAACTGAGTCTAGCCCCTCTGTTGTACAGGCTTTGCTGACGCTGCTTAACCTGGAGTAAATTCTCCCATCACAACCTCTCCAATGTATGGAGTTTTGCTCTCAGGTCCAACACATATTGGATTGAACTCTTTGCAGAGCTTGGACCTTACTCCCAGCTTTCTATAATTAGGTTGAACACCCCACACAGTTTCCTGCTGAACAGCAGTTCAAAGGGAAAAAATCCCGAGGAGGCACGTGGCACCTCCCACACTGAAAATAACAGACGGTCTAACCAGCGATCCGAATGACGTTCATGCTCGTATATGAACTTCCAAATCATGGACTTTAAAGTCTTATTCAGCTGCTCCACCAGCCCATCAGACCATGGTCCGAATAGATTTAATGCCAAATAATTTGTACAACAAGTTAGAGTTATCTTTGGGCTGCTGGGGTAAAAGCTCCTTCATGGACAAGGACTCCAGTCAGTGACCAGGGCAAAGAGATTAATTCCATATGTACTTTAATGAATCTTAGTTGAGTGAACAACAGGCATGTGTATGGCAATTAGCATAGGGTATGGAGGGGTATGTGTGGTTCTAAATAACAGAAGAAAACAGGGAAAGTAATTATTATTACATGACAAAATTCCACAATTATTAATCTTCAACATCATACACCAATAATCAATTACACCGTAAATAACCAACAAAATCCTCTGGTTGAATGAAATATCACAGTGCCAATTAAAGCAGGAAGAAATATCCTGTATATTTCTATATCTCTATATCCCAAGCAACTGAAAGGTTTAATATTTAAATGTCAGCCAAAATGAGCAAGTAGTGGTCATCAGAGCTTTCTAGTGGTCAAATAACCAAACTGCAGTACAGAATTCTGCCATGTGACAAAGGCTACAGTGAAAAGTCACATGCTTTCACACAGGACTACTAACAATGTCAGTAAACTCACAAAACACTGTACTGTATGTCTATAGTGCAATAATCCTGCTGACACTTTCCAAAAAATTCCCAAAATGAACAATAAACTTATAGCCATCCTATTTCTTATATGTGAGAATTGGCTCTTAGAGTTAGAGAGGTAAGGTGGCAATTGCTACTTTCATGGAAAATGTGATTAATAATCCTTGCACTCATTTTATCGCTGGACTGTCCTAAAAGCAATTGACATCATCACCCGGCAAACACTGAGAACAAAGTGGAAAACCTATTCGTGTATAAGGAAATTACCACTACAAATCTAACAACAAAAAGTGAAATGCGAGGAGACCTTTTGATGCATAATTAAAAACCGTCCTCAACTCATCTGCTCCACTGACACTGACACCTTCATCAGACACACTTTCAATTTACCCATAATTCCAACGAATGGAAACATCCTGTGACTGAAAGTGTGTGTGAAGGTGTGTATGTGTGTGTTAGTATCAGGATCAGAGAACGACAGCTTTCCTCTGTTCCAGTCCAGATTCACTCTGATCCTCTGGAACTTCTTCTCTACTGAGAGATCAGTGACAGGAGCTGATGGTGAGAGTGCGTAGTGTTCACCTTCATAGAACCTTATTCCCCATAATCCAGAAAGTCTGTTTCTTTTCCTCTGTATATACTCTGTTAAGATACCCAGGAACCAGATTGTACTCTCTCCAACCTCGACATCCCAGCTGTGAGTTCCTGAGTTAAAGCCCTCAGAGCCAAGGACAGAGCAGAAATGATCAAACCTCTCTGGGTTATCAGGAAGCTTCTGCCTCTCTGCTCGTCTCACACTGGTCAGATCTTCAGACAGGATGAGGTTTGGATGAGCAGTGTTTGGGTCCAGAATGAGAGGAGTGTAGGAGACCATGTCCTTCATGTTCTTCCAGATGTTGAAGGTCAGGTTGCCCAGGTGTTTGGCCTGGTCTATCAGAGCTCCTGAGGGCAGCTGTGGATCATCCAGCAGGGGGCAGCGCTGGACTCTTTCCACTGCAGCCTTGTAGTTGTGCAGGAATGAGACGTCTTCAGCTCTCAGCTCCTCCTCTGTGGCTCTGACTGTGTCTGAAAGAGCTGCTATCTCTCTGCTCAGAGGCTCCATCTTCTCCTTCATCATCCCACTCTTCTGCTCCTCTTCCTCCCTCAGTGCAGCCAGCCTGGCCTCCTCTTCCTCTGCTAGAAACTGCTGAAGCTTCTTAAACTGCTCCTTAATCTGCCTCTCTGTGTGTCGGGCCTGGACCTTAATGTGTTCTGCTGTTTGATCAAACTTCACTTGAACTTCTTCACAAACCTTTAACTTCTTCTTTAAGGGCTCCAGAGTTTCCTGAAGTTCCTTCTTGTGTTGTTGTGCAACTTCATCGATGGGTCTGAATCTGTGATTGGTGTGTTTTTCTGAGGCACAGCAGACGACACACACTGGCTGCTGATGGTCCAGACAGAAGAGTTTGAGTTTCTCAGAGTGCAGACTGCAGAGAGCCTCTGAAGCTCTCTGATCTCTCTCCTGTAAGAACGACTCACACAGGTTCTTTAAAGCTCGGTTTAAAGGTGGTTCTTGCACTGATATTTCCTTACAAACTGGACACTCGTGTGTTGGTCTCTCTCTCCACCATCTCTTCAGACAGTCTTTACAGAAGCTGTGGCTACATGACAGAAGAACAGGATCTCTGAAGACCTCCTGACAGACCGGACAGCAGAGATCCTCCTCTGATCTGGAAGCCATTGAGTCTGTGAGTGAAGCTGAAAACAGCAGACAGGAAGTACAGTCAGTCCTGGCTCCCCTCCCTCCTCTAATACCTTCACTGAAACTTCCTTTGAGTCGTGGTTTTGCTCAAACTCACATTCAGTGTGTGGAGCGTCAGCAGCTTGAAGCAGCAGTGTTGGAGTTTTCCACTTTTCTCTCCTGTAGCTGGACTCACTCAGAGGAAGCTGCTAGTTTGGTCTGAGCTCAGTCTGATCGTCTCTCTTTACTGAAAAAGAAGAACATCTTGTTTCCTGGCTTGTTGCATTTGAGTGATGTGGGGGAGGGGCTTTATTCACCTTCCTTTTGTGTGTGAGAGCAGAGACGTTCACCACATAAAAGAAAATGAAACCTTTGGTGAATGTTGTAAAAAAAACAGTAGACTCAGTGGTGCAGCTGTTTGGCAGCTTTTATTTCAGATTTTGTTCTTGTTATTTGTCAGGTTTCCCAGCAGTGGGAGTGTAATGCAGTCACACAAACACAGGTAGTGTTGAGGTGGATTCAGTTTCAGTTTCAGACTATAAAAGTGAAATCGGTAGTAAATGTGTGTTTCTGGTTCCTCAAATAGATTGTTGAGGTCAGAGGTCAGAGGAGAATGCACAGACTTCCTCAAGCTGATGACGACAGCAGTGACTCACATCACCACTCCTTATAATCAAGGTCTGCAAAAGATCATCTCTGAATACACAACACATTGAACGTTGAAATAGCTTGGCCACCTGGTGTGGCAGAAGGCCACACCAGGTGCTGCTTCTGTCAGCTAAGAGCAGGAAACGGAGGCTATGATACACATAGACTCAACAAAAGTGGAAAAAAACTGTTTCCTGGTCTGATGAGTCTGCTAAAGTCTTCCTAAATATTCATGTTTTGAATCTGTTATAAATAGCATGAAAGCATGGATCCATCATGCATCATAACATGGGTTCTGGCCTCTGGTGCTGTAATGATGTGGGGATATTTTCTTGGCAGACTTTACTACCAAATAAGTGCCATTAAAATTCCACAGCCTACCTGGGTGTTGCTGCTGACCGTGTCTTTTCCTTTGTGACCACTTTCCTCACACTCCATGTCTCACTCCTCTGACTCAGGCTCCATCCAGATTTCATCTTGGCCCTCTCCCTCAGCTCTTTGCTGACCTTGAAAAACGTTCTTTTTTCTTCTGCTCAGCTTTGATTCTGAAGAAGCCATATGGCCTTGCAAATGTTGGCCCCGTTCTGTGTTACAACCAGCATCACTTTCTCTTCCCCTGCAGCCAACACTTCCCTTCACTATACTCTCAGAAAAATGATGGTTCTTAAATGGTTCTTCAGATGTCTTCATGGTTCTTTAAAGAACCATCATACGTCAAAGAACCTTTTTATTTTGTGGATGGTTCTTTAGCTATTACAAATGGTTCTTTAAAGAACAAAAGGTTCTTCATCCTTAGCTATCTGAGTTTGATGGTGTAAAATGGCATAAATATTTATTCACTATAATGAGGCTGTGAATTATACTGTGTGTTTTGTTTGTGTGCATGTGTGTGCGAAGGGGGAGGGCGGGTTACCTGGCAATTACCATTTAAGAGCAGATGGTAGGAAACTGAATATTCAAATAAAAGTTAGAAATACTTGCTTAAAAATATACTGGTGGCAGGGGTGGGGGCCAAAGCCTAAAGAAAGACCCTACCCCCCACACCCCTAACCCCGCAAACCCACTGATCACAAATAATGTGGTAATAGAATATGGAATTTATTATTAAGATGTTTATGAATATGGTGAGTTAACAAACAGTAGACACAATACACACATCCAAATACTGTACTTTTTTTTTTGCTATGTGAATGGGTGAATGACTGAATGTAGTGTAAAGTGCTTTGGGGTCCTTAGGGACTGAGTAAAGCGCTATACAAATGCAGGCCATTTAGTTTTACATTTTAATAAAGTATTACTATTTTCTGCTTCAAGGCATTACTTTTGAGATTATTATATGTATTAGAAAATATAGCATAATGATAATACTAGTTATTGTAAACTTTACAAACCACCCAGCAGTATGTAAAGTCAAATTATAAAATACAAGTAAATAACAAGTGCACAACAGAATGTCAATGTGTTCATTACCGACACACTTACTTAGTTTTGACAAAGCACACTGCTTAGGTAAAGGATCTCAGTACTTGTTTATCACTGAGCAATTTGTTAATATGTGTTTCGAGCCAAATAAATGACAGGAAGAAAGAGAGAGAGAGAGAGAGAGAGACGTTAGAACACATCGTCAACCTCCCGAAAGGGGGGGGGGTCAATTGTTGATATGCGCATGCGCAGGCAGATTGCGCGACCGGCGGGCTTTGAACTTTCTAAGGGAAAAAACACTTTCTCACGGACGGTGACAGCGAAACGGATAACAGTCTTCAGTATCTGCTGGTCTTTGAAGCTCTGGATTCTGGGACTGTTGGAAAAGGTAAAACGTTTTCATTAAAACCTTTTTACTGTTTTGTTTTTGTTACTCGTCATTGTAGCTTGCTGTTAATGCTGTGCTAACAATAACAGTTAGCTATGTTACATACGTTAGCCGTTGACGTTAACACAATTTAGTATCGGTATACAGAACTGTTTTCCTAACAAAACCACTGTTATAATTAAGTGAAGGTGCTCCCAACTAATTTGAACCTTTGGCTTCTAAAATATGTGGTTCTATTGCGTGCTGTGTACATAACGTAATGTCAGCTAGACCGATATTAAAATTTATAATATTGTTAAAGTCACTAAAATGGCGCCTGAAGCCTGTTGTGATGTGAGCTGTGTCTGCTCTAGAAACTCAGAAATTCAGTAGAGCTAAACCGTACATTAAATACTCACATCAGCCTGTACTTTGCATTCTGTAAGAGCTGTATAAAATACAGCAATGCATAAGTGTTTTGAATGAATAGAAATGTGACACATAAGAAGATGTGTCTTTGACTGTTACTGTATAACTTATTTTCGGACTAGTTGACAAGTTATGCTCCGGCCATTTGATGTTACCAAGATGATGTCCTTTTGTAATATAGTTAAATTTTCTTTGGACATTTCATTTATCCACCATCATACATTAACCCAAGAAGAGGTCATTATACTAACAAGAGGTATCAATGCTGGGCCAAAGTTCAGCTCATGGTTAAAGTTTGTAATCCAGCCAGGGTGTAAATATCACTCAGCAGCCAGTCGTAGAGCTGAAGCAGGTAGCATCAAAACAGCTGTGGCTACAACCATAGCTTGCCTCCACCAGTGTATGAATGTGAGCGTGAATGAATAATGGCATTGTAAAGCACTTTGGGTGCCTTGAAAAGTGCTATATAAATCCAATCCATTATTATTTATTTTGAAAGATTTAAAATGGTTCTTTAAAGAACCACTCAAAAAAGGTTCTTTAAAATGGTTTTTTAAAGAACCTTTTGAAGGACCTTTTTCAAAATGGTTCTTTGAAAAACCATTAAAGGTGCCCCAAAGAACCATTTCTTGATGGTTCTTTGGGGCACCTTTAAAGGTTCTTCAATGAACCACTGAAAGAAATGGTTCTTCAAAGAACCATTGTTTGAAAGGTTCTTTGTGGCACCAAAAAAGGTTCTTCTATGGCATCAGTCTAAAGAACCACTTTTGGTTCCAGTTGGCACCTTTATTTTTCTGAGTGTAGAGACTGTGATTAGTCCAGCACTGCTCCCTTGAGCTCAGAGAACCACCCTTCCCAATCTCAATAAAAATATTCACCAATGTTTCCTCTTGCTTGTGATGTTTCTGTCAATTAACTAACAAGTAACCATCAGGTCGCCATAGGAATCACTTCATTGATGTTTCTTGTGCGGCTGTTTTGGGATGCTAGCCTGGGGTTAGGTTATTTTCCTGGGGATGAGGACTGGGCAGTCTCCCTTACCTTCTGAAGGTAGGCAAGGTTAACCCTCTTGTGCAACCTTTTCAAGTGCACCTTAAGGTTTGTAGGATTTTTCCTTAAAAAAATCTCCCACATATTTTATCACATTCCACTACAAGATGCACGATGCTATGCGTGGACGGAGCAGCAACACAGACGACTTGACTGACGTACGTGCCAGTTGCTGGCATAATGTGGCTCAGCATGAAGAATAACTGCAAACTAGACTTTATATTCATGCTAGCCTAATGTATGACACACACACATTGAAGTCTAAGCACATTTTCTCTATAAATTCAGTTAATCTTAATTGCTTTTGTGAGTTCTTACTACAGTTTCAGTTACACACTCACACACACGCACACACAAATCTCTCTCTCTCTCTCTCTCTCTCTCTCACTCTCCATATATATATATATGTATATATATATATATACATATATATATAACAATTAGAACAGTGACCTAATTACAAAAAGAATTACAAATAATAAAACCTATATACATGACCTGAAAATAAAAGGGGGAGCTCACAAATCTTTCTCAAATAAAAACATATTCAGTAACGCAACTTCATATGACTAAATGAGTGGGATTCTGCATGCACACCTTAAAGGGAGAAGAATATCAGAACACGTGAGAAACCACATGTATGCTCCTATGAGCATGACCTAACCTAAGATCAGGAAAATGAGCAATTTACACTAAAGTGCTAGTACTTCAATTGAATTGAATTGAATACAACTTTATTGATCCTGAAGGTTGACCCTGAAGGATACTGGGTTAAGACTGCCGACCTTTGCCAGCGCCGTCTTACCCTTCCGACCATACATACATTACGCAAACATCACATGGGGAAGACAGGTCAGAGAGGTATAACAATGGAAAATGCACAACATGAGGAAAGATGAGGAGAGTCAATCAGAGATCAGTTTGAGAACAGAAAAAAAACACCTCAGCACACAGCACATGAATGATCACATCTCACAACATAGCAGACATAAGCTTCGAAGGCGTTTGGAGGGTGTTTAGGGGTGAGTGTAGGTCTGTGTCAGTGTACATGCGTATGTGTGCTTGTGACTGTGTGTGTGTTCCGTGTTCAGCCGAAAGAAAGTGTCCCTTCACTCAGTGACTTTTTAATCTGTTAGAGTTTATTTTCCTACAGGTGTGGGATTTGGCCCAAGCCCAATCAACCATAAATTTAAGAGTTTGTTTCTTCTTTCGTGCTTATTTAAGTTTAGTTTTTTTTTCTTGTGTTTGATGATTGCCCTGGCTAACCCGTGGTTAACATCACAGAGCAATAAAGTGTGGGTGATGCCTTCAAAGTCTGCAGACATACAGACTCACAGAAAATGTTCAAGAGAATTTTTGTGAGACCTCAGACTCCTCCAGTTACTCTGGGACAGCCTTCATGTCTGAGCAGGGACATTGGGTTTTGGACCTCTTAAAGCCATTGATTGAAAGTTATATAGTAAACACAATTCAGCTATAAAGCATAACTGCAGCATGTGTATAACATACTTCCCAAATCCAGTATAACTAAACATGTATAGATTTCTCTGTAGTTTTCAGTCTGCTCTCTTTTCTCATCCTTCCTGTTTCTACCATTGTTTCTCTTTTTTAAATTGTAGAGATCACATTCAGGCCTTTTATATTTGAAAACCTCTGATTTTAACATGAACCTCAAACTTACAGAGAGAAAAAAAAACCTAAATAACCAAAAACACTGCAGAGCTTTAATTTCATGGAACTGTAACAATGTTACCTGATTTATCACTCAGTGTAAAACCCACAAAGTACTCATTCATTTACCAATGGAAAAATACTCCTTATATTCATGATTTCGTTCCAGCTAAGCTAATGAAACAAACTAAATTGTCAGTATTGGCAAGATGTGTTCTATAGTCAAATAATATTATTAAATAAGACATAAATCTATACAAGGTAATAAACAAATTGATAAATTTGCATGCTTCCAAATTTTTAAATTTGTACCTCTGGTTTTGTATCACTTTTTGTATACCTCCCTAGATGAATGCATTGTTGTTGATTATTTGTACGCAAAAACATGAATTAAACCACAGAACACATAAAAACCCTTTCAAATGTAACATGAAGAAAGTTGAAAGCTACAAAAATAAAAACAGACAAACATGTCAACACAGGTGAAAATACAAGTCAAAAACTAAGATCACAACTGTAACTATGGCAACACCAGCACAAGCTTTAACCACCACCTGCTCTGCTTACTAGAGTGACTGTGACTTTATCTGCTTCTCCACAGTAACAGTTAAGTTAAAGTGTCAAATACGAGGACATCCAGCATGCTTTGAAACTACTTTCCCTTGAAAGCAGTGATTCAATTTCATATCAGATAAGGTTTGGGATTGTTATAGTCTCATTGTTAAATGTTAATTGTTCAATCAGTTGTTCAATCTCATTTATGGCAGATACAGTTGTTAAACAGTACAAGTGGAAAAAAAGACATAAACAGTACAATGTTTTCTTATCCACCCTGACCTCCTCAAGCAGATCTCTGAGTCTCCTCACTTTCTTCTCCATCATTTGTGTAAGTCAGCAGAGGTTGCTGTCACAATGAAACAGAACTATGAATCCTAACAAACTGCACACAGACAAAGCCTGTGCAGTGACGTCCACAGAAGGACAGTGTCTAAAGTGTTGAAAAACACCCTGCAAAACAAAACAAGAGACTAGAGCCTATCAGGAAAACTAGTGAGTGGACCTCTGATTAAAGAATTTCTACCAAACTACAACTGCAGCTGAACAAATGAGCTGTTGGTGGAACTTTACACTCTGAAATATTGAAAGATTTAAAGGATGAGACAGCTCAGCACAGCATGTTATTAACTTCACACATGAAGTGGTTCAGTCCAGTCAGACTTAAGTTTTGCAGTCGCCATCCACATCCTGCTTCTTCATCCGGTCGTCATGGTAACTCTGGACTTTCCTCCAACGAATCCTGACGTCTGTCAGTCCTTCTGACAGCATGAGGCCTGACAGCTGGACAAAATGTGCAGATGATGAAAAACATGAAGCATAGTTTGAACTTGTGTCAAGTTTGTGTTGGTGACTGAACTGCTGACCTGCTGTGAAACCTGCTGCTGGATCTCTGTGCTGTGCATGTCTGCCTCTGACTGAAGCTTCATTTTCACCACTGTTTGCTTTGTCACTGCTAAAAATGAACCACATATAAAAACACAAACATTAGTGTTTTACATGATGACAGGATCTTACAGTGTTTGCATTCTGGACCTCACCTGTGAAACAGAAAAAATAGACTCTGACACCACAGTTGCCATCAGCCCATTTCCCTGCCATTAATTTTAATGCTCCACAGTATTCAACTGAATTTCCATTATTAGGCTCAGAAGGCTCCCAGTTAGTGAATGTGGAGATTGTGTTGTCAGACCAGAAGGACCAGGGATCCCTGTAGAGACCAATCCACACATACTGAACCCCTGATCCATTCAAAGTGAGCGTGATGTTGGATTTCTCCTCTTTGCTTCTTATACTGGTCAGGTCTGTGTGGTATGTCCTGCAGTACGACTGAGCCGCTGACCAGGAGCGACTCTCCTTCACTAAGATGTAACTTGTATTTTTGGCTGTAAAAGATTCAAAAAAGGATGAATTTTGAAACACGTTATGAATCTCATAAAATTGTAGGATAACTATGGCAACAAGTCATTTTTCCTACCATTGTAACACAGGAAAGGGTAAGAATCTCCACAGGGTCTATCATCCATCTGTGTTTGTCCCTGAAGAGCCACACAGTATTCCTTTGCATTTACACAGTCTGGTTGGCCGTTAGCCCAGATCAAAAATTCGTGTGTACTGCCAACATAAAACAGTTTTCCCTCCATGGACCACTTCCAGCTGTAACGATCACTATAGAGACCTATCCAAGCCCAAGCATTGATCCTTGGTGAAATTGAGAAAAGCAGTTGGTTGATGTCGCTGTTGTAGATGGTGACCAAGTCAGTGAAGTGTTCTCTGCAGTAACTCTGAGCTTCGGTCCAGGTCTTCAACTGGTTCACAAAGTGGTATTCTCTGGAGTGGGGAGGAAGAGTGGAACGTCCCCCTAAGAAAAATAAAAAGTTTTTATTGTGAAAACTGAATCACTGAAAAAGACTGAAAAATTCAAACCATTTAGTACCAGAAATAGTACTAAATGGAGGTTTACCAGAGACAGGAAGAAAAGAAGTATAAATAATGTGTTATATTAGTTAGGTAGATATTTCACATATTTTAACGTTCTCAAGAACCAGACGTTTTGATCTGAGTTTGTCTGTTTATTCCGTAACACAGGCAAATGGGCCGTTAACTCAGGGAAGAGTGCCCTTGTACAACACTTCACTTCAGCCCTATACAGTCACACAACAACAACAAGGACCCCCCTCCCCTTCCTGCACGCATTAACTCCCTTTTTCCTGCAGCACAACCAAACATGTATCTTAAAGAAATAACAACAGCGTGCAGAGATAACCAACCTGTCACTGTAAAATAACATTTAACCATCGTTACAATATTTTACTTTTACTTCTTACATTTTTACACTGATTTCTGTCCTTTTAGTTTTTATAACATTTGGTTTATCACATTTCTTGGTTCAAACCATTTGGGGGGAAGTTCGTATTTCACATCACGGTGCAACTTCAGACATCAAACTTCTTTGAGTCCAAATGGAGGGAATGATAACACATAAAAGACAGTCCTACTGGCAAATGAGCTATATTTTTTAATTCTATTGCTTTTCTCTACTCTATAGTCAAAGTGCAACAATTGTGTGCAGTGCAACCATGTACAACTAATATAGTAAAGTAAGTAAGTAAAATGTTATTTACATAGCACCGTTCAAGACAACAATCACAAAGTGCTTCACAGAAAAGCTAAAACATAAAAAGAGAAATCAACCAAAAACAATTTTAAAAAGATGGATTTTCAGCTGTATTTTTAAATGAAACCAGTGAGTCCACAGATCTCAGGCTCAAAGGAAGGGAGTTCCAGAGTTTGGGGGCCACAGTTACAAAAATGCTCATTTCCCAACAAGCAGAAGAGTAAAACCCAACTTTGCATCTTCTGTCAGGATCCTGGGTCTCCTGACGTAGTGTTTTCAGTTCTTTGTGATTTTTGTATTTTGTCAGGTTCATTTGTGATTTATTTTATGCTTCCTAGGTTTTGATCTCCTGCCTCTGCGCCCTCTGTTCTGTGTTTAAGTCTTCTCTGTCCGTTTGTTCCCCCCTGTGTTGTTGCCTTCTGTGTCTCCCTCTGTGTGACCGTCTATATAGTGATGTGAGTTATTGTGCTTTGCTTCCACCCTTTGTGTTCCGTGCTTTCGTCTTCCCTTCATCTATTTCTTTATGTTCTCTCTCACTCAGGGCTGTCTGTGTGTACTTCCTGTGTTACGTTTAAGGTCCATGTCTTGGTGTCAGTGTTTATAGTTTCGTGTCCTCCCCGTCCTGTCAAGTGTAATTGTCCTCAGCTGTGTTCCTTGTGTGCTTCCACTTCCCTCATTACCCTCTGTTCCGTGTCGCGTCATCCCTCATGCTGTGTGATCGTTTGTGTGGCTCTCTGTGGAACGTTAGGTTATACATTCCCAGTCTAGTTTACTTCATCATTAGTTCCATCATTTTCCTGAGTCTACAATAAACTGGCCTTTTGAGTTCATTCCCGTGTTGCCAGTCCTGCATGTTGAGTCTTCACCTCTTGCCTGCACACAGCGATTCATGACATCTTCAACCATAACCTTTTAGTCAGGACTTAGACTTAGTCAGAAAGAACTTGAGTGAGTTTCTCATGCCACCAAAAAATAGCCTTAATGTTGTTCTCCTTCACTATAGAGCATTTCAGTAGTGTGTGTGAGAGCGTTTCAGTAATAAAATGTAGTAAAAAAATGTCCCTTATGGCACCTCTTAGAAACACGCAGACAAGGAATACATGACATACTGACACAGAAGACAAGAACAGACTCACAAAAGGAGACATATACAAAAACCTAAAATAGAATAACTGATAATCCCAAATCAAGATCCTTAAATATATTCAATATAATATAAGAAATCAAAAGTATAAAACAAACTCAAAACTGCTGTGTCACAGACAGTGATGGGAATAACGGCGTTACTAACGGCGTTACTTTTTTCAGTAACGAGTAATCTAACTAATTACTATTCCTATTGTTACAACGTCGTTACAGTTACTAACAAGGAAACACGGTCCGTTACTATTTTTCAACAAACAGACGGTTGAAGCTGTGTTCAGCTTACCGCATCTTATATCAGTTGCACGGAAGTAGCTGTAAGTAATCTGGACGCTACAGCTTTAAGGAGCTGCGCGTGCTCCCGCGGACTGTCTACCATGACACCTGGAGCTAAGGGGGTAAAACAATTGCATGAGTGCTGCTGTTTGACTGAGGAAGAATAATAAATTCATGGTAAGTCATCACATTAAAGACAAAGCAACAAGGTGATATATACCAGTTTTTAAATTGTGTTGATAGGCCAATATATACGCGGCGTTTTTCCTCAATAGTTTCGTCACGTAAGGACAGCGCTAGCAAGCCCTCTCTGTTTATAACCCTTGAGAGAGAGAGAGCGAGTTTTGAGATGTGAGAGATTTGTGACGTTTAGCGTGTTTGGAGTGTGTAGTTAATGTGTTGTCTTGTGTAGTTCGTGTGTAGTGTTGTGGATAGTTTTGTGTTGTGTGTCAGAACAATGAGGCGACTGCTGTCTCCAGGTAGAAACAGCAGTGATACACCTGCTGCTGTCAGACCTGCAGGTATCAGGCTGTGATGTTCTCCTTTATAGTGGACAGAAATGATTTTTTTGGAGTGGCACAAATAATTTGTGTGGCATCTTATTGAAGAACAGCTGATTGTTCTGTAAATAGTTTGAAATGATTATTTTAAAAATCAAGGTAAAAGGTAAATGGATGCAAATAACTTTGTTTGCCTTGTTTGGATGATACCAAGCAAGGCAAAGCAAATAGTTTTTAAAGGTAAAAATGGCCAATTATACCCTGGACCCCAGAGGGTTAAACGTTTTTTTTTTTAAAGTAACGCAATAGTTACTTTTCAAGTAATTAATTACTTTTAGAATATTGTAACTCAGTTACTAACTCAGCTACTTTTTTGAAGAAGTAACTATTAACTATAATTAATTACTTTTTGAAAGTACCTTGCCCAACACTGGTCACAGACCCAGCCCCTGACACTGTGAGCAACTGATAAAAGTCAAGGGCATTTTACGTTCACTTCTCAGAAAGACAAAAGTCTTTTATGTTTGTGGTCAAATTGATCCCACACATGAAAAACCTTCCAAAGATGATCTATATAAAGACATATATTTGATATAAATAAGTAAAATTAAATGAAGGTTTAAGTAGCAGTCACTTAAGGTGCAAAATAGTTAAAGTTGATCAAAAATAATGAGTTTAAAATAACATATTAGATTACCTTAAGCTCTTTAGGTTTGCAAGACTGTTTTTTTTAACATCACTTAATTAATTTAATACCAGTACCAATGGATGTACCTTCATTCTCTGCAACACATCATCCAGTTCATTCCCTTTACAGTAGTAAAGGGAAATAGTGCACCATACTACCTCTCCTCTTCCCCTCTCCTCCTTCTTTGTCTAAGCCCAGCAGGTTGTAATATTACCCAGCTTATCAACAGCACTGATGTTAGAAAGTGTTAACTCAGGCAACTAACGATCTGATATGGAAATGTAATTCTTATCCACATATTTGATTTGGCAATGATTTGATTTCAGGTACCATTCTTTATGCAACTCTCACCATTTTATCTGGGCTTGGGACCGACACTAGTAATACACTGGCTTGTTGTTAATAACAGTAATAATAAGAATAAGGATGAAAAGAAGTCGAAGGAAAAAAAATATCTCATTTATTCCTAAAACTGTGGAATTATGGTGCATCAGTCACTCTAAAAAGTAATACAGAGGCTTAGTAAATATCACTATAAATATTGGTTAGATGGGCCTGATAAAATCTATGAATACTCTTTTAGTAATTATTTGAGTTTGATAAGTTGAAATAAATGTCTAAAATGTTAACATATGTGTTTGTGTTAAATTAAGGTATTTATTTACATTTAAAATTCAGTATGTGGTTCACAGAATACCTTCGCTGCATGTACTTAATATTTTTGTTTAAAATTGAATCAAAATATTTGAGAAATAAGTATCTATACTCATCAGTATCTTGTACTAAAATCATAAATTATTCAAATCAATATTATTTATTTTCAGCAACTACAACTGAATGACTGAATGTAGTGTAAAGCGCTTTGGGATCCATAGGGACTAAGTAAAGCGCTATACAAATACAGGCCATTTAATATTAAGTACAATTTTGATTATGTTCAGTTTAAAATATTAAGGAAATGGAACAAAATTTTGGATTAACTGACCATCTATATTTCAGTTGCATTGACCAACCATGTCAGTGTCATTTACTCAATTTTTTCATGTTTGTGTAACAACTACAATTATTAATTTCAACTTAATATGTTTAAGCTTTAGTTATTCAATTGATCAAGTATATTGAACAGATTTGACTGGTTTCCAATCTACTCAATATTTTTAAGTGTAAAAGTGTTGCCTCAAAAATTTTAAGTAAATATCAGTTTTAGTTTTTAGAGTGTAGCCAAAACGGATACAAAATTAAAAGTTATTCAACAAATCTAAATTAAATTTTTTTTAAGTAACATCTTTTAAAATGAATGCCGGTATTGTGGTATGAATAGGTAAAGACTGTCTCTCTGTTCTTGTAGTTGATGTGTTAATACATGCATTGTTTAAAGACTGTAAATGTAATCTGATTACTGAATGACATCAGTCAGTCTCTGTGTGTTTATAGACTATATTTCAAATGTTTAAGACATTAATATTACTGACCTGAGAGCAGCAGGATGAGCAGTAAACAGATTTCTTCCATTCTTTGCTTCTGTATAACAGAAATAATCATCATATTCTTATTGTACCATAATTATTATTGAAGAAGTTTATTTAAGGTTTCTTATCTCCAGTCTAAGTTTCTTAGTATATAGTTTATATACATATACAAAATACAATACATTTTGAATATTTAAAATCTGTTGCGTCTTTTAAAAATGGTTTAAATAACAATAATAATTTATAACCTCTAGAATAATCTTTAGAATATAAACATATACAAGAATATAAGTTTAGAATTGATGATGCATATCCTACCTGACAGCTTATCTTCTCCTCTGTTGACTGAAGCTGACTTTTAAGAAGGTCTTTGTTTGTTCTTTTCATATATTTTACTGTCAAATGAGGAAACCAGAAGGGAGTGACCTCTCTGTAGAAACACACTTTTATCTAAACTATTATTGTATGTTCTGGGCTTTGATCAAAGGCAAAACCAGTTTACTGATCATCACTTTACCTTCTCTAATTGGAGATCTTACAAAAATTGCTGAACATGAAAATGTTTCATTTTGCTTCAGACTCAATATTGTAAATGAAAATATTTGATATCTCCAAGTTGGCCTTTTAGTAATTTTCAAAAAAGTAACAAGTGGACTTGTTAGATTTGTTCTATAAAACCTTTGAGGTTTTCTCAGGCTACTGAGTTTATACAGTCATTAAAGGGTTGGACAGTGGCACCAAAGTGTTAAACTTTTATTTAACATTTAACTGTGATATATTGACCAACAAGCATTTTATAATGCTCATGTTTCAAGAGTTTTTTGACAATAAAACAAAACATCATTCTCGAAGTGCTGTCACTCCTAAAACGAAATATAATGGTATTTTTGGCCATGTGACCATACCAATGCATCTATAAAACCAGGAATTCAGTATATGACATGCCTTGATGCTTAAAGAAACATAAACAAGGTTACACAAAGATTATTCTGCTTCACCAACATGCAAATCATTAGGAAAATCAAGCAGGAGTAGATAAAAACAAAAAAGCAAATAAGCTCAGATGCGGTTCTTGGAACAGACATAGTTGTTAGTAGAAACAAGTGGAGAAGGATCAGAGTGTGAATGTTAGGAAGCTTATTTATCATTCTCCTGTATTTTAACTTACAATGTAGTTTATAAGAGATTTACGTCATCAGCTTATTATGGTAAATGGACTGGTTCTTATATAGCGCTTTTCTACTCTTCTTAGCACTCAAAGGGTTAGGGTTAGTGCTTGTGCATTCACACAAGCACATTTTTCTAGGTGCTTTCTAAGTAACATTCACATACACTCACACTCCAATGGATGCATCGGAGAGCAATTTGGGGTTAGTATCTTGCCCAAGGATATTTGGCTAGGGGAAGCCAGGAATCGAACCACCAACCTTCCGATCAGTAGATGACCTGCTCTACCGCCTGAGCTACAGCCACCCAGTACATATACTGAGACTAAGTCAAAGTTAAAAGACAAAAAATACTAAAAATACTAAATAAATATGTTCCATCCATCCATCTGTTTGCTTCCTCTTATCCTCTTCAGGGTAGTGAAAGTCGCTGTAGCCTATCCCACCTGTCATAGGGCGAGAGGCGTGGTACACCCTGGACAGGTCGCCAGTCTGTTGCTAATGTTAAGAAATAGAGAGATATTTTTAATGCATATCTGCTCATTAGATTGTTTTATGTATAAAAGAAGGCCAGCTTTGAGACTAGGTCACAGGCTGACAGGAAACTGCATGTTTTTTGTAGAGTATGAGCAACAGACAGAGTGAAACTAAGTTCAGACAGCTTGCCCTGGCAACAGACCTTAGAAAGGGGAAGTTATTGCAAGCTGCACAGGAATTTTTAGTGCACAGGCATATTAATAGATAAGACACTGAAAAGAGGAACTTTGTCATATAAGGAATGTTGGTATCGAAACTGTGTGACGTGTAAAGTACCGAAATAACACCATATAAGACACATGTTGAGCTTGTAATTTTAGAGATCCTGCAACTGGCATTTGGGCTATGCAGGGGTCTCTCTCTTCTGGAAGACAATTGAAAAAAAAAGAAATATAAATGTTTTAACACACTATGAGTCGGTTTTCTCTGTTCTTTCATGGGGACAAACGAATCGGGGTTAATACTAACACACAGAGTCAGACAACGTTGCGTACTCACATTTACTCCTGCAGGAGTAAATGTGAGTACGCAACGTTGTCTACATTGCCCATAGGCGTGAATGCATGCATTCACGCCTATGGGCAATGTAGATTAATCAGTTAACGTATCCCCACTAAGTGCAAGTCTTTGGAGTACCAGAGGAGCCAGGGAGAACATGCAAAGTGTTTTCGTAGACAGTCAGTCATAAAGTGCTGTACACAGTGACACATGATACACAGTAATATGGGTTTGAAGGCAGCCTGTCCTGTACAGATGTGTTCATGTGTTCTGATTTAACGGCAGATTTCTCCACATGCAGGACAAAAAAATCCCTGCTTCTGTAACAAAAAAAATGAACCACATATTTGCTTTGAACTTAAAAGAAATAAGAACGTAGAACGTAGCCAGCACTACAAATCTTGGATCCTCAGCTCTTAGTTAGCGGTGAGCGCAGTGCACGCTACGTCCGCTGTGAAAGGGCCTTTATCCTGCATAGTGTGACTCAGAGCAATGGTCCCGGGTCAGTCCTGACTTTGTGTTAAACTAACCCTAAAGTAATAATAGTATTTCTAACCACTGATATACCACAACTTCTACCAGCTACCAAAAGTTAGGGACCTAGCTTGTATGAGCCTTGTGTGACCAACAAGGGAAAGATGGTTCACAACTTCACCTGAGAGTAAAAAGATAGAAAGAGTGAAGAGGTGGAGAGAAACAGAAAGAAGGAAAAACACTCCAGGCCAGCCAAGACTATGACACTATTAGATTTAAAGGTCCAAGATTCAGCTGCATAGCCTTTTTCTTCTGTGAAGCCAGGAAATAAACATCTTTTGAAAACCACAGCTGTTACTTCTCCACCTTCTACTCAGGTTGTTACTTATGAATGTTTTAACTTGGCTGGTTCTTTTCTATCTGAGCCTTTACAACAGTTTATATAACATACCTTGTTCACTTTTATTCTTTGTTTAAATGCTTTCTGTGTAGCATTCACACTCTAATGAGGTCAGTGTCTTAAGCAAGGATATTTGTCATGCAGGTTGGAGTAGCCAGAGCTCGAACCACCAACCTTCGGACTCGAAGATGACCCGCTCTACCTTCTGTAGTAGTAAGCGACCTTATTGCTTACTACTACTGCAACATTGAAAGTGCTTTATAAAACTATTATTATTATTATTATTATTATTATTATTATTAGTATTATTAAAAATAAGGATTTCTTCATACTAAATGAAACTGTGTTTGTTTAATCTGCAAAATTAGTGGCTGAAAGTTTAGATAAATGAAACGAATCGACAAACAGCAGCATTTTTTGGCTCTTCACACATGTTCATTATATTCTGATGATCCTGGATGGAGACAAACTACAGATAAGTGTGTTCAGCCCAACTAGTTTATCTCATTACAGCAGTTTGATGTTTCCCTTTGAATCCCCCTGAAGATACTGACAGTGAAGCACGTACATAATACTCCAGCCTTTCAACTCTGAGCTTATTTAGTTCTATTAATACACTGAAATCTCATTTGTGTCATGAAGAAAGTCTTTAATCAAACAGAATTCAAAGATCAGAAACATTTCATATATGTTGTTGAAACATGAATCATTGTTTCAACAACATATTTATTGTTGTCATAAACAGACAAGAAGACAACCATTTACACACATCAAATAGAAACATGAATCACTTGTAATGATTAGAGGCTTGATAGAATTTCAAATCTAGTTTGGGGAGTCATTCAGTGAGAAAACATGAAAGAATTTTCCATGTGAAAAGGTGGACAGCAGAAACTGAAACTCATCTGCTCCACTGACACCTTCACCGGCAACACCTTTACTTTACCACCACTGTTAATGTATGGAAACATCCTGTGACTGAAAGTGTGTGTGAAGGTGTGTATGTGTGTGTTAGTATCAGGATCAGAGAACGACAGCTTTCCTCTGTTCCAGTCCAGATTCACTCTGATCCTCTGGAGCTTCTTCTCTACTGAGAGATCAGTTTTAACTGATGGTGAGTGTGCTGAGTATTTACCTGTAGAAAACCATAATCTCCACAATCCAGACTCAATGTATCCCTTCCTCTGCACAGACTCTGCTAACACACCCAGAGCCCACCATGTACTGTCTCCAAAATCAACATCCCAGCTGTGAGTCCCTGAGTTAAAGCCCTCAGAGCCCACGACAGAGCAGGAATAATCAAACCTCTCTGGAGTATCAGGAAGCTGCTGTTCATCTCCTCGTCTCACACTGGTCAGATCTTCAGACAGGATGAGTTTTGGATGAGCCGTGTTTGGGTCCAGAATGAGAGGAGTGTAGGAGACCATGTCCTTCATGTTCTTCCAGATGTTGAAGGTCAGGTTGCCCAGGTGTTTGGCCTGGTCTATCAGAGCTCCTGAGGGCAGCTGTGGATCATCCAGCAGGGGGCAGCGCTGGACTCTTTCCACTGCAGCCTTGTAGTTGTGCAGGAATGAGATGTCTTCAGCTCTCAGCTCCTCCTCTGTGGCTCTGACTGTGTCTGAAAGAGCTGCTATCTCTCTGCTCAGAGCCTCCATCTTCTCCTTCATCATCCCACTCTTCTGCTCCTCTTCCTCCCTCAGTGCAGCCAGCCTGGCCTCCTCTTCCTCTGCTAGAAACTGCTGAAGCTTCTTAAACTGCTCCTTAATCTGCCTCTCTGTGTGTCGGGCCTGGACCTTAATGTGTTCTGCTGTTTGATCAAACTTCACTTGAACTTCTTCACAAACCTTTAACTTCTTCTTTAAGGGCTCCAGAGTTTCCTGAAGTTCCTTCTTGTGTTGTTGTGCAGCTTCATCGATGGGTCTGAATCTGTGATTGGTGTGTTTTTCTGAGTCTCTGCAGACGACACACACTGGCTGCTGATGGTCCAGACAGAAGAGTTTGAGTTTCTCAGAGTGCAGACTGCAGAGAGCCTCTGAAGCTCTCTGATCTCTCTCCTGTAAGAACGACTCACACAGGTTCTTTAAAGCCAGGTTTGAAGGTGGTTTTGACCTTGAAGATCTTCTGTTACAAACTGGACACTCGTGTGTTGGTCTCTCTCTCCACCGTCTCTTCAGACAGTCTTTACAGAAGCTGTGGCTACATGACAGAATAACAGGATCTGTGAAGACCTCCTGACAGACCGGACAGCAGAGATCCTCCTCTGATCTGGAAGCCATTGAGTCTGTGAGTGAAGCTGAAAACAGCAGACAGGAAGTACAGTCAGTCCTGGCTCCCCTCCCTCCTCTACGACCTTCACTGAAACTTCCTTTGAGTCGTGTTTTGCTCAAACTCACATTCAGTGTGTGGAGCGTCAGCAGCTTAAAGCAGCAGTGTTGGAGTTTTCCACTTTTCTCTCCTGTAGCTGGACTCACTCAGAGGAAGCTGCTAGTTTGGTCTGAACTCAGTCTGATCGTCTGTGCGTCTCTCTTTACTGAGGCAGAACAACATCCTGTTTCCTGGTTTGTAGCATTTCAGTGACATATAGGCCGGAACATCACTCAGTATGAGTGTGACAGCAGAGTGCAGACGTTTGTCGCAGATCAGAAACGAAACCTTTTCTCAAGCTTAGAAAATAAAGTGTGACTCAGTGGTGCAGCTGCTTGGCAGTTTTTATTTCAGACTTTGTTCTGGTTATTGTTCAGGTTCCACAGCAGTGGGAGTGTAATGCAGTCACACAAACACAGGTGGATTTACTTTGGAGAACTTCAAGACATGTTGAGGATGTGATTTAGCCATTTAAATCAGCTGTATTGGATCAAGGACACATCTAAAACCTACAGGACACCGGCCCTCGAGGCCTGGAGTTTCCCATCCCCGAGTTACTGTAACAGCAGCTACTTTTCCGTCAGACCAACACCAACATCAAATTCTGTCTGACACAAACAACACTTCTAGATGGAGTTTATCCTTTGACTTTAAGTCCTCCTCTTTATTCTCTGAAACACACTTTCATTCATTCATTGATTATTTTAGTCAGAAATGTTGTTTGTTACTATTAAACATGAAATATTAACATTGAAGAAGATGTGATGAAGGAATATTTGCTTGAAAAACAAAAGTATTGTTCATCATGAGTTTTCTGGAGCTCTGTTAAGCCATGTATTAACAACATGTGCATCATAGTGCAAAAGTAACATAACAAAGCTCTGTTCGGACAGTTTCCTTTCAGTCGATTCACTCGGTACAGTATGGGATATCACGCTCCCTTGCATGTCCTGGCTGAAGAAACCTTTATTCACGCCTTTAAGGCAGATGACGTGTGATGACACGCACACGGCCCCGCCTGCACATATAGCCGCTGTCATCACAGTCATCCCTTAGTTCTTACGCTCTTCACCTCGCTGAGAACACCTCTGCTGAGTTGGGCTACCTAGCTGCTGCTAGTTGACGGAGCCCGAAGCCTGTGCATTTTGTCGCCAGCTCCGGCCCTCGACCCTGGAAAGATGGGTGACGTTTGTGGAAAAAGTGCTGGGACGCTTGGCTGTCGCACGGCAAGAGCCTCACCTTTCCGAATCTGGAGCCCCGGCTTCGTCCGAGTCCAAAGACGAGGATTTTCTGGTCGATGTCCCTGCAATTAGCTGGGCTGACCACATGGAATATGTTGACGGGTTAGCCGATGACGAGCCGGAACCATGCAGGAGCGCTGACGGGCTTCAGCAGATGGAAGCTCTGCGCGACATCATCCCCAGACGTCAGCCCAAGCCCAAGCCCGCAGCCAGCTCTCACAGGCCCGCCACTCCTCTAACGACTGGCAAGAGACCGGCGCCCACTGCTGAAGTGGGTGTGCCGCCAGCGAGAGCACATCCTCTGGCCCGAGCTCCACGCCAGTCGGCCTGGAGCAAAGGCCCACCCTTTTACCCCTCTGTTGCCGCACAAGAGGTGCCGCTTAAGTTCTGTTCAGGTTGTCAGCCCCAGAAGGTGCTGCACTTTCCTAACAATGTCTCCCAAGCACAAAACCTTTGCACACAAAATGCCTCAGGTAACTCCCTGTTCAGGTGTGTTAAATGTTCAGGTGACCACATCGAGTGTTCCCGCTGTTTTTCATTGTTGTGCCCCAGAAAAGGTGCCTCCAACAAAATGTATGAATGTACATGTTTCCATGTTACAATCGATAAAGAGTGTTGTTTATTCTCAAACAGTCACAAATGCTCAACCTGCAGGCAGAATGAGCCAGGTCAGGCAGGTGATGCAGTCCCCTGCAGACACACTGGGGGGAGACAACGCCCCGCCAACGGTGCTGCAGGTCAGCCGGCTGGCTGCTCACTTCCCTCAGTGGCGCGCTTGCGCCCCCTCCCTGTGGGTGCTGCGAACCATTGCCATGGGTTACCGGTTGAAGTTCCAGGTCAAGCCGCCTCGTTTCCAAAGAGTTGTAAACACGACTGTCAACACCGAGGCGGCCATGATACTCAGAGAGGAAATAAAGGCGCTATTGCAGAAAAGAGCAATACGAGTGGTCCCCGCTTCGGAGACAGACAAAGGTTGGTACAGCCGTTATTTTGTTGTTCCGAAAAAAGGGGGAGGGCTTCGTCCCATCCTTGACCTGCGAGTCTTGAACACGTCTCTACGAATGTACAGGTTCATGATGCTAACACTCAGACAGCTCTTGAATGCGGTCAGCCCGGGAGATTGGTTTTCAACAATCGATCTTGCAGATGCTTATTTTCATGTGGCTATACACCCGAAACACAGGCAGTTTCTGAGGTTTGCATTTGAGGGCGTAGCCTACGAATACCTAGTGCTGCCCTTCTGGCTGTCGCTTGCTCCTTACCTTTACGAAATGTGCCGAGGCAGCGTTAGCGCCCCTCAGAGAGAGAGGCATCCGCATCTTAGCCTACCTAGACGACTGGGCTCTCGTAGCTTGCTCCAGAGAGCAGGTGGAGACACAGCTGTCACTGGTTCTGTCACACATTCAGACACTGGGGTTCAGTGCGCATGCGCTAACCAGCGTGCAGCCTGTTACAGTTGCTCCTGCTTTTTCTCTTAGTTTAGCTCTGTTTTCTTACATATTCTTTTTTGTCTGACTTGTATTTAATGGAGCACTGTAAAAAAAATGATTTCCCCTAGGGATCAATAAAGTATTCTGATTCTGATTCAGATTCTCTGTGAACTGTCAAAAGAGCTCGCTAATCCCGAGTGAGCAGATTACTTTTCTCGGTTTGGAAATATGCTCGCTTTCCAGCTGCACACGTTTGTCGGAGCACAGAGTGGCCGCGTTTCATCACTCCCTCGCTCAGTTTCAGCTGGGACGCAGACTGCGTTTCCAGACGATATTAAGCTTGTTGGGCTTGATTTCATCTATGATCGCCATAGTACCACTTGGACTGTTAGAAATGAGAGCGTTTCAACGCCGGACTCTCTCTCACCGTTTGTGTGCATCCCGGTAACCGCATCTTGCATGCTAGCTCTCAGTCCTTGGCGGGAGCCCAGGCTGCTGCATCAGGGCTCTCGGATTGGGAGGGTGTTGTTTCGCAAGGTGGTGTCCACAGATGCTTCCCTAAGAGGGTGGGGAGCGCTGTGCGAGGGTGCATCAGTGAGAGGGATCTGATCCGCAGCCCAGTCCCAGCTGCACATCAACCACTTAGAGCTGTTAGCAGTTTTCTTAGCTCTAAAGCATTTTCATCCAGTCCTGGAGGGCCAGCATGTCTTAGTCAGGACGGACAATTCAACAGTGGTGTCTTACATAAACAGGCAGGGAGGAACACGCTCTCTTCCCCTGTTGAAGCTGTCTCACTCTCTGGTGTTATGGTGCAGTGTTCATTTTCTGTCTCTGAGAGCCACCCATGTCCCGCGCCACCTGAACCCCGGGCTGGACCTTCTCTCCAGGGGGGGGTCCTCTGGTGAGAGAATGGAGGTTACACCCTTTAATAGTGGCTCAGATTTGGGACCTATTTGGCAATGTGCAAATAGATCTTTTTGCTTTCAGGGTAAATACTCACTGCCTCCTGTTCTTCTCCATAATCGACCACGATGCACCCTTGGGCTTGGACGCACTAGAGCACCAATGGCCAGACGTGTTCCTGTATGTATTTCCCCCGGTGGAAATGATATCTCCAGTTCTAGAGAGAGTGCGTCGGCATTCCCTCTCTCTGATTCTAGTGGCCCCTTGGTGAACCACAAGGTCTTGGTATGCAGAGATAATCAGCCTGCTAGCAGTGAGTCTTTGGCAGCTTCCTCTCCGCAGGGATCTCCTCTCTGAGGCAGGAAGAGAAGTGTTTCATCTGCGCCCAGATCTGTGGCACCTTCATGCTTACCTGCTGAGAGGTTAAACTTGATTGCTAAGGGCTTGCCACCTAGTGTGATAGCGACAATTCAGAGTGCTAGGGCCACATCTACTAGAGGCTTGTACGCTTACAAATGGCGAGCCTTCGAGCAATGGTGCCAGGACCGCCACACTCTCCCATTTCAGTGCTCTGTTGTAGATGTTGTCTGTGAAGGTTCTCAGTCATCCAGGTCATCGTAGTCTAAGGAGCTTGGAAAAGCGTCTGGACTTTTTGAGTTGCTTGAAGACGTTTCACCTCTCATCCGAGAAGCTTCTTCAGTTCTAAGGGTCCAATTGGTGGGGAGTCCCAGATTTAAACCCAGTGGGAGTTTCCCCCCAAAGAGGGACAAAGGACCCCCTGATGATCCTCTAATCACATGAGCCAAGATGTGAAAGCAGGTGTGGGTCCTAATCAGCCAGGGTTTCGGGTGAGCTCATTGTGAAACCTGGCCCCACCCTATCATGTGATTTCCTGAGGTCAGATGGCCCAGGATGTAAATGGGTGTTAAGGCATCTAGGAAGGGATCTCAAAACAGGATTATAGATGGCAGACAGTTGGTGTCATAAATCACCGCCTCTGTTCAAAGATGGTTGTTCACAGTGGACGTAAATGGCTTCTTTCACTCCTCTTTCAAACCATCTCTCCTCTCTGTCCAAAATGTGAACATTGGCATCCTCGAAAGAGTGACCTTTGTCCTTTAGATGCAGGTGGACTGCTGAGTCTTGTCCTGTGGAGGTGGCTCTTCTATGTTGTGCCATGCGCTTGTGAAGTGGCTGTTTGGTTTCTCCGATGTAGAGGTCTGGGCATTCCTCGCTGCACTGTACAGCATACACCACATTGTTCAGTTTGTGTTTAGAGGTTTTGTCTTTCGGGTGAACCAGTTTCTGTCTGAGTGTGTTGCTGGGTCTGAAGTACACTTGGGATGTCGTGTTTGGAGAAAACTCTCCTGAGTTTCTCTGATACACCGGCTACATAGGGGATGACAATGTTGTTGCGTCTGTCTTTCTTATCCTCCCTCGCTGGTGTCTGATCTTCTTTTCTGTGCATCTTTGCTGACTTTATAAACGCCAATTAGGATAACCGCATGTTTTAAGTGCTTCCTTTACATGTGTGTGTTCCTTCTTTTTCCCTTCAGGCTTAGAGGGAACATGTTCTGCCTGGTGGTGTAGGGTCCTAATTACTCCAAGTTTGTGTTCCAGAGGGTGATGGGAGTCAAAGAGGAGGTACTAGTCCCTGTGTGTGGGCTTACGGTAAACTTCAATGTTGAGGTTGCCATTCTCTTCGATGTGCACAGCGCAGTCCAGGAAAGGCAAGCAGTTGTCCTTTGTGTCTTCCCTGGTGAACTTGATGTTTTCATCCATGGCATTAATGTGCGCAGTGAAGGATTCCACTTCTTGTGTTTTGATTTTGACCCAGGTGTCGTCTACATATCTGTACCAGTGGCTGGGTACTCGCCCTTTAAAAAAGACCAGGAGCCTTTCTTTCCTCTTCCTCCATGTAAAGGTTGGCTACAACAGGTGACACGGGAGAGCCCATGGCGCAGCCATGTTTTTCTCTGGTGGGACTTAGTTGGTTTTTGTTTATTATTTTGGCCTGGGTTCACCCTGGAGCTATGCTTCTTGCCCTTCAATAAAGTCACTTTTTTTTTTACTTACAACTGGCTTTGGATGTTTGGCTTGGGAATCAGGGAGGGTACTCTCTCTCCTCCAACCTTTATATGCGTCTCTACACGCCTAGACTAGGGGCATAACATAAATGGGGGCTTGTCCCTTTTTGTTCGTGTGATTGGTTCGTTTCCTTTCCGCGTTTGCTGTGGGTGGGGGGACGTCATTGAGGGTGTGTGGGAGGATGGAGAGTTTCATTCGTCTATGCGTTGGGCGCGAGTTTTACGGCCCTGGAGTGAGTTGATGCGGTTAGTTGTCTACGGTATTGTTTTGCTTTTTTGCTTTGCTCGTGATGTCGTTTGACATGGATGATTTTGCACAACAGCCCTCCATTGACAAGTTGGAACGGTGGACAAAAGCAGATCTGTTGGTAGTGGCTAATTTGTTCAATGTGGATGTTCTGTTGCATTCTAGGAAGGCAGAAATTAAGAAATGTTTGATAGAGAAACTGGTGGACAGGGGAGTGTTTGGGGGGCTGAAAACTTCGCCGAGTGGGTCTGGGAGTTTGGAGACGGCAGTGGGGGCGGAAGCTGCTGGGGCCGTCCTTCCCAGGGCCGTCACCGTTCAATCTCCTAAATTTGACCCAACTGGCCAGGTTGCGGCGGGTTTGGTGACAGAAGATCTCAAGCTTGCCCTTCGCTTGAAGGAGGTGGAGCTGGCGGCCAAGGCTAAGGAAGTCGAGCTCGTGCATCTTCGCATACGAGCTATGGAGCTGGATCCTTCTCAAGCGAGGGACGCTGTTCCCGTACCTGTGAGTACAATCCCCGACACTTCCACTGTAGACCAGTTTAACGCTAGCAAGCAAAATGTTTTGGTACCTCCTTTTAGCGAGAGGGAGGTTGATTCCTATTTCACTGCTTTTGAGCACATCGCAACCCTTTTTAAATTCCCAAAGGATGTCTGGAGTCTGTTGTTGCAATGCAAAATAGTAGGAAGAGTGCAGGAGGTTTGTGTGAGTCTTTCCATTGCTGATAGTCTGGATAATGAGATTGTCAAATCCACTATTTTGTGGGCTTAAGAATTAGTCCTGGAGGCGTATCGGCAAAAGTTTCGTGCCTGTAGCAAGTCCGACAGTCAAACATTTTGTGAGTTTGCACGTGAGAAAGCTGTCTTATTTGGCAAGTGGTTGGCTGCTATTCCTGTGTCAGATCACAAATGTTTTTATTGTCATGAAATCGGTCACCTCGTCGCTGCTTGCCCATCACTACAGCACAAGGAGCAGGCTCACAAGGTAAGGAAGCCAAAAAGTGTGGGTTTTGTTCGTTCTATGTCTGCTTCCAATTCACCTAGCAATGAAGTGGGAAGTGGCAGCCTTGATGACAGCTACCGTCCCTGTGTGTCGGAAGAGTTTGTTTCTTTGAACGGAACAGAGGAGGATCGGGTGCCGATCACGATTTTGCGTGACACTGGAACAGACACTCATTTTGAGGGGTATTTTACCTTTTTCTGATGACTCTTTTTGAGGTTCGGATGCTCTTGTCTTGGGAGTAAAAATGGATGTATTGCGAGTGCCACTACACAATGTTTTTCTTCAATCACCGCTCGTTTCGGGTTTGGTAACGGTTGGAGTGCGCGATCATTTGCCAGTGCCCGGAGTTGCGATGATTCTGGGGAATGACTTAGCGAACGGGAAAGTGTTTTCTACTCTGAGAGTGATTGAGAATCCTGTGCCTGATACTTTGTTATCTGACCATGCTGCTGAGCGATCCCCCTCTGTTTTCCCCGCTTGCGCTGTAACTCGCGCGCACAAGCGCAAGTATGGTGATGTTGATCTGTCTGATTCTTTTCTCTGTGCTGGTGGTGAGCTGGAGTCTGAATCTAAAACCTGTGACCCGCTGATGGGCGACCCGAGTCGATGCCCATCAGTGACGTCTCTCTGCCTTTGGGAGTTAATAAAAGGGATTTTGTTTTGGCAAAACACAGTGACCCGACTCTGGTGGGTTGTTTTTCAGCTGCCACGAGCATCCTCGTGTTTATAGTGTTGAGGGTGATGTGTTGATGCGTACCTGGTATCCGCCTAAAGCTGGTGATCTGGGCTGGAATGTGTCTAAGCAGGTTCTGGTGCCCCAACAGTACCGACACAACGTTCTTAGTCTTGCCCATGATGATTTTTCCGGACATTTAGGTATTAGGAAAACTTACCACCACATTCTGTGCCATTTCTTTTGGCCAGGATTGAAGAATAACGTTGCTAAGTATTGTTGTTCTTGTCACACCTGTCAGATTAGCGGTAAGCCTAACCAAGTCATTCCACCCGCTCCATTACACCATATCCCAGTTTTAGGATAACCGTTTGGACACATACTCATCGACTGTGTTGGTCCACTTCCTAAGACAAAATCGGTCCACCAGTACCTCTTGACTTTGATGTGTGTTGATACACATTTTCCCGAGGCAATTCCATTGCGCACCCTTAAAGTTAAATCAGTTGTTAAGGCGTTAGTAAACTTCTTTTCCACTTTCGGGTTACTGAAAACTGTCCAATCGGACCAAGGCTCTAATTTCATGTCTAAGATTTTTGCTCAAGTTTTGCAATCACTTGGCATTAAACATCAGAAATCTAGTGCCTATCATCTGGAGTCGCAAGGTGCACTCGAGCGGTTTCATCACACATTGAAATCTATGTTGCGGAAATTTTGCCTTGAGTCTGAAAGGTAGTGGGATGAGGGGTTGCCGCTGCTCCTCTTAACGGTGAGGGAAAGCATGCAGGAGTTGCTAGGATTTAGCCCTGCGGAGCTGGTGTTCGGTCACACAGTGCGTGGCCCGTTGCGACTGCTCAAGGAGGATTTCCTGTCCGACACAGATGCTCCTAAGGAAAATGTGTTGGATTATGTGAGTTCTTTTAGAGAGCGTTTGCATAAAGCATGTGCAATCGCACGCGATGCTCTCGTTGCAGCGCAGGGTAAGATGAAGAGGAAGTTTGATAAGAAAGCTGTGCAAAGGAAATTTGAGGTTGGTGATAAAGTTTTAACACGGTCCCAGGTGCTTCCCTCCAGGGAAAGTTCAGTGGTCCGTATACAATGCAGGCAAAATTGAGTGACATGGATTATGTCATAGACACCCCAGAGCGAAGGAAAAAGTGTTGTGTGTGTCATATTAATATGATGAAGCCATACTTTGTAATGATCACCTCTTTTTGAGTGTTTTAATCAACTGTCACGGGGTTTGGGCAGGTAAGGGCAGCACAGAATGGAGCTGATGATCCACAGAAGCACAGATATCCAAGGAAGAACTTTGAGTCATTTTTCCAGGAGATAACAGGCTTTTTATGGTAAAAAATTTTGTACTTGTAAATCAAATGCGTAGTTGTGAACTTTTTTAACCTTGCAAACCAAAATGTCTGAAAATTTTATGTTTGTGCATCTATAGATAAAAAGAAGTTACAATTTTTTTTTCTTAAGGCCTCAATAATATACAAAGCAAAACCCTACGTGTAAAACTCTGCACTCAAGTTGCCTGGCTGTGTGTGAGTTTCAACTTGCGAGTACGACCCAATTGTTTTTTGTTTTTGTTTTGTTTTTGTTTTTTCCTCTATTCACCCTACTCACTCCTCCCCACCCCCAACAACAGCATCCAATACACAATCAACACAAGGCTCCAGCCTGTCTCTCTCAACCACCCAGGTTAGGAGGGAACTGAGGAGGATTAATGGCAAGAAGGCAGCGGGCCCAGATGGCATCAGCTCAAGGGTCGTCAGGTCCTGCGCGGACCAACTGTGTGGGGTGATCGAGCACCTCTTCAACCTGAGCCTGAGGCTGGGAAGAGTCCCACAGCTCTGGAAAACCTCCTGTGTTGTTCAAGTACCAAAGACTTCACGCCCCAAGGACCTCAACAGCTACAGGCCGGTGGGTCTGACATCCCACCTGATGAAGACCCTGGAGCGGTTGGTCCTGGCTCAGCTTCAGCGCCTTGTGAGCTCATCACTGGACCCACTTCAGGTTGCCTAGGGAGCACTGTGAGAATCATGTTCTTTGATTTCTCCAGTGCCTTCAACACTATTCTTCCCTCGGTTCTGAAGGACAAGCTGGAGAACTCAGGAGTGGACCATCACCTCACTACCTGGATTCTGGACTACCTCACCGACCGACCACAGTATGTGAGGACTCAGGGCTGTGTGTCGGGCAGGGTCGTCTGCAGTACGGGGGCCGCACAGTGAACGGTTCTGGCTCCGTTGCTCTTCACCATCTACACTGCAGACTTCTCCCACAACTCCACCCAGTGCATCCTGCAGAAGTTCTCTGATGACTCTGCAATAGTCGGCCTCATCACTGATGGGGATGACAGGGAGTACAGAGGACTGACTCAAGACATTGTGGACTGGTGCCAGCTGAACTACCTCCAGATCAATGCCAGTAAAACCAAGGAGCTGGTGGTAGACTTCCGCAGGCACAAGCATCCTCCACTGCAACCACTGAACATCCAAGGTATGGACATTGAGGCTGTGGACAGCTACAGGTACCTCGGTGTTCATCTGAACAACAAACTGGACTGGACTCATAACTCAGACGCCCTCTACAGGAAAGGGCAGAGCAGACTGTACCTGCTGCGGAGACTCAGGTCGTTTGGAGTGGAGGGCCCTCTCCTGAAGACCTTCTATGACTCTGTGGTGGCCTCAGCCATCTTCTATGGTGTGGTCTGCTGGGGGGGCAGCATCTCTGCTGGGGACAGGAAGAGACTGAACAGGCTGATCCGAAGGGCCAGCTCTGTTCTAGGATGCCCTCTGGACCCAGTGGAGGTGGTGAGTGACAGGAGAATGGTGGCTAAGCTGTCATCCCTGTTGGACAACATCTCCCACCCCATGCAGGAGACTCTGACAGCACTGAGCAGCTCCTTCAGTGGGAGACTGCGGCACCCACGGTGTGGGACGGAGAGATTTCGCAGGTCTTTCCTCCCCACTGCTGTCAGACTCCACAATAAAGACTTTTGCAGCTGATCATACACACAAACCCACACATGTGCAATAAGACTGCTATATGTGCAATTCTTCTTCTGACGAAGTTGTATTTTTGTATTTTCCTACTCAGTTGTACATAGCATTTGTATTTCTATTTTATTCTATTGTATATAGTATTTTATTTTATTTTATTGTATTTTATTGCATTCCAGTGTTTTCTAATTTCTCCTACATAACTTTGCACTTTTGCTTGAACAAAACAAATATCCCACCTGTGGGACTAATAAAGGTCATCTTATGTTATCTTATCTTTTACCCAATTTTTTTCTTCCTTTCAGCTGATTGTTCATGTCAATCCCAAATTTAAAACTCCAAAAATAAGATGCAGGCGCATCTAGTACAGGGCTGCCACACAAAGAAACAACAGAGCATAGAGCGTAGCCAGCACTACAAATTTTGGATCCTCAGCTCTTAGTTAGCGGTGAGCGCAGTGCACGCTACGTCCGCTGTGAAAGGGCCTTTATCCTGCGTAGTGTGACTCAGAGCAATGGTCCCAGGTCAGTCCTGACTTTGTGTTAAACTAACCCTAAAGTAATAATGTTATTTCTAACTACTGATATACCACAACTTCTACCAGCTACCAAAAGTTAGGGACCTAGCTTGTATGAGCCTTATCGTTTATATAAAGATCCTCCAGCTTCAAACTGTATTACCCTTCCAGGACCCGAAGCTCAATAAACCACCCCTCCAACAGCCAAACCATATTTTCTCTGATTGGATTGATCAGCTGAAAGGAAGAAAAAATTGGGTGAAAATTCGTACTTGTATATTGAAATCCACACACAGCCAGGGAACTTGAGCCCGGAGCTTTACATGTAGTTTTTTGCTTTGTATTTGTATCCAGACCTTAACAAAGAAACTTGTAACTTGTGTAAATATTTTTTACAAACACAAATTTTCATCTATAGATGCACAAACATAAATTTTTCAGATGTTTTGGTATGCAAGGTTACAAAACTCAGTACACAAATACGCATTTGATTTACAAGTACAAAATATTTATGACCACAATTTGAGCCCATCAAAGATTCACCTGGAGACAGATGAGAAGGCTGAGATACTAACAGAGCAGGAAGAGAGGAAACAAGGTAAAAAAAAGAACGGGGGGGGGGCTGAACCAGGAAAACCCCAGCCAAAGTGTGACCAACTAGGGAAAGATGGTTCACAACTTCACCTGAGAGTAAAAAGATCAGTGTCTTAAGCAAGGAGATTTGTCATGCAGGTTGGAGTAGTCAGAGCTCGAACCACCAACCTTCGGACTCGAAGATGACCCGCTCTACCTTCTGAGCTCCAACCCCTTAACAACTTTTATACAAACAAGTTTCTTGTTGTTCATTTAATAAATGTCTTGATTAGATCTCTAAGAAGTTATGACCTTATTACTTACTACTACTGCTACATTGAAAGTGCTTTATAAAACTATCATTATTATTATTATTATTATTATCATTAATGAGGATTTGTTCATACTAAATGAAACCGTGTTTGTTTAATCTGCAAAATTAGTGGCTGAAAGTTTAGATAAATGAAACGAATCGACAAACAACAGCATTTTTTGGCTCTTCACACATGTTCATTATAATCTGATGATCCTGGATGGAGACAAACTACAGATAAGTGTGTTCAGCCCAACTAGTTGATCTCATTACAGCAGTTTGATGTTTCCCTTTGAATCCCCCTGAAGATACTGACAGTGAAGCACGTACATAATACTGCAGCCTTTCAACTCTGAGCTTATTTAGTTCTATTAATACACTGAAATCTCATTTGTGTCATGAAGAAAGTCTTTAATCAAACAGAATTCAAATATCAGAAACATTTCATATATGGAGTTAAACATGAATCATTGTTTCAACAACATATTTATTGTTGTCATAAACAGACAAGAAGACAACAACAAACTGCTCCTCCCATTCAACACATGTCAGTCCATATCCCAGCAAACTAACTCATCTCCATTTACACACATCAAATAGAAACATGAATCACTTGGAATGATTAGAAACTTGATAGAATTTCAAATCTAGTTTGGGGAGTCATTCAGTGAGAAACAGTGAAATGATTTTCCATGTGAAAAGGTGGACAGCAGAAACAGAAAGAAACAGTGAGAACTAAAAGAGAAACAAAGAGCTTTGGAACAACGAGGCAGCAGGAGGACAGCTGCAGTTTAACAGCTTCAATTCACTGACAGGAAACAACATTAGAAACATCATCATCCTCAACTCATCTGCTCCACTGACACTGACACCTTCAACGGCAACACCTTCACTTTACCACCAGTGTTAATGATTGGAAACATCCTGTGAGTGAAAGTGTGTGTCAAAGTGTGTATGTGTGAGTTAGTATCAGGATCAGAGAACGACAGCTTTCCTCTGTTCCAGTCCAGATTCACTCTGATCCTCTGGAGCTTCTTCTGTACTGAGAGATCGGATTCTGCTGATGGTGAGTGTGCTGAGTATTTACCTTTATTGAACCATATTACCCATAATCCAGGCTCTATGCGTCCCTTCCTCTTCACAGATTCTGCTAACACACCCAGTCCCCACCATGTACTGTCTCCAACTTCAACATCCCAGCTGTGAGTCCCTGAGTTAAAGCCCTCAGAGCCCAGGACAGAGCAGGAATGATCAAACCTCTCTGGATTATCAGGAAGCTGCTGCCTCTCTCCTCCTCGTCTCACACTGGTCAGATGTTCAGACAGGATGAGGTCTGGGTTTGCAGTGTTTGGGTCCAGAATGAGAGGAGTGTAGGAGACCATGTCCTTCATGTTGTTCCAGATGTTGAAGGTCAGGTTGCCCAGGTGTTTGGCCTGGTCTATCAGAGCTCCTGAGGGCAGCTGTGGATCATCCAGCAGGGGGCAGCGCTGGACTCTTTCCACTGCAGCCTTGTAGTTGTGCAGGAATGAGACGTCTTCAGCTCTCAGCTCCTCCTCTGTGGCTCTGACTGTGTCTGAAAGAGCTGCTATCTCTCTGCTCAGAGCCTCCATCTTCTCCTTCATCATCCCACTCTTCTGCTCCTCTTCCTCCCTTAGTGCAGCCAGCCTGGCCTCCTCTTCCTCTGCTAGAAACTGCTGAAGCTTCTTAAACTGCTCCTTAATCTGCCTCTCTGTGTGTCGGGCCTGGACCTTAATGTGTTCTGCTGTTTGATCAAACTTCACTTGAACTTCTTCACAAACCTTTAACTTCTTCTTTAAGGGCTCCAGAGTTTCCTGAAGTTCCTTCTTGTGTTGTTGTGCAGCTTCATCGATGGGTCTGAATCTGTGTTTGGTGTGTTTTTCTGAGTCTCTGCAGACGACACACACTGGCTGCTGATGGTCCAGACAGAAGAGTTTGAGTTTCTCAGAGTGCAGACTGCAGAGAGCCTCTGAAGCTCTCTGATCTCTCTCCTGTAAGAACGACTCACACAGGTTCTTTAAAGCTCGGTTTAAAGGTGGATCATACACTGATATTTTATTACAAACTGGACACTCACGTATCTGTTTTTTTCTCCACCATCTCTTCAGACAGTCTTTACAGAAGCTGTGGCTACATGACAGAAGAACAGGATCTCTGAAGACCTCCTGACAGACCGGACAGCAGAGATCCTCCTCTGATCTGGAAGCCATTGAGTCTGTGAGTGAAGCTGAAAACAGCAGACAGGAAGTACAGTCAGTCCTGGCTCCCCTCCCTCCTCTACGACCTTCACTGAAACTTTCTTTGAGTTGTGTTTTTGCTCAAACTCACCTTCAGTGTGTGGAGCGTCAGCAGCTTGAAGCAGCAGTGTTGGAGTTTTCCACTTTTCTCTCCTGTAGCTGGACTCACTCAGAGGAAGCTGCTAGTTTGGTCTGAACTCAGTCTGATCGTCTGTGCGTGTCTCTTTACTGAGGACGAAGAACTTCCTGTTTCCTGGTTTGTCGCATTTCAGTGACATAGAAGCCGGAACTTCATTCAGAGTGTGACAGAGTGCAGACGTTCATTGCAGATCAGAAACGAAACCTTTTTACAAGCGTAGAAAATAAAGTGTGACTCAGTGGTGCAGCTGTTTGGCAGTTTTTATTTCAGACTTTGTTCTGGTTATTGTTCAGGTTCCACAGCAGTGGGAGTGTAATGCAGTCACACAAACACAGGTGGATTTACTTTGGAGAACTTCAAGACATGTTGAGGATGTGATTTATTTAAATCAGCTGTGTTGGATCAAGGACACATCTAAAACCTACAGGACACCGGCCCTTGAGGCCTGGAATTTCCCATCCCTGAGTTACTGTAACAGCAGCCACTTTTCCATCAGACCAACACCAACATTAAATTCTGTCTGACACAAACAACACTTCTAGATGGAGTTTATCCTTTGACTATAAGTCCTCCTGGTTACAAGTGTGTACAAAGATAAAGTTATTCTAAGAACTCAAAGCTGAGGTTCCTCTTTTCTAAGTCTGTATGTTCTCAGAACAGAGGAAGCTGTTTGTTGCTAAATAGGTTTATCACACAAAAGTTGTTATATGAAAAGTCACGTAGACATGTGGTTTGCTTAGGGCACATTTCATGTAACTAATCACACTATGTACAATTTTCTTTTAACAGCATTAAATTAGACTGTATGACTGTATTTGCATTTAACCATCACAATGAATGAACTATTTAAATAAATTAACTATTTATATAGCCAGGGCTACATAAGTGTAAAGAGTGCAGCAACATACATGTTTTAGTGTATGTTGGGGTGGCTGTAGCTCAAGCGGTAGAGCACCTACAGACCTCCGATCACCTACTGATCGAAATGTTAGTGGTTCAATCCCTGGCTCCAGTCTGCATGCCAAGTGTCCTTGGACAAGATATTAGTATCCCTGGGTAAGTTGGTCATTGGAGTATGAATGTCTGAATGTAGTTAGGAGGCACTAGGTATAGCAGAGACGAAAATATGACTCAAACCACTGAAGTGTGTCATAATAAGCAACATGCAGTGACACATGATACACAGGAATATGAGCGTGAACACAGCCTGTCATGTACAGATGTGCTCATGTGGTCTGGTTTAACAGCAGATTTCTTTACATGCAGAGAAGTTCCTGCCTCTTTCACACAAGCAGTGGACAAATATATATTTTTGGGAATATTTCTTCTTTAAAGTATGATGTGAGCCATGTGCTGATATCACTGCTTCTGTCCAATCATCAGTGTCCTTCGATCTCTGATGAATAGTAAGATGTTCTAGCTTTACAGCTTTTTATAGAGCAACATACTGTTTTTCCGGGCTAAATGAAGATCTTCTGCATTACTGAGACATCTTCAGCTTATGAATTATCTGCTTTAAGGTTTCTGAGTTATACCAGGGAGTCAAATTCCTCTGATTTAAGGCGTTCTCCTTTAGAGGAGCCACAGTATCCAGAGCTGTACACAATGAGGATGAAACTGTCATGGTTCAGGGTCAACTGATTCAGTATTTTGAGTTGTATATAGTGTTGGGTCTTCAGTGTTAAAGTCCCCCTGTGTTAAAGTCTCCCTCTCCTTTGTTTATCCCAGTTACGTCTTTGTGTCTTGTCTCCATTTTCTGTCCTCCTTGCGTTTCATTCCATGTTTTCCCAGCCCGTCACTTGTGATGGGAAATTCTACTCTCTACTTTACCCTCACATTTAGATTTATGTGGTTAGAATTTCACTGTATGATTTTTGTGTAACCTTTTCATGCCTAGATGAAGTATGTGTATGTGTCAGTATGACCTCGTGAAATAAAAAACAGCTTAGCTAAGCCTTACAATGTTTCACTTTGTTATCTGATAACCGCTTTGCTCAAAAGAATGAAGCTCAGAGCCAGCGCCAGGTGCTTGTCATGGTTCTGGGTCCGTTGGACCCAGTATTTTGAGTTTATTATGCTTTGGTTTATTTTGCATCTGGGATTGTTTTCTTGTTCTCTTGTTGTGGTTTGATTATGATGATGTCTATTATTAGAGTTTCATGTTTCTGTTTATTTATGTTTAAGGAATTGTTCTCAGTTGTATCTCACGTTTAGTTTAGTTCAGGTTCCTTGTGTCATTCTCTGTCTGTCTCTCAGTGTCAGGTCTGCGTCTTGGTGTAGTGTTCTTGTTTCCTGTTTTATTGTGAAGGTCTGCGTCTCATGTGAGTGTGTTCAGTTTTACCTCTTGTCTCGTCTCATTAATTACTCCCAGCTGTGTCCACCACCTGTGTGTAATCTCCCTGTGTTTCTCTGTGGCCGTTTCTCAATTCTCAAGTACGCGAGTACGTACTCGCGTTCTCGGTGAGTACGTACTTGCCGAGAACGCGAGCACGGACTCGCGATATGTACAATTGGAACACCTGCGTACGTGATGATGTCACAGGTCTGGAGTTTTTACTGCCGTCCCCTCTTAATTTAACTGTGAGTAACATGTGATGAAGCTTAACTGTGATCACAGCCAAACCGGTTTACTCAGGAACAAATAAAACACTGAAATAAACCAAACATTAACATTTAGAAGTGATCTAAGTGACTTATATATCATTTTTAACCTCAGTAGTGAAACCTCTATTAATAAAAATAGTGTACATGTACATACGTGTACATACCTTAATAAAAACAAGCAGGTGAGATGTTAGAACGCTTTTATTTCTATTTTAGTGGACACTCAATACTATAGACAGCTGCTGGGGTTTCTTTAACCTGAGTAGTGAGAAGACCGCGAGCGGGGGGAGGGGGGTTGAAAACGATGTGCCGGGAGTCCGCTGTTGAGTTTTGGACGAAATGCATTCTGGGATATTTAGCTGTACCAAGTCCACACCGATGCATGCTCGATAAAACGGGCGGAGCGAGAACACATCCGGGACTTTTTTGCGTTCTCGGCTTGATGCGTACTTCGAATTGGAACAGTACTTGGTCTCCGACTGATGACGTATCACGAGTACACGAGAACGCAAGTACGCACAAGTACGCATATTGATAAACGCCCTGTGTGTATTTTAGTCACGTCTTTAGTCATTGTAGTTGCTGGTCCGTCTGTGTATCCACCATGTTTTATCCGTGTGTCCCCTGCCGTCATCATTATAGTCTTCCTTCTTTCATGTCCAGGTTCGTGTTCTTGTTCATGCTCAGTAGTTTAGTTGTCCCAGTATAGTTTAGTTCTCCGTTTTGCCGTTTGCCTGCCTTTATTTCGTATTCAATAAATCACCTTCACACCTTCACGCCTGCCTGTATTTGGATCCTTCCTTACCTTTTCCACACGGCTCTTCTCACTCGCCGTGACAGTGCTGGCCTGGGAAAAGATAGCGGGAGTCTTCTTTATTCAGCAACAGCCGGGTTGGACAAAAGACTGTTGTAACTGAAAGATACACAGAGTTTGTGCAATATTATAAAAGGTGTGCTGCGATGCGCCAAGGCCAGAGTGCTAATAACTTAGACCTGTGATGTTTTGATGTGTGTATCCCTTTTCCTGAGCACAGTAATAAATAGCTTGACCACAGCTCTTTCCATGTTGCAGACTATTTACAAAAATTCCAAAACACATGTCTCTCTCCGTTTCTCTCTCATGTGTCCTCACTCCCTCTTGTGTCTGCCTTTTCTCAACCCCTGTGTCAAGCTCCTACTGTCACAGTCCATGTTTCACCATGTTCCTGTTTTATTTTGACAGTCTTGTGTTTCTTGTGCAGTGTGTTTAGTTTTACTTCCCCTGTGGCGTCTTGTTTATTTGTCTCAGCTGTGTTCCCTACGTGTTTCTACTTCCATGATCACACTTGTATCTGTTTATTGTGTAAGCTGTCAGTCATTTGTCATCAGGTATTACATATAGATACACATTACATACAAAATTTGCCAGAGGAACCCACCCGAGGGATTTACAAAGTCACTATCAGCCAATCACATAGCAGCAACTCAGTCATTTAGACATGGTGATACAATAAAGACATCAATGAAGTTCAAACTGAGCATCAGAATGAAGAAGAAAGATGATTTAAGGGACTTTGAACATGAGGGGCTGGTCTTGGTGTTTCAGAAACTGCTGATCTGCTGGGAGTTTCCCACACATGCATCACTAGAGTTTACAGAGGATTGTTGTAAAAACAGAAAATAGCGAGAAAGTGTTTTGTTGAGCTCAGAGGTCAGAGGAAAATGGACAACCTGCCTCATGTTAATAGGACGGCAATAGCGAGTCAAATAACCACTTATTACAACCAAGATCTGCACAAGAGCATCTCTGAGTACTCAGACCACTGAACCTTGAAGCAGACAGACTACAGCAGCAGAAGACCACACCAGGTGCTGCCTCTGTCAGCTAAGAACAGGAAACTGAGGATACGTTTCACACAGACTCACCAAAAGTGGAAAAATATTTCCTGGTCTCATGAGTCTCAATTTCTTCTTAAATATTCAGATGGTTTCATTTTAGTTTAGACAACATGAAAATAGTAAGCCAGTAACCAGTAAGTAATATTAAGTTTGTTGAGTTTAGTAAACTTTGGTGAAATTAGAATACCAAGGAAAAAATAACACTTAAAGAATTATTGCAACCACCGAATATTTCAGACAGTTGGCTACTGGGGGGAGCTAACATAAGAGTTATGAGTTATAAGATAATAAGAATAATAATAATAATAACTAGAAAAATTTGCATTTCCTGCGAAAATGCTGTGTGGATGCCGGAACGCTGAAGCTGTCTGCTGAAAATGACTGAAAAAGATGAAAAGCTGCAAACATTGTATGGCAGTAAAGAAACTGAAAAATTATGCTGAAAACAAGTGAAGAAGCAGGATCTTTTGCTGAAAAGAGGTGAAAAGGCAAAGATTCTGCTTAAAAGGGGTACAGAAGTTCAAATTTGCACTGAAAAGAGGTGAAAAGGTTCCTTCTGAAATGAGCAGAAGATACTGAGATTTGTACTGATAAGAGGTAAAAGGCTGAAAATTCTGCTTAAAATAGGTGAATCAGCAGAATTTCTCCTGAAAAGAGGTAAAGAAGTAGAACGTTGCACTGAAAACAGGTGAATCAGCAGAATTTCTGCTAAAAAATAGATTTCTGTTGAAAACACCTGAAAAAGCTGGGATTTGTGCTGAAAAGGGGTGAAAAAACTCACAATTCTGCTGAAACGGGGTGAAGAACGGGTTTTGGGGTGTTGAGAAGAGTTAAATAAGTTGAACTTATATATTTGGGTACAAATACTATGATTTGGCAATAATACTGTGTTTTAGCACAACTACTGAGATTTGATTGAAATACTATGATTTAGAAGAAATATTATGACTTTGTACAAATACAATGTTTTGGCACAAATAATATGATTTGGTTCGAATGCTATGATTTGAAACAAATAATATGACTTGGCAGAAATACTATTATTTAGTAGAAATACTGTGATTTACAAGAAGTACAATGTTTCTGCAAAAATACTATGATTTTGCAGAAATGCTATGCCTTAGTAGTAATACTATAACATCACAGATATATGATGATTTTGCAGACATTCTGGTTTTACACAAATACTATAATGTGGCAGAAATAATATGTTTTAGCACAAATACAATGATTTGCTATTAATATTATGATTTGGCACATATATACTATATTCAGCAGATTTACTATAACAAAACAGAAAGTCTACGACTTAGTAGTAATACTATAACATAATGGATATACTATGATTTTACAGACAGTCTATGTTTTTGCACAACTAGCATAATATGGCAGAAATACTATGATTTGGCACAAGTACTATGTTTTAGTTTAAATACTCTTATTGGCAGAAATACTATGCCTTAGTAGTAATACTATAACATAACAGATATACTGTGATTTTGCAGACATTCTATGTTTTTGCACAAATACTACAATTGGGCAGAAATACTATGTTGAGGCACAAATACTATGATTTGCTATAAATACTATGATTTGGCACATATACTATATTCAGCAGATATACTATAACATAACAGAAATTCTACGACTTAGTAGTAACACTATAACATAGCAGAAATTTTAATTGGACACAAATACTCTAATTTGGCACAAATACAATTATTTGCCAAAAATATACCATGATTTGGCAGAAATACGATGATATGGCAGAAATACTATGATTTAACATAACTAATATCTTTTGACAGAAATTTCTGCTAAAAGGTACTATTTCTGAACTCAGAATGCTGGGTCAATACTGACCCAGAACCGTGACAAGAATAGCATATGTAGGCAAGTATATTTCTCGTTTTTATTTTATTTTATTTTATTTTTTTTATCAAGCAGCAAAGACCAAAAGGGAAAAAAAGAAACAAGGCAGGGTTTGATGGTTGAATCATCCGTCCCCACCAATGCCAAAACCAAATCTACAGCCTTGGGTCACACCATGGTCAAAGGTCACACATTAGTACAGCAAATAGCATAGTTTTTGTGATAATCTTATGATATTTATGTGAATAATACTAACTACATCAAATATATGGGTTAAATGCTTACATAAAATAAACACTCCACTGTAGGTTTATAGTGTGTGTGTGTACATGATAGCAACTTCATTATGTTGTTTCCTGTACAGGGAGTGCAGAATTATTAGGCAAGTTGTATTTTTGAGGAATAATTTTATTATTGAACAACAACCATGTTCTCAATGAACCCAAAAAACTCATTAATATCAAAGCTGAATGTTTTTGGAAGTAGTTTTTAGTTTGTTTTTAGTTTTAGCTATTTTAGGGGGATATCTGTGTGTGCAGGTGACTATTACTGTGCATAATTATTAGGCAACTTAACAAAAAACAAATATATACCCATTTCAATTATTTATTTTTACCAGTGAAACCAATATAACATCTCCACATTCACAAATATACATTTCTGACATTCAAAAACAAAACAAAAACAAATCAGCGACCAATATAGCCACCTTTCTTTGCAAGGACACTCAAAAGCCTGCCATCCATGGATTCTGTCAGTGTTTTGATCTGTTCACCATCAACATTGCGTGCAGCAGCAACCACAGCCTCCCAGACACTGTTCAGAGAGGTGTACTGTTTTCCCTCCTTGTAAATCTCACATTTGATGATGGACCACAGGTTCTCAATGGGGTTCAGATCAGGTAAATGGTAAATGGTAAATGGCCTGTATTTATATAGCGCTTTCTAGTCCCTAAGGACCCCAAAGCGCTTTACATATCCAGACATCCACCCATTCACACACTGGTGATGGCAAGCTACATAGTAGCCACAGCCACCCTGGGGCGCACTGACAGAGGCGAGGCTGCCGAACACTGGCGCCACCGGGCCCTCTGACCACCACCAGTAGGCAACGGGTGAAGTGTCTTGCCCAAGGACACAACGACCGAGACTGTCCAAGCCGGGGCTCGAACCGGCAACCTTCCGATTACAAGGCGAACTCCCAACTCTTGAGCCACGATCGAGGTGAACAAGGAGGCCATGTCATTAGTTTTTCTTCTTTTATACCCTTTCTTGCCAGCCACGCTGTGGAGTACTTGGACGCGTGTGATGGAGCATTGTCCTGCATGAAAATCATCTTTTTCTTGAAGGATGCAGACTTCTTCCTGTACCACTGCTTGAAGAAGGTGTCTTCCAGAAACTGGCAGTAGGACTGGGAGTTGAGCTTGACTCCATCCTCAACCCGAAAAGGCCCCACAAGCTCATCTTTGATGATACCAGCCCAAACCAGTACTCCACCTCCACCTTGCTGGCGTCTGAGTCGGACTGGAGCTCTCTGCCCTTTACCAATCCAGCCACGGGCCCATCCATCTGGCCCATCAAGACTCACTCTCATTTCATCAGTCCATAAAACCTTAGAAAAATCAGTCTTGAGATATTTCTTGGCCCAGTCTTGACGTTTCAGCTTGTGTGTCTTGTTCAGTGGTGGTCGTCTTTCAGCCTTTCTTACCTTGGCCATGTCTCTGAGTATTGCACACCTTGTGCTTTTGGGCACTCCAGTGATGTTGCAGCTCTGAAATATGGCCAAACTGGTGGCAAGTGGCATCTTGGCAGCTGCACGCTTGACTTTTCTCAGTTCATGGGCAGTTATTTTGCGCCTTGGTTTTTCCACACGCTTCTTGCGACCCTGTTGACTATTTTGAATGAAACGCTTGATTGTTCGATGATCACGCTTCAGAAGCTTTGCAATTTTAAGACTGCTGCATCCCTCTGCAAGATATCTCACTATTTTTGACTTTTCTGAGCCTGTCAAGTCCTTCTTTTGACCCATTTTGCCAAAGGAAAGGAAGTTGCCTAATAATTATGCACACCTGATATAGGGTGTTGATGTCATTAGACCACACCCCTTCTCATTACAGAGATGCACATCACCTAATATGCTTAATTGGTAGTAGGCTTTCGAGCCTATACAGCTTGGAGTAAGACAACATGCATGAAGAGGATGATGTGGACAAAATACTCATTTGCCTAATAATTCTGTACTCCCTGTATCTCTGTTACCATGTTAAGAGATGTGTCTCATGAATGTGCTGCATGAAAAACATTTATTGTGTGTGTGTAAAACACACGCGGGCCTAAAACTCTACATGAAAGTTAATGTATATATTCAGACACATATATAGGTACAAAAATCCACCACATTAGATATATATAGGTATACATGTCATACAAAAATCCACCACAGTCTCCCTTCTCTATTTACTGTGGAGAGCAGAGCAGCAGCGTAAAGGACGTCCTCGCCATACCTGTGTCCATCAGGTCCTCCAGAGGCATGAGCAGTTTGGTGAGTCTCAGCGGTACCACTGTCTTTCCCTTGCCCAGTTTGAGGAGCTGCTGTCCCACGTTGGTCCCAGCATCGCCCGCCTAGACACCACCTGCAGAGCGCCTGTTCATCTGCCCGCAGCTAGTAAAAAAGTTTATTGATACCTGTGCTAATATATGCTAAACCATCCGTTTATACACTGCTAACATGGCTGTGGTATGCTAACAGTGAATGCTGTCGGTGTTTACTGATAGCAAACTGTGGTACGGAGACGACTGTTTAAAATATTTCTAGTGATACTCGAAAGGTCTCATCAAGTCCTGATTTAATTCGATTTATGCTGTTATCAGTGTTAGCAATGATAGCATGGCTGTGGTGTCATATCAATGTATGCTCTCGATGTTTACTGATATCAAACTGTGGTATGAGGACCACTGTTGGTAATCTTTGTAGTGATACTCAGAAGGTCTATCTTATAAAGCACTTTTTTATTTAGACCTTGTTTAATTCTGGTATAGAACCAGTTGAATATTTGTATATAATCCCCGCAGCTGTCAGACTCTGTGACAGAAGTCACCAGCCTTTCTTAAAACTGACATCCAGTAGCGGTTTTAGATACGGGCGACACGGGCGGTTGCCCGGGGCGGCATCGTGGTGGGGGGCGGGATCACGGGCATCGGCAAAAAAAAAAAAATTGCTGCCCCGACATCATGCCAGCGCATATTGGGGATGGCATAGGCACCGATCGGTTTTCTATCGCCCATTTGCTGGAAGTAAGGACGCCCTCCGTTTGCGAGGTGCGCCTGCTGCTTGCAGCGCAGGAAGGAGAGGGCGGGGCGGCGGGGGATCCTCTGGCTGGCTGGAGCAGCATCTAATAACCAACTCGCAAAATAAAACAAAATAAAAACAAACCAACAAACACGAAAACACCAGACATCATGATACAGACTTATAATTTGCACCGATGTTTTTCTTTACACGAAAAGTGAGCGCGAGAGCCCTCGGTGCGCCTGCTCGCTGCTGAAGTCAAAGTAAACTTTATTGTCATCTCCGCTACATACAGTCCAGTATATAGAGAGACGAGACGACGAGGCTCCAGTTACAGCAGTGCAAGTAAACGAACAATAAATATTTAAGAGTAAAAAAATAAATATACACTTTAGGACTCGGGGTAAAGGGATCAATAACAATTTAAATGTATATTTTATATTTTGTTGATTTAAAGTCTCACACACAACCGGTTTTTAAAGTTTAAAAAAAGAGAAAAGAAGAGGAGGAGTGTAGCGACTTCCACAGTCGCTAGAGGCCAGGGACTACCCAGCTCTCATCTCTGTCAAAATCAAACAAGTGAAAGACAGACTGACAACGCCCTCTTAATGTCACCGCTAGCACCCACGTGACTCCCGTTACACATCACCATAGCAACCAAACAAATGAAAACCCAGTGATCATTAAAATTCAATACATTTAATTATGGCTCCTAGAAGGAGAAACGAGCAAAAGATACAGGTAAGCAGATGTGACATTGGATAATGGCAGGTCATCCTAAAACATTCAGAATCAGAATACTTTATTAATCCCTAAGGAAATTATGTGGGTTACAGTTCCTCCAAGAAAAAATGGTAAAAATAGTAACAGTAACAGACTAAACTCCAAACAATATATGCAATAATATAATATTAATTAGTCAGTGTCAATTGTTGATTTGTCCTGTTCTCATTGTATGACGAATTATGTGTTTAGTAGCCGTTTCCATACTATGCATACTCTCTCTCTTCATATGTGTGCGTGCTGTGTGTGTGTGTGTGTGTGTGTGGGGGGGGGGGGGGGGGCAGAGGGAGTGTTCGCCCAGGGCGCCAAACAGTCTAGGACCGCCACTGCTGACATTAGTCATTACAAAAAGTTATTTCAAATAATATTAAAATTCTCAAACAGAAAAACATTAAACACAAATATATAAAATATAAGTATTTACAGAGAGACAGGAATAAAAAGGACCCAGCTTAAAGTGGAAGAGCCTCAGGGAGAAAGAGGAGAAAAATAAGAACATTGTTTCTACCCTGGAGAGCCTGCTGCCTCCAATGTTTGGGTCTAATGTTTCCAAATTTAACACAGCTGTGCTGTTATTAAAAACTAATTAATACATTTGAAATTTCACTAACTCTCTCGTCTGAGGCGGTATGCTCTCCAGAGCAGGAACAAGGCTGAGGAGGAAATGCTCCGTTGGAGACTGACATGGCCCCAGGATGGCCAGCTCCACTGTCGATGGTCCTCGTCCGCCTCAGAGCTGTCCTCCTCTGTGGGCCTGTAAAACACAGCACAAAACACAAAGAAATGATGGGTCTGCTACAAGATTTTCATTTTCAACTTTGCAAAAAACAGGATATAATCAGATTGGTTGTAGATAGTTAGTAAAGGAAATCATGAGGGAATCCAAGCGAGTAAAAGTGCTTGCTGTACATCTGATGCTACAATTACATACCTGTGGGTGCAGCAGCAGCTTTTTCCAGATCAAAAATACTCACCAAGTGGCAAGGGCCCTTCATGGTCACACGGTGGGTGAGCAACGTTAACTATGAGGTGGTGCGGTCAGACAGGGGAAGTGCCACACAAAGATAAGATGCGATATGATTAAGCCTTATCAGTCCCACATATGGGAAATTTCTTGGGTCATGGCAGAAAGTGGACAGTGCAAAGTCCCAAGCAGCAAAAATTAAGAAAAATAATGGAATTGAATAAGATAAAAAGAATAAAATACTATATACAATATAATAAAATATTATCTTTAGTTAGAAAAATTATACTTAGTGGTATTGCAAATGTGTGTATGTGTGTGTGTGTCTGTCTGCGCGTGTGGTTGTCTGCGAAGTGTTTGTTGTGTTAAGTTAATGCAGCTCAACTTCATTCACACCAGGTTAATTACAATATTTACGAGAGATTTCAATCTGGTTCTCGCTCATGTCACAGCACAGAAACTGCTTTACTTAAAGTCACTAATAGGGATGGGTACCGGTGTCCGGTGCCATGATGGCACCGGTTCTGACATAAACGGTAGTAACCAGACCGAAAAGCAGCGCACATTTCGGTGCTTTATTTCGGTGCTTTTTTTTTTTTCCTGAGCCAATTCTAGCCAATCATTTTACGTTTCCGAGGATAGTAGGCGGGGCCAGGTACGTACGTTCTTTTAGAGCAGAGGTACAGATTAAAAACGCCCAAGGCGAAGCGATCAAAAGTCTGGCTGTACTTCACAGCAAAAGATGCAAACTCAGCAGCCTGCAACAAGTGCTTTAAGCTGATACTGTGATACTGTCAAAGGAGGTAACACCTCTCCGATGAAACACCTGGCGACGCATAGCGGTTTTTTAAAAGCCGAGAAATGCGCCGTGTTTGATAGCTTGCTGCTAGACCTCACACCGAGCACATCTACTGCGGGTGTGGTGCCTGTTATCGGACCTGGAGTTAACATCTCCCAAAAACCCGAAGAGTAGAGTGCTGGCCCCTAGCCCTGTTAGCATAGCAGAAATGATGACGGATGATGATGGCAGCAGCAGCCGTTCTCCTCTGCGTGAGTAGCTTCATGTTGTTCGTGTGTAATTTATGTTGAGTAGGCTAACCACATTATTACATTAATGCATGTAAGGTGAACTAGCAAACACCGTCGTAGTTACATGCGGCTGTCTTCTTGTTTGAGGGCAGATACTCCCTTCACCCTGGCCAAAAAGGCTAAAATGACCAAAGAAAAAGTGGAAAACAGCTAAACATGAGAGGTTTTTGGACAAAGTTTGTGTTTTTTCCATTGTTTAAGCACTGCTTCCAGCCAAGAGTAGACCATATATGCCCTATAGCTGAAGAAAAGGCTAACATTGTTATATTTTTACAAAAAAAACAGCTAAACATGAGAGGTTTTTGGACCAATTTTGTGTTCTCCATTCTTTAAGCACCGGTTTGAGCACCGTTTAAGCACCGGCACCGTTTCAAAAGTACCGGTTTGGCACCGGTATCGGATAAAACCTAAACGATACCCATCCCTAGTCACTAATGATCTTTTACTCTGAGCTGATCAGCACATCAAACCTGTTCTTCATGAACTTCACTGGCTCCCTGTGAAACTCAGGATAGTGTACAAACTAATTCTGCTCACCTTCAAGACCCTTCATAACCTCGCTCCTCCTTACCTCTCTGATCTGTTAAGCCCTATCTCTTCTGCCTGCTCCCTTCGATCCTCCTCATCTATCCAGCTTGCTGTGCCTTCCTTCTGCCTCACCACCATGTGAACCAGAGCTCTCAGCTGCTCTGCTCCCAGGCTGTGGAACTCTCTACCCCCAGATATAAGAAACCATTGTTTTCACAGCAAGAGGGGCACCAACAAGATATAAACAGGTGGTCATAATGTTATGCTTGATCGTTGTATGTTCTTCACAGAAAATGAAAGAAAACTCATTCAGAAATATTTATTAATTGTATAATTCTTATTTTAAAAAGGATACAACAGACTTAAATACCATACAAGGTTTAATGCAAATGTATGAGACATTTATTTATCGTAAGTGCACATGTGCATTCTAACATGCAGAGCTGGGTGATGGCTACACAAGCTCATGGCTGGAGTGCATGTGTGAAATTTTTCTGCAAAGACAAAGACAGCTTTATTTTATTTGATTATAAATGTTCTTCGATATATTTCTGTGAAGTTAGTCGTTATTAAGAAAGGAAAAGAGAGAGTTCCTGATTCCTGAAACTTCCTGATTTTTATTTTATCTGGTAGTTAACATCAGTCTGTGTGGAAAAAGTGACTCTTATTATACTGGGATTATGTATTATTCATCGAGTGTATTACATCAGTGTGTATGTCTGAAACTGTCAGGAATGTGTCAGTTTATAATTTAGAGTCAATGAAGTCTTCTCCCAGGTCAATCATCATTCTCAGTGCGCTCAGGATCAAAGTGTCGATGTCGTCATTCAGTTGTGTTTCTTCACTGTAGTTCTTCACAGGAAGGATGAAGTTAAGCGGGATCCCCAGTTTTGAGCTCAGATCTCCCATCTGATTTTTACAGAAACAATAAATTACTATAAGATCTGAGTACAGGTCTGCAATGTTTAATTTTTTTCACCCAAAATTCACCTTTCTCTTCACGAGCTTGCTTTTGTACACATTCTTCAGGTCCTTTTCAGTTTCAGGACAGGCCTCGTCAAATTTGGTAAGAACAGCTAACTGGGGAATACCTGCAATATGAGATGTTTTATGATTAGTCTGAGGTTAACTTGATGGGAATGTTGACTATACATACAGTTTGAACAAATACCACTCGACATCTTGCCTATGAGCGATTCAGTGAAACACTCTGATTGTCTTTCAGCAGAGACTGTGTCCATATTTAACCAGGTATAGTTATAAAACTTTTGTTATCAGATGTTTTAAGACAACCAAGTCTAATGCAGAACATCAGCAATGTTTTTCATGCACATGCATTTGTTTTCTTTTACAAGTAAAGTGTTAGAATAAATAGTCAAGATGTTCTTTAAATGCACTGTAAGTCTGTTACACACTCAGTCCCCTCTTACCCAAGTCGCTGGCTGCCTCTCTGATGGCTTTCATCTTCTGTAACACTGAGCTGTTAATTTCTGTCATGTTACCAGAGTAGACACAAACCACAACATGAACTCTGTCCTCTGGAGAAGGTGAAGGATTGCAGCCAGAATCAGACGTGGACAATGGAGACGCAGGGTTGAACTGCAATATGTTACAAAGATCATAAGCAGTCATTGTATACTGTAACAAGAATCTCAATAATAACATGAATGAAAAAGACTGTGCATATCTGTATTTTTTAAAAAACTTGAATAAATTCATCAATATATGATTTACTTTTTTGATCACAAAATAACTTGAAGAAAATTAGAGAGTTTTACTAAAAGAGTAAACACAGTTCATAGTTTGATGATTGTACCTCATAACCCTCCTTCACATGTCCCATCATGGCCAGTTTGATGTCTTCCACTCTCACTCCTCGTCCACTCCCTTCTTCCAAACCCATCAGGTCATTGAAGACAAATGGGTAAAACTGCCCTGCGTCCTTCTTAATGTTGTGGGTTTCATACTGAAAGACCAAAAAAAAGTTTGCAAACAACTTGGGAGGAGATACGATTTGTTTTAAACATAATCAAATGTTTTAATTACTTATTAAATCTTGAACATGGTGTGTAGGCTGATATTTTACTATAAGTTACAGTTTCACTTGTTACATTTCCAGACATCAAGTCAGTGTAAATAAAAGGAAATTACTTTTTTGGTAAAACTTCCTTTCTCCTCGTTTGTTGTGTTGGTCAAAGCTGGACAGGTTATTCTTCTCCGTAAGACATTGCTGACAGAATTGATGAAGCTGGACTTCCCAGCACCGACTGGGCCATAGAGCAAAGCTCTGCCATGTCTCACTTGGTCATTTTGAAGCTGAAAATTCTTCACATACTGCAGATCTGCCTGGTTCCTGCGAATGGAGTTAAAACAAGTTTAATATAATGTAGATGTAGTTTTAACATGACTAACGGTGTGAAATCATCCTGATACCTCTGTGGGGTTGCTTTTTAAACATCGCTGTTCAATCAGGAAAATGCTAGTTTTAGCATGTTTCCTGTGACCTGTGATAATGCCTGTTATCAGAATAGCATGATAACATTTTCTGAATGACATATCGTCAGGTATCATCAGATTTCCAATGCAAACTAAATACTGACCTCATGATGGAGCTATATTAAAAAAGATAGACGATTACAGAAGCCACAGTAATTCATCCTGAGGAAAACGTGTGTTGTGGAAGTTGTCCATTTAATAAAGCCTGCAGACAAGCGGTGAGCAGTAGCAGAGTGTGAGGCATGCTCAAATCCAGTGGCACCAAGGCATTATACAATAAAATAATGTTAATGATACATAAATGACAGAAATTCTTCCACGATATTCCACCCTTTGATTCTTCAATCACCCTTAAGAATCACATTAATAACAGAATTTCTTTCCTGACATTCTGTAAATCACATCAACATTATTGTACACTTAACCCTCCTGTCATGTTACGGTTCAGATTGACCCAGAACAGAAGAGATGTCACATGTCATCTGCATCACTACAGAAAACGAAAAAAAAAATCAAATCAAAATTATAAAAGAAAATTGTAAAATAATCAATGTCAGTGTTTCTGACACTTTTGTTCCTGGAAACCAACATAACAGAAGGTTGACACTGTGCATCCTCACTTCACTATTCTCTCACCACCCTTTGTTCATCTCCAATCATCCTCACAATCTAAGCTCTCACATGTAAATGACAACAAAGGAAAGACCCTCTCCAGAGTGTCTAATTGTGTATGGCAAAGTGAAACGGTTTAACTCCTCTCTGGGTTGTCGTGCTGGAAATGGTCCCTGTTTCTCACTGGTCCTCTTGAAGCCTTCTCTCCTGTTCTCAGTCTGCATCTGTACCTCAGTCTCTCCTTCCATACTAATCCACCTGTAATTTAAAAAATGAAAGCCAGCCCCGAAAAACTCTCTTTTGCCACATGACCCTTGCCATGTGGCAACTTAACAGAAATAGAGATGCGCAATAAAGTTGCACCTTCTCTCTTAAAAATTTCAGGGCATCTCCCCTGGAGTAGCTCCGCTCCAGGCCTGTAACCCTGTGTTAAAAAAAACCAAAATAAAACACACACATTAGCGAGTGGTGTGTCCTGCTATAAATCATGTGATTAAATCACATGAACAGCCCTCTGCTGTAGAAAAAGTGATGTAGATGTTAGCACAGTGCATCTGTATGCACACTTACTCACAGTGACCTTTGCATTGTAAACAATACAAGGTCATAAATAACACACCGCTGGTAAATTCATAGACACAGAAAGTGGCAATGAAAAGGTTAAGTCGGCAAGGCCCAAAGCTCATGCAGACTAGGATGCTGCTGTCACCTTTCCACTCCTGTAAAAAAAAAAAAAAAAAAACATACATACATACATACGTACATCTACCCTTTTGTCACATCTGGTTGGAGGTAGGTGCAATCTTGCATACTGGTGTCAGGTCAGTCAAGCTTTTGTCAGTCCAGTCAGTTCCCCATTTTTATTGCTGATAGTGGAATCTCTCATGTCACATTGAGTTTCTACTGCCAGCAATATGACGTCATTTCATAAAAGAAAAAGAAGAATTTAGACTGGATTATCTCGGTGAATCCTTTTAAGGACTTTTTATCTGATTGTGTCCCAAATACATGGCTTTCTCATGGATTTCTGCCGATTGTATCCCCGATCTCGTTCTTTCGGTCACTACCCACAGCTCGTGACCATAGGTGATGGTAGGGGCGTAGATCAACCGATAAATTGAGAGCATTGCTTTTACACCCAGCTCTCTCAGACCGGTACAGCGTCTGCATCACTGTGGCCACAGCGTTAATCCATCTGTTAATCTCCCGTCACTTGTTAAGAAGACCCCGAGATACTTAAACTCCTCCACTTGGGGCAGGAACTCGCCCCTGACCCGGAGTGGGGACTCCACCCTTTTCCAGCTGAGGACCATGGCCTTAGATTTGGAGGTGCTGATTCACATTCCCACCGCTTCACACTCGGCTGCAAAACATTCCAAGGCGGCTGGAGGCCATCACCCGATGAAGCCTACATCATCCGCAAAAAGCAGAGATGAGTTCCTGAGACCACCAAAGGTAAAGCCTTACACCACTTGGCTACGCCTAGAAATTCTGTCCATAAAAATTATGAACAGAATCGGTGACAAAGGGCAGCCCTTAGTCACCGATAAAACAATGAAGTTCAACAATATTTTTTTCATGCCTAAAGGTGAATAAAAATACTTGAGAAAAAAACCTGATTGAGGTTGTCATAATTCATGAATTAAAGGGTTAGACTGAATAATTGTTCTTACTACTTATTAGTGCAGCCTTTCAAATGTATATCATTAATTACAGTTAAAGAGAAAAGAATGGGTCCAAGTCAGTCCTGTTCACAAGACTGGAAACTGTAGATTTACCCCCAAGATACTTGTCTCCACGGAGTTTTCAAAGCTGTAAATGTAATTAAAGGCATTTTAGAAAGTGAAATAGATGCAACTGTATTTGTAAAGAGGAAAAAACAGTTTTGTTCAAAATAATCTGCAAATAACAGTAACCAATGTTCTAAAATGAAACTTACTAGGAGAAGGTGGAGGTACTACAAGATCAAATTAAAACACAAACAACATGAAACATATTAGACAGTTATGTGCACAAACATCTGCAAATAATTTGCAGAAATTGCGTTATTAAATTCATGAAATAACTTACTAGGAGGACGTGGTGGAGCTGGAGGTGCTACAAAGTGAAACATACAGGAAGTAATATGCAGTTTCAGTTTCAATTAATATTTCTGAATTGTTTGTTGTGGGAATATAATAAGCAGCTCTTGCCTTGTCCTGCAACAGAGAACAATGTCTTCACTATATGTTACTTACATTTAGGAGAAGAAGAGCAACCTCCCATGGTGAAAACTGAAGAAGTAAAGATGAACTAATAACTAATATATATTAATTAATAACATACAAAACATTTCACTGATCACCCCCCGCCTCCAAAAAGAAAAAGTTTATGGAATAATTATAACCTTAAACTAAATGAGTTCCGAACTTAAACATAAAACCAAAGACTTTGCACAAATATTGTCTTCTACATTAAATTAATGAAGGGAAGGAGGTAAAAATACAACTCTGTTACATTTACTGAGTTCAACAGCAAGTTTTAGAGTATTTGACGATGACTTGATTCTCTAACATATTTTGCAGCATGTGGTCTTCAGACTGAACTTTTCACACATAATAAAACATAAGAAAATTGAACTATATGATTCACTAAGGCTCTTTTTCAACCTGGTAAAGACATCTTACCTGTACTGTGATGCAGGTGCAGATCAAGATCAAGATCAAGTGAAGCTGTTGAAGGAAACACAGTCGGTCTTATATAGATGAATCTCATTCACTTTTACTTTCCTTATGACAAACCATGACTGTTGTAAAAAACCATTTCTGGGAAGCAATTTATCTGATGCTTTGCTTTCCTGACACTTTTTGATCCAAACCTCATCTGACTTTTCCCTTACATGACTTTGCAATTATTAGAAAAGATCAAATGGACAAATGTATTTATCTTTCAAAATGTGAAACTCAGATTCTTTATAAGTGTTTGCAGGCTATAATTAATCATTACTGATGAACACAGCAAATGAAAATGCCTGTTCACATATATTTGTATTGCTTTATCTCTGAAACCAGCAGACTGCTCACTGATTGTTTTTCTGCAAACATTTGTCAATTGCTTAAACATAAATCTCAGAGTAATTGGGGCAAATTTCCAAGACACAGGAGGTTGATTTCTTTTAAACCACATGCTTTATCCTGAAAAAAACAAACAAAGTGAAAGTGGGGAGGCTACTCTATAAAAGACCGAGTGCTTTCTTTAAATAGTTTCACTACTTTCTTGTCACTGCAGCAGCACAAGGTAGGAAGCCAGACTGATGATGTTTTATATTTTTTTGGCATTTTAATTTCTTAAACACTATTAAACCTGAGCGAATTAACTGCTGCAATGCTGACTTTAGTCTGTAATAGACTGATGATCTGTCCAAAGTCTACCTCCTTGTAGAGTATGTTAGCATAGACCTAACATAGTGGACTTGGACATCTGTTACCTTTTGCTTGTTATTTTTATATCTTTCTTTCTTTCAGGTCTTCAGATTTGATCATGGAAAAATCTAAAAGTAAGTGACAAATTGTTTAATGCAGATATCCAACTTAGTCACCACAGTCTTCTTGTTCATGGCATTGATGTAATTCTTATAATAATGACACCTCAATAATACCTCATTTTTATTATAGTGCTGAGTCATTATTAAAGTGCTGACGTTATGCCTGCTGCCTCGCCTCTGTCAGTGCGCCCCAGGGCAGCTGTGGCTACAGTGTAGCTTGCTATCCAACTTAGTCACTGCATTGAATTCATGTTGTTCTTAAAGGCATTGATAAAATTCTTATAACATTTATACTCATAATACCTCATTTTCATTATAGTGCTGAGTCATTATTAAAGTGCTGATGTGATGCCCGTTATGCAGAGTAAAATCTTAAACACTTAAATCCCTCACTCTCAAATGTTTCACACATTATGTTTGTATGCACAACACCAGGGGTAGCCAAGTCCATTCCTTGAGAGCTACTGTCCTGCAGATTTGGATGCATCACTACTCCAACACAGCTGAATCAAATGGTCTCATTGCATCTTCAGCATGGCATCAAGTTTGGCAAAGGCCCGGTAACAAGCCATTCATTTGAGTCCAGTTTGTCGGGACAAGGATGCATTTAAAAGCAGCAGGACAGTAGCTCTCAAGGACTTGGCACCCCTGAACTACACACACAATCATAGCATGGGAGTTGTTTAAGTGGAAAGCCCATGAAAATGCCACCTAACTCCTCTTTTGTTTACTTTGTGTCAATAATGATATAAAAGTCAAATACTATATACTACTACTATAAGCATTTTAAACAACACTCTCTAACTTGTTAAATATTTTTCCCCAGATCAGTCACCCTCTTCACCTTCAGCTGCTCCAACACCACAAGTACAGGTTAGTGAACCTCCTTGGTCCCTCATGTCACAACTAACATAGAACATACACACGCAGAAGTCACTTTATAACAGGAGCTATCATGATGGAGCTAAGAAAAAAGACGCTTTCTTGAACTTTAAGGAGAGAAATGTACTTTGGCCATTAAAATACAAGGTTTGTGGATAATGATTTTGGGGTAAAACTTTATTACAATTACGATGAGCTAACAAAAATTATAAAGTTATTAGAAAATACATAGCTTGTCATTTTTGTAATTGCACAGTTTTAAATATTTTGCTTTCTATTATTGAGTCCATAAAATTTTAACAACAGTGTTTTCATACTTTGCTTTCAGAGTTATGGATTCATCACAAAGTAGAAACCAGTTATTTAGAAGCTTCTAATGCTTAAGATAAGATAACCTTTATTTTTCCCACGCTTGTGAAATTTGTTTTGCTACAGCAGTGGACAGTGCAAAGTTGCAAAGAAAAATTAGAGAAAAACACTGGAATAAGATATCAATAAGATACTGTACATAATAGAATAGGATAAAATAAAATAAAATAAAATAAAATATATAATCGAGTAAAATAGAATAAAATAGAATACAAATGCTATATACAATATGAGTGTAATACAATGATGCCAGAAAGAGAGAGTGTTTCACTTAGTATTATTGCACATGTGTGGATGTGTGTGTTTGATCAGTTGGAGTCTTTGTTGTGGAGTCTGACAGCAGTGGGGAGGAAAGACCTGTGAAATCTCTCCGTCCCACACCGTGGGTGCCGCAGCCACTGAAGGAGCTGCTCAGTGCTGTCACAGTCTCCTGCATGGGGTGGGAGATGTTGTCCAACAGGGATGACAGCTTAGCCGCCATTCTCCTGTCACTCACCACCTCCACTGGGTCCAGAGGGCATCCTAGAACAGAGCTGGCCTCTTCATGGCATTATTCACAATTGTGTGTTTATATGTGTTAAATGATTAACACATATAAACACAAAATGACTAAGATGTGCACAAATATAGTTTATTTATAGAAGTTTTATAAATTATTGCTACTTATTCCAATTCATGGTACAGTTGTTAAGTATTTTATGTGACCTCATCTAAAATGAGGACTATCTATGATTATAATAATGCATTTACACATGAAAATGAAAGGCAAGGTGTCAAAAAAGGTCTCAGCTATCTTTAATCACAAAAAGAAAACTGACAAAGATAAACAGAAATTCAAATATTTATTATCATTATTAGTCTGTACAACGCTTTTCACAAGAGAAAGACAAGAGAAAGACATGTACCATATATATATCTATATATATCTGCCGGTGGTAAATACCACTGGCAGATCTGCTCTGAGATCCACTATCCACTGAGCATTGCTGTTATGGGTTCTTCTCCCATATGCTCTTCCAGTACTGCTCAGTCTCCAGCCTTGATGGTGCTGTTCTCATATGGTTCCCTGCCACTGACAGTACACCTTGCTTGCTATTCTTCTTAGGCACCATGTTTTTTGCACCTTTCTGCAGCTCCCTCCGTGCTTCTTTGATCTTAGGCTCTAGTTTCCTTCTCCTACCGCTTCATGATGACTGCTGCCATGGTATAGATAAGGTTGTTAGTTTTAGTAATGGTGGCGGTAGGTATTGTCGTTAGTGCTGCCTTCACATCATCTAGTAGATCTTCTGAGTGTACTTCACATAGTCTTGGTAACCTGCTACAGAGGATTCATATTTCAAGCAAAGTGTTTGTTCATCCATCAATGTTTCACAAGAAATGTTCGTCCAATGTATTGTTCAGAATCTTATCAAACATACAGACAATCATCACCAAATGGCTCTTTACCTAAACTGTTCTCAGCTCACAGGCAGTAACCTGGGAATTACGATGGATCATATTACGTCCTTGAAATTTTGGTCATATTCAAATTCAAATTCAAATTTTATTTGTCACATACACAGTCATACACAGTACAATATGCAGTGAAATGCTTACACAACTGCTCGTGACCTAAAGAAAAAAGAAAGGGCTATGAATAAGATAGGAAATAAATATGAAAATTAAAAAGGGTAAATTTAACTAGGAAGGAATAAAATAAAATAAAATAAAAAAATTAAAGTTAAAAATTAAATAACTGTACAACACAAATTAGAATGAAGGTTAAATTTAACTGGGAAAGAATTAGAATAAAATATATATAAATTAAAGTTGAAAATAAAATAACTGTACAACAAAATACACAATACACAGTATGGAAATATATAAGAATGTATGAAGAAATATAAATATATATACAATAACAGCAGCTGTACAGTATTAAATGGAAATGAAGAAATATAATGTCCAGTGTTGTGCAAACCACATTGTAGGTGTCTTGTGCAGTGCAAATATGCTTAAAGTGATTTAGTGATGAAGTGATTAGATGACCACGCATCTAATCGAATTAGTGTAAACAATGTCCAGACTGTCCAGTGTGTGTGTAGGAATCATATATGTGGGTCCGTTCTATGTGGTGGTGTGATTGAGAGACCGTATCGCCTGCGGGAAGAAGCTCCTCCTCAGTCTCTCTGTGTTGGTCCTCAGGGAGCGGAATCGCTTCCCTGACCTCAACAGAGAGAACAGTCCATTGTTGGGATGGCTGAGGTCCTTCACGATCTTCCTGGCCTTGGTCCAGCACCGCCTGCTGTAGATTGAGTGCAGGTCAGAGAGCTCAGAGCGGATGGTGCGCTCAGCTGATCGCACAACCCTCTGTAGAGCTCGTCTGTCCTGCATGGTGCTGTTCCCGAACCAGGTTAAGATGTTTCCCGTCAGGATGCTTTCTATGGTGAACGAGTAAAAGTTCCTGAGCACCTTGGAGGGGAGTCGGAAGTCTCTCAAGCGTCTGAGGAGGTAGAGATGCTGTCGGGTCTTTTTCACCATGGTGTTGATGTGACAGGACCATGACAGGTCCTGCGTGATGTGAACTCCGAGGTATTTGAAGCTGTCCACTCTCTCCACTGGGCACTCGTTGATGACTAGTGCTCCTGCTTAGTGCTGAAGTCCACTATCAACTCCTTTGTCTTACTGACGTTTAGAAGGAGGTTGCTCCTCTGGCACCAGTTCTCCAGATTCCTAATCTCCTTCAGGTAGGCCATCTCGTTGTTGTCAGAGATCAGGTGGTGGAGCTGGTAGTGGCATAGTGGCATATATGTAATACTCTATGGTCACAGGCTAAAAATTATTAAACAATTGTCTGAGAAACGGTTTCAGGGCCAAGAAAAACATTACCCAACTATATGACCTTAGCTGTATGAGTATAGGTATAGTTCTGGTTAGATGTTCATCAGTAGTCTCCATTTCAAATGATTAATTCCAAACCAAACTGATATGGGACCATGTTCATGGAAGTCCACTTGATAATCTAAAATACCATTTAGCTTTTAAATTTACTTCATTAAAAACCACAACAATAAACTGTCATTCTGTTAAGTAAGTCACAGCAGCAAATCAACAATAGGATCACACACTTTTTTAAAATAGAGTTTCCTGTCTGAAAAAATGTAAGTAAACAAACAAATTTCAATTTGTCTACAATTTCTTTCAGAGGCCGTGCAAACTTCCAGACAACTGCAGGAAGGGTATGTAATGGTATTTCTAATTCTTGAAATGTATTGCCATTTCTAAATAAAATTATGAAAAGCTTTCTTCTCTGTCATATTGTCATAATGTCATATTTTAATCAGCTGGTTTGTTCGTGTAACTTTCACACTGTGAGAATTTGTTAATGAGTTTCTGACACAGAAAGCCTTCACTTTTATTTCATTTGTTTGTTTTTTTTATAAAGATATGTAAATATCCTCATACATGTTGCGTTTATACATTTAGCCTCTGAACTTGTTTTGATGAAACTGTCCATCAGTGTTTCCTAACCACTGTGTCACGGCACATAGGTGTGCTTTGAGAAATTATCAGGAGTGCCATGGAAGATTAATGGTTCCACCTGATTAGTACTCTAAGCAACCAGCGTAACGGGCAGAATAATCCCATTCTCTTCCATTAGAGGGTAGTACAACTACCTGCTCTAATTAAATGGGTTACCAACTGCAAATAAAACAGAAGAAGAGGGAAAAGAAACTACATAACAGTCATGCTGTGAGTGCGAATGTTGTCATTGTGTTTCTTAAATTTGTAAGTCTTGGTTCAAGCTGTAGGATCAAAGACATTCCTTTGTCTCTGGAGTCAGGTGAGGAACGTTAAGCTCCACAGCCTGGTTCCGATCAGCCTTTCCTCGCTAGCGAATAAAAGACTGGTTGAAGATGTTCTGTCTTGTTTTTGTTCTTCATGAGGAATAAGTCTCTAAACTAGTGGGGTCTGTGGAAGAGCAGACTCAACAGACAATGTTGTGCATAATAGCAAAGGATACATTATTAAAAAGTAAAAGTAGCCAGTCTGACCTGGGTCCTGGAGAAAATTTCAACCCAAAAGAAGACCCTAGCAACAACATTTTTGCTTGCTGCTGTATCGTGTCATTTCTTTAATGAGAAAAACTTGCCGTGGTCCGAAAGGTTGGGAAAGACTCCTCTAAATGACACTGACAGTAAAACAAAATAATTGGTGGATTAACAGTGTTTCCAGAGTTTTTTCCATTAGAGGAAAAGTTTCAACCTCTTACCAATGCCACTCTTTTTATTTTTACAAATCACACCACACTGTGTACCACAGTATGCATTACGTCATTACATGGTAAATACAACCTTGTTTCTTATCAAGAAGACAAAATTTGCCATTTAGTCATGTGTCAGAGTGAGCATCCAATCAAACTTTTTTTTTTAAAAAAGACCTAAAGCTTTTCTGTTAAGTTTTTCCTCTTTTCAAAATGTGTGCAGATGCAGTAAAGATCTACACTTACTGCACAGCTGAGACCTTCGGGGCCGACAAAGATGTGCTGTACCAAGTTGTAAACTTGTCTCAACAGCTACTGGTGGAGAGCACAGACCTACAGAAATGCAACACTGTCATTGTTTTCTGCCCAATCAACTCTTGTGTTAGGTCAGATGTGGAGGCAGCCATGGCTAAAGCACCAGGTACCATTAAGCTTGGTCACAGTAATATGAACTGTGTTCAGTTTTCCATAATTTCTCTTTAACTTTACTCACTATCAATATGCTTATTAATATTTTAATTCAGTTTTGCAGATAATCATGGAAACATCTTTTCTTATGGTTTCAGCCCTCTATCATTCAAAACAGTAACAATGCAATAGCTTTGTATTTGATTTTATTTATTTAGTGTTTTTTCTGCTGTGTGCAGGTAATAAAGACATCATCCTGGTTGTGATGCACCATACCCGAAAGACAGACTACTCAACAAGTGATACAGAGTGGTCTCAAATATTTCCAAATGTCATCCTGCATGTTGATGTTCTCTTTCATGAGACTGAGAGAGGATTACTGAGATGTCAGAAGAATGAACAGGCAATCTGTCAGATACAACAAAAACTACAGGACATTAGCAAACCAACCAACACTGTGGGAGGACTGGGTCTTTTGGCCCCGTTGTTAGTGGCACAGGCGCAGAAACCTAACACTGCAGATAGTAGCAAATGTCTGATTCTGTAGTAACACAGCTCGGACACTGACAATGAAAAAAACGGTGTAGTAGGGACTAGAACAACTAACGATTTACACTTTGCATGAAAAAGGATAAACCTGAATAGTCTAAATGAACAACATATTACTAATTACAATGTTGAATCTTTACAATATGAGATTTAATGTCACAACCAAACGAATGAAAATGCTGATACTATAAGTGTTCATATCAAAGTGAATGATTGAATAAAGTCTCGTGATAATATGAGTCCTCAGTTTCCTTTGTGGTAACACTTTATTTTAGCAGACCTATTTTGCACTTTTATGCTGTGTATAGAAAAAGATTGCATGGTTTACGGTAGAAAGTAGCATAGTTGTACACAGCTCTAACACATTTTACAAATGTTTAAGATCTTTTTAATGATTGATAATGAAACAAAAGTCTACATGAACATCAAGGAATACTTCAGATGTTATTGATTTTGTTTGTCAATAAATTCTTTGACAATTAATTCGGGCCCAGGGCCACCAAAAGCCCCTCCTTGTTCATGACAGTTTTCAGGAACCAGCCTGGCCCTGCCACCTCCCAGCCTTGGGTTTTAGGGACCCTTCTCAGGTTCCCCAGGGGTGTGGTCCTTGGGGCAGACCCTTGTGTCGTATCTACCATGACCCAGTTCCTGCATCAGTCGGGAGTGATGGGGTAAGCCAGCCCTTATGTGGTGTCAGATCCTTAACATTGGGGGGTTCCAGTTTGCCTGAACTCTAAACCTTTAAAGTTTCATATCTATAAATATAAACACAAAAATATCTGAAAGCATTTTGAACCTGACTGGATGCCTTCCGAGCAGGTTCAGTATGCTCCATCGTCTCAGTGTATCTTTCTCTCTTAAACCCCTCCTACAAACTCAGACTCTTCTCCTGCCTACATTTACTCTGGCAACAAATATTTTAATGTTTTGTATCTGTTTGTGCTTTGTATCATTTTCTCTTGTGAAGATAGGTGAGATTTTTTTCAGTTATGAGCTACTTTTATTTTCATTAATATTCTACTGTATATAGTATTTTATTTTATTCTATTCTGTACAGTTGTGTACTGTATTTATTCTTATTTTATTTTATTCTAATTTTTGCTTCATAACTTTTGCACTGTCCACTTCCTGCTGTGACAAAACAAATTTCCCACGGGTGGGACTAATAAAGGTTATCTTATCTTAAAACAATTTAAGGCGAAATTACGCTTCACTTTCGATGAGGTCACTTAAAATACCTAACAACTTCTAACTGTCAGAAATAACAATCAATTACAAAATAATATAATTATTTAAAAATCATTTATTAAGACACAAACATGGAGCTCACATGTTAATCAATAAATATATAAATTTGCATCTAAAGACTTTATAATTTATTTAGAAAGAATACAATGATATAGGGCTTTATCAAGAATAAATATTTATAAATGAACACTAAGGTGAAGTAATGCTTCATAAATGATGAAATAAGATCTTAATAATGGCTTACTAAAGCTCAACAGTTCACACATCAAATAGAAACATGAATCACTTGTAATGATTAGAAACTTGATAGAATTTCAAATCTAGTTTGGGGAGTCATTCAGTGAGAAACAGTGAAATGATTTTCCATGTGAAAAGGTGGACAGCAGAAACAGAAAGAAACAGTGAGAACTAAAAGAGAAACAAAGAGCTTTGGAACAACGAGGCAGCAGGAGGACAGCTGCAGTTTAACAGCTTCAATTCACTGACAGGAAACAACATTAGAAACATCATCATCCTCAACTCATCTGCTCCACTGACACTGACACCTTCAACGGCAACACCTTCACTTTACCAACAGTGTTAATGATTGGAAACATCCTGTGAGTGAAAGTGTGTGTGAAGGTGTGTATGTGTGTGTTAGTATCAGGATCAGAGAACGACAGCTTTCCTCTGTTCCAGTCCAGATTCACTCTGATCCTCTGGAACTTTTTCTGTACTGAGAGATCAGTTTTAGCCGATGGTGAGCATGCTGACTGTTTATCTTGATAGAACATTATTCCCCACAATCCAGACAGACTGTTTCCCTTCCTCTCCACAGACTCTGCCAACACACCCAGTTCCCACCATGTACTGTCTCCAACTTCAACATCCCAGCTGTGAGTCCCTGAGTTAAAGCCCTCAGAGCCCAGGACAGAGCAGGAATGATCAAACCTCTCTGGATTATCAGGAAGCTGCTGCCTCTCTCCTCCATATCTCACACTGGTCAGATCTTCAGACAGGATGAGGTTTGGATGAGCAGTGTTTGGGTCCAGAATGAGAGGAGTGTAGGAGACCATGTCCTTCATGTTCTTCCAGATGTTGAAGGTCAGGTTGCCCAGGTGTTTGGCCTGGTCTATCAGAGCTCCTGAGGGCAGCTGTGGATCATCCAGCAGGGGGCAGCGCTGGACTCTTTCCACTGCAGCCTTGTAGTTGTGCAGGAATGAGACGTCTTCAGCTCTCAGCGCTCCTTCATCATCCCACTCTTCTGCTCCTCTTCCTCCCTCAGTGCAGCCAGCCTGGCCTCCTCTTCCTCTGCTAGAAACTGGTGAAGCTTCTTAAACTGCTCCTTAATCTGCCTCTCTGTGTGTCGGGCCTGGACCTTAATGTGTTCTGCTGTTTGATCAAACTTCACTTGAACTTCTTCACATAACTTTAACTTCTTTATTGTCATTGCACAGTCATACCTTGTACATTAGTACAACGAAAATGGTAATTAACCCACATCGGCACCACACACAACTAAACACAGCACAACACAGCAACTTAAAGTGGATTTTTGTAAAGTGCAAGAAACGTATGAGTAAAAAAAGGTATCCCTTAATTGATAAATAAAAAAATAATAATTGAATGTTCATTCCACATTACTATTATTATTATTATTACTATTATTATTATTATTATTATTATTACTATTATTATTATTATTATTACTATTATTATTATTACTATTATTATTATTATTATTACTATTATTATTATTATTATTATTATTATTATTATTATTATTATTTATTATTATTATCATTATTATTATTATTATTATCATTGTTATTATTATTATTACTATTATTATTATTATTATTGTTGTTGTTACTGCCCCTCAAGATATCCAATCAGGTCAGCTGTTAGCTCTGATTTGGGCTATTGCCCTGTTGTAAAACCTGACCTTGACCAGACATGAAAAAAGAGAGTGTTGATGAATCATGTTTTCTTCTACATCAGGTGGAGACCAGGTGCACGTGTGTCACTTACCTGAGACCAGTATGCACTATGGAAAGAAGGCAAAGCTGACAGAGGCAGTTTGTAGCTATGGGCAATTTTCTGCTGCTTTAACGTAGGTCCTGTGGTACATGTGTAGGTTACTTTGACACATACATAATTATTATTGCAGACCATGTACACACTTCATGGAAACAGAACTCACTGATGACTATAGCCTATGGCTATGACAGCGTCCTTATGTGCCGACACCGGTGTTTTAGCTAGCAAAGCAGCGTGGCTGATGTGGAGTGAAGCCACGTTAATGACAACGTGTACAACCATTGGAGATGTGAGCAGGACAGACGGAAAAGTTTTGACTTTATACCAGTTTTTAAAGTGTGTTGATAGGCCACGTAAAACCAGAGTTATGGTTAAAAAAATACAGATAAATATGCAATGTTTGTATTTTTCTCTGAATACTATCGTTGTTTATATTTAGTGCGGGAAGAAACGGTAAAAAGGGCACTTTATAAGGAAAATGCTCAAAAGCACTCTCCGGCTTTGAGCTAACCGCCCCCCCCCCATGTCATGTCACGTACCATGTCAACCAATCAAGAAATGATATGGCAACAAGGCATTTAGTTGTTTAGGAAGGGGGAAGTTTTAGGAGTGAGTGTTTTGAGATCTGAGAGATTTGAGACATTTAGCGCAAATCTTGTGTAGTTAGTGTGTAGTGTAGTCAATAGTTTTGTTGTGTGTGTCAGAACAATGAGGCGACTGCTGAATGTTACAGGTGTTACAGCAGTGATACATCTCCTGTTGTCAGGCCTGCAGGTATCAGGCTGTTCTCCTTTATCTCATAGTGGACAGAAATTATTTTTTGGAGTGGCACAAATAATTTGTGTGACATCAAATTTGATGCAGAACAGCTGATTGTGCTGTAAATAGTTTGAAATGTTTATTTAAAAAAAACGCCTTGGCAGCATTTAAAAAAATAGCTGCAAAAAACTTTGTTGTTTGCAAAACTCAGTTACTTTTTTAACTATATAATTAATTGCCCAACATTTGTTATTATATACTGTATTTTGCAGACAGAGAGCTACAGGACTCTTTCCCAGACCACAGACTCATAATACAAGTCAGAGCTTTATAAAACAAATTTTGTGTTTTCAAAACTGGAGGTATTGGAGTTGGAGTTATTTTTACTTCTAATAGTGTTAACATACTACACAGGTCATGAACAAGATTTTTTTTAAATTTTCATTTTCAGTGGGCTAAAGCAGTTAATTAAAAGAAGTTTAAAATAAATGTAAATGCTGTAATTTGATTATTTTAATAAACCATTGTTGCGGGTTCAAAAGTATTAGAGATAGATACAAGAGGAAAACCAAAATAACAACACTGGTCCGGCTGGGTTGAGTCAAACGACGATTTTTAATGAACACACGCGTGGGAGATGAACACTGTACGCAGACAGCATAAGATCTTGCCCAATAACACACAAGCAGTTGTTTTTATGGCATGAGGGTATTGTTTATGGCGCCCCATCATGCATCAAGCAGATACAATACAATAAATGTTGACAACTTTTGACACACTTTTGGAACATTCTCTCCGTCTCGAGGGTAGGCACTGACTCTCACTTATCTCCTGGAGCTAACTGTCCCTTCTGCAAACATAATCGTACAGTTACAAGGTTTTGCAAACTATTTTTCGAATATTTGAACTTTTACCTAAACATGAACCCACTAACTGGGTGTGTGTGTGTGTCTGTATCCTAACCTCAAATGCACCCTATTTCACCTCTCAGCTCGTGTGTAATAATCTGAATCAGGTATGTAATATTGAATAAATGTTTTGTAATCGTATGCGGTCTTCTATGCTCTAAGTCACTTTACTCAATAGATCAGCCAGACATCCCGCTGACTGTAGCTTTTAACCCTTACTAACTTGTGCACAACTCCATAATAAGCACCACACTGCAATATATATAAGGATGATCATGGTTACACCTGCAATGAAAGATCATATGATTATACTAACACCTGTAAATAGAAGATTAATATGAGGTTATAACAATAACTGTAATACAAACTTTAATGCAATGCAATTTATTAATTGTATAATTTTTATTTTGGTAAACACTGAAAAGGATACAACAGACTTAAATACCATACAAGGTTTAATGCGACATGAGACAATTATTTATTCTTCAGTGCACATTTGCATTCTAACATGCAGAGTTGGGTGATGGCTACACAAGCTCATGGCTGGAGTACATGTGCGAAATTTATCTGCAAAGACAATGACAGCTTTATTTTATTTGATTATAAATGTTCTTCGATATATTTCTGTGATGTTAGTCAATATTAAGAAAGGAAAAGAGAGAGATGAAACGTGTTTTTTTTTTCAAATTGATCACACTCAGTCATATCAGCTTTCAGTAACAACTTCCTGATTCCTCTGGACCCAGTGGAGGTGGTGAGTGACAGGAGAATGGTGGCTAAGCTGTCATCCCGGATGGACAACATCTCCCACCTCATGCAGGAGACTGTGACAGCACTGAGCAGCTCCTTCAGTGGGAGACTGCGGCACTCACGGTGTGGGACGGAGAGATTTCGCAGGTCTTTCCTCCCCACTGCTGTCAGACTCTACAACAAAGACTTTTGCAGCTGATCAAACACACACATCCACACATGTGCAATAAGACTGCTATATGTGCAATTCTTCTTCTGACGAAGTTGTGTTTTTGTATTTTCCTACTCAGTTGTATATAGTATTTGTATTTCTATTTTATGCTATTGTATATATTATTCTATTCTATTTTATTCTATTGTATATAGTATTTTATTTTATTGTGTGTTTTCTAATTTCTGCTACATAACTTTGCACTTTTGCTGTAACAAAACAAATTTCCCACCTGTGGGACTAATAAAGGTCATCTTATCTTATCTTATCTTCTCTTATTTTTATTTTATCTGGTAATTAACATCAACCTGTGTGGAAAAAGTGACTCTTATTGTACTGGGATTATGTATTATTCATCGAGTGTATTAGATCACTGTGTATGTCTGAAACTGTCAGGAATGAGGCAGTTTATAATTTAGAGTCAATGAAGTCTTCTCCCAGGTCAATCATCATTCTCAGTGCGCTCAGGATCAAAGTGTCGATGTCGTCATTCAGTTGTGTTTCTTCACTGTAGTTCTTCACAGGAAGGATGAAGTTAAGCGGGATCCCCAGTTTTGAGCTCAGATCTCCCATCTGAGTTTTTACAGAAACAAATAAATTACTGTAAGATCTGAGTACAGGTATCGTTGTAATGTTGAATTTTTCCAGCTAAAATTCACCTTTCTCTTCATGAGCTTGCTTTTGTACGTATTCTTCAGGTCCTTTTCAGTTTCAGGACAGGCCTCATCAAATTTGGTAAGAACAGCTAACTGGGGAATACCTGCAACATGAGATGTTTTCTGATTAATTTTCCCCCAAAATTCTGAGGAATTTTTACTATACATACAATTTGCACAACAACAACAATAGTGTTTCACTCTGTCTTTCAGCAGAGACTGTATCCATATTTAACCAGGTATAGTAATAAATTTTTTGTTACCAGACATTTTAAGACAACCAAGTCTAATGCAGAACGTCAGCAATGTTTTTCATGCACATGCATTTGTTTACTATTACAAGTAAAGTGTTAGAATAAATAGTCAAGATGTTCTTTAAATGCACTGTAAGTCTGTTACACACTCAGTCCCCTCTTACCCAAGTCGCTGGCTGTCTCTCTGATGGCTTTCATCTTCTGTAACACTGAGCTGTTAATTTCTGTCGTGTTACCAGAGTAGAGACAAACCACAACATGAACTCTGTCCTCTGGAGAAGGTGAAGGGTTGTAGCCAGAATCAGACGTGGACAATGGAGACGCAGGGTTGAACTGCAATATGTTGCAAAAATCATAAGCAGTCATTGTATACTGTAACAAGAATCTCAATAATAACATGAATGAAAAAGACGATGCAAATCTGTATTTTTTTAAAAAACTTGAATAAATTCATCAATATGTTATTTACTTTTTTGATTACAAAATATCATGAAGAAAATTTGAGAGTTTTACTTAAAGAGTAAACAAAGTTCAGTTTGATGATTGTACCTTATAACCCTTATAACCCTGTGCTGTTTACAGAGTCATAATTCCTTTGCTGATCTCCCTCTGCGCTGTCACTCTTGGAGCTTTGCACACTCCCTTTATCCCTCAGTTTCCATTCCAACGCATGTGTAGGTTTAGGTTTAACTCCTCTCTGGGTTGTCGTGCTGGAAATGGTCCCTGTTTCTCACTGGTCCTCTTGAAGCCTTCTCTCCTGGTCTCAGTCTGCATCTGTACCTCAGTCTCTCCTTCCATACTAATCCACCTATAATTTAAAAAATGAAAGCCAGCCCCGAAAAACTCTCTTTTGCCACATGACCCTTGTCATGTGGCAACTTAACACAATTAGAGATGCGCAATAAAGTTGCACCTTCTCTCTTAAAAATTTCAGGGCATCTCCCCTGGAGTAGCTTCGCTCCAGGCCTGTAACCCTGTGTTAAAAAACCCCAAAATAAAACACACACATTAGCGAGTGGTATGTCCTGCTGTAAACCAAGTGATTAAATCACATGAACAGCCCTCTGCTCTAGAAAAAGTGATGTAGATGTTAGCACAGTGCATCTGTATGCACACTTACTCACAGTGACCTTTGCATTGTAAACAATACAAGGTCATAAATAACACACCGCTGGTAAATTCATAGACACAGAAAGTGGCAATGAAAAGGTTAAGTCGGCAAGGCCCAAAGCTCATGCAGACTAGGATGCTGCTGTCACCTTTCCGCTCCCGTAAAAAAAAAAAAACATATATACATACGTACATCTACCCTTTTGTCACATCTGGTTGGAGGTAGGTGCAATCTTGCATACTGGTGTCAGGTCAGTCAAGCTTTTGTCAGTCCAGTCAGTTCCCCATTTTTATTGCTGATAGTGGAATCTCTCATGTCACATTGAGTTTCTACTGCCAGCAATATGACGTCATTTCAAGAAAGAAAAAGAAGAATTTAGACTGGATTATCTCGGTGAATCCTTTTAGGGACTTTTTATCTGATTGTGTCCCAAATACGTGGCTTTCTCCAGAGCCCATGTTAATGTGGAGAAGCTCAGTTCGCAATTGTTTCTGACAAAATGAGATGTAGCATTTTCAGTTCCAATTGTGCAGGCCTGCTGAAATGACAGACATTATCAAACAAAACTCTTTGTGCACTGTGAAAGTAAAAAAGAAAAAGAAAAAAAGGCATAGTTAAGTCATGAAGCATGCTCTTCATCTTAGGCGGGTAAATCAAACAAAAACTAATAGGCAGGTTCACCTTGGTAACAAAAGAAAATGTATCAGCCAGATAAATCCCCAAAACATTCATCCATCAGCCCCACACACACCGCACAACCCTAATGAGTTTCTTGCCATGTAACCAGGTGTGTGCCATGGAAAAACTTCCCCCACACATCAGAAACAAGAAATTTCATAATCTATTAGTTTCCACTCATCTGACCCCCCTGCAGCATTCTGTTCGCCCCTGCTATAATTCAGTCATCTTCCCCCAAAACAATACTAGTTCACTAGTCTATGTTTCACTTCTCCACCCACTAAGTCAGTTGTTCCCAAACTGTTTTTGCTGGGCCCCCTTTGTTTTACAAGAACCCCACCCCCATACACGCACACGCGTACCTGCACACAAACACAGCCATATTTTGTTCTATTGCGGTTTATTTCACACTTCAAACATTTAGTAAATAAGCAAATACAAGTAATCTGCAATAAATTACAGGTAGTAAGAAAATAAACTACTAACTCTTTTACGCTGCGTCCGCACCTACACGCGTATTTTTGAAAACGCAGCTGTTTCGTCCACACGTAAACGGTGTTTGGAATCACCGAAAAGGAAGATTTTTTTAAAACTCCTTTTTTGCATTTACGTGTGGACGAGGAATACAGAGTTCATCACGCAACGTCACGTTATTGTTAACATGAGATGAATTGCAGAATGGCAGATAGAGACAAAATACTGTTAATCTGACCATCTACAGGTTTTACACGCTTACATATACACACGCAGTTACTGTCCCTCCATTTAGAAAGGCAGAGGCGTCACGGTGTGATTACCCAGATAGCAAGACGACATTGAATCTATGTTGATTTTTCATCCGAACCGTCGTACATGGTCGGGGTTGAAATGCCAATGTTGTAACAACATTGAAATACTGTGGTAAACCGACGGTCTTACTATAGGGACGTTGTAACAATGTTGATTTACCGTTGTATTTTTGTCATTGATATTTGATCTATTTGTAGTCGACCAGGTGACAACAACAACATCGAGAAAACGTCTATTTATAGTTGACGATCATTCGGCTCTGGTCACCATCAAAAACCATCGATTTGTAGTTGAGCATTAAATTGCATTGCAACTGATCGGGTATAAAGTACCAGAGAAAGTAGATTTATTGTTCATTTGTTATCAATGACTTGGTCTAGTTCACCAGCTTTAAAAAATCGTGTCTACGTGCAATTTATGTATAGTTGACCGGGAAATTAAAGCAGCGATCACTTGGACTATTCCGCAGCACCCCTCTCACATTGGTACATCCCCCCAGGTATTCATTGTCTTCTACAGTAGAGCGGGACATTTGATTTACTCTCAGCGGAATTGACCGGAGAAGGCATCAGGTCATGCACTGCACTGGCCTGCACCACGATTAGTATAAGGTAAGAATGAATGATTTTTTTTTCCTACTCGTTATTTCCATGTTTGCATTTGAATAACATTAAAAAACTCGTTAATGTTGTACATTAACAAGTTTTTTACTGTTATTTACGTTGCTCCCACAAAATGTGGGAGCCCGAAATTGTGTCTACTTCTTACAATCCGGCAACAAATAAATTGCACTGCGAACAAAGTATATCAACAAAGAAAACATTTTCGTGTCATAATTTCTTCGTTATATTCCCTTACAAAGCTAGCTTTAACGCTTCGAGGTTTCCTTTGTTCTTGCCGTCGCCTCGGCGCTTGACCCAGACTTTCGCTCTGTAGTTGCTTAGTACTACAAAAAATTCTAAATCTGTGATATATGATTGATAAACGTAATGGTAACTGTATAAATGTGTTCAAGGACTTTGTTACTTTTAATGATTGGAGAGCACCCGCTTCAATTCACACTCAATTCAAACTTTACGTTGCACGCTCACGTAACTTTACGTTGCGTGCTCACCTAACTTTACGTTGCACGCTCACCTACCAATTGCGTTTGCACCTTTCGTCCACACGTAAACAGCGTTTTTGGTCACTGAAAATGGAGATTTCTAAAAACGCCTGCCAGGGTGGATATTTTCGAAAACTCCGTTTTTGCATTTATGTGTGGACGAGAAAAATGGAGAAAACGCAGCGTCAAAGGTCTGCGCCAATTTTGACGTCACACTGTGCGCCACGTTTTTGTCTCGGTGCCATGAATTCCTACAATGGCAGACTTAGACAAAATACTGTTAATTTTAGTATATTCAGTGTTTAAATGCTTACATATACACACACAGTAACTGTCCCTTCACACATAGGACTAAGTGAACACTGTGATACGTCTGACCTTCAGTCCGAAGCTGAAACTCAGACCAGTCATAAAAGAAAGCACAAGTAAAACTTTTTTTATTCTCAAACATATCTTTGATTGTTAAGAATTTATAATCTTGTCTTTTGTACATATCTGTGATGCTTGAATACTGCAATATAACCACATAATATAGTCCAAAAAGTGTAAGTTTGTAAACTTTTTAAAAATGCAAAGCCATGTACACTTGTGCACTTCAAAAATTCCTTGTATACTGCACCTTCTTGCACATGTCCGTTTCCTGTGTGTGTTGTTATAAATCAAACTGTAACTTTAGGAAAAAATATGCCAAAAGAACATTTGTAATTACTTATGAACTTTTTCTACTTATTTCTTTAGACCAAATCCCCTGTACACATATAGTGACTCAGAGGATGAGCAGCCCACAAAAAAACGGTTTCCCCAGGCCCCTCGAGTGAAAATACCAGGTAATAAAATAATGTCTAGTGTCTGTGTACATATCTGTGTGTGACACATGGAAACTTTTTGGACAAGTTGTCTGTATTCTTAAATACTTTAAAAAATTTATCTTTTTCTAAACAGCCCTCACCACTCCGCAGTCTTCCCCCCAGCCCACTGACAGCAGGCATCATAATGCCCCTCCCAACTTCCAGCACCTTTCGCCACTCTGGCCAACACGTTCTCACTCCCAACTCGTCAAATGTGTGACGCATGGTCAGGCTCCCTCTGCTTCACTTATCGACGCGCAGGGTACCCCCCTGGCGTCGAGAATTGACGTGCAGGGTCCTCTCATTGAATACTATAGCGCTCCCTAAACGTTGTTTATTGACGACAAGAGATTGCCGTGGAAGAGCCTGTTGTCCGTATATTTATACATTTCCGAAATCACATTGTAGTGACGTGTACTGAACACAATATATTATATAATGTAAACAACTACCTGAGAAACAGCAGATACAGCAGCTAAATTAATTATAGGCTATTACTTTTGTATCGTTTATTGCATTTATGGAGGGAGAGGTGTATGCTGGGTAATGGCACAGCTAGCGACACGGTGACTTTATTCACCCGCTTCGGCTGTTATCAGTCCATATAATGGGCGTTATTAGCAGAAATCAGTCCCATAGATATGGGCCATCCACCTGCTAGATTGTTCAGAAGGTTGTTATCATCCATCCAGATGGAGGATCACTAACAGGAGCGTGGGAAGACTCCAGAATCCACTCTGGCTGGAATCCGGTGGATACAGCAGTGTTACAGGTAAGACCATTTAAACGGACAGCATTTATAGAATGACTATTAAAAGTCAGCGAGTGTCAATAATGTTAATGTGGTTATGTTAGTAATACACCGAGTGCTAATATAACAGCTTTAAGATGCATTTGTAGATATTATTACGTGTTTTACCGTCTTTATGGTGCTAGCTTAAAGTTACGGTGTAAACGTTAGCTTATATTGTAGTAAAGCTGTTACTGTTTAAACGATGTTGGGACAGAAATATTAGCTTCTGTCATGACTGATGAAGTTACTAGTTAATAAAGTTTCCAGTAAAGTGATTAATCGCAGCCACAGATTAACAGTAAATATCCCGATTAGCTTCAATGCATCTGTAATAAATATGTGCAAGTTTCAGTGCTTCGTTTAAACTGTATGATACTTATACTGACCCAGGGTCAGTGTAAATACAATCCTAGCTGTGTGAACAAAGCTATGGGCAGAAATCTGTGCCATCAGAAACTGAATTTGAATAAGTTAAATTTGAATTTGAATTACTCAGATTGAATCTGAATTGTAACTTGAATGAAAGCTTTTGAAAACTGAATTTGAATTAGTCTAATTTGAAATTGAATTTATGGTTTGAAAATGAATTGATTTGCTTTGAAACTGCATTTTATCCTTTAAAAATTCAGCTCTCGAATAATTTCAGATTCACTTCTCACCATTCAATTTCAGTTCCAAAATTCAGTTTTTTGGGACTTACATCCGGTTCCGGTTCAAGCGCAGATTAATAGAACTACAGACTGATAGCGTTACTGACGGGAATCTACAGCGTCTTGAGCTGAATTAAGACTTCAGAAGTCATTCGTCATGTCGAATGACCAGCGGATAAACTCTCAGGTTGGTAATAAATGTATTACATGTATAAGAACAAGCGTCATGTTAACAATTGATAGCCGTACAGTAACCTTTATGCTTATTGTAGCTGTTAGCTAAAAACGCTAATTTAGCGTAGTTTGCCCTGGATTCAGCTTTGACAAACAAACATGATCGACTGTTTCCAGTAGAATTCCAAAGTTGTCATCTTGTACCCTGTCAGAGCCCTGTATGCTTGCAGAGACCCCTACAGTAAGGAAACATGCAAAACAGTGTCCAAACCTTTGTATTTGAGCTTTATTTATGTCTTACACAGCATCCCAACTCTTTAGCGAACTTAATAACTTTAGCTAAAGTGAATAGTTAGTCTTATTCATTAGTGCAGCGTTACTGGATCACCTCTGTTTGAAGTGATATAATATGATATACAACTATCACTGTGTTTAACTACCATAATAATTCTTAGCGTACTGAGTGCATGCTTATTAGTTGTTTTTTTTAAAAACATACTGCTCCATTGCTATGTTTGACAGGCTGAAGTTGTCGGGTCACCTCCTAAATCGACCATCTTTTACAGGTGTTTTTGTGCCAGAAATGGAGTGTCCACTGAAGACTGAAGATACTGAATCTCTACGCCGTGCCATTGATCCCTCCTGTGCCTTCATCTAGACAAGAGACATTAACTTAACCACTCTCACATGCTCTGTACCTACATCACCTTCCCTGACAGTCGTAGCTTGGCTCATCTGAGGGTGAAATTATAAGAATGTGTTATTTTGCAAAGTGCTCTCTAGGGTTCCTAAATAAAATATGGCATTGAGGTCATTTCTTTTGAATTAATCCCTTCTTCTGAAATATAAGAACCTCTCCTGGTTTAAATGGCACTTTCTGTTCCTTACTTCCTGTTCCACTCCCAAACCCAAATAGATGCTGACAAGCTGACACAGTAATATGGAAGAGGGAGAGAAGCTGGAAAGGACTACTACAAATAAACCCAATGCCTAACAATGAAAAATGTAAAATAAGAACAATAATAATAATAATAAAGATAAAAGATGAAGTAACAAGTTTGTTGTTTTTTTGTTTATTCCAAATGATCATCCAGATGTCTGTGACATGTGATGACAAACACCATAATGGAAGGCCTTAGTCATCACATGCTTAAACTCATCATATATTTTTGCATATGCTGAACAGGCAGTCAGACATGCTGTAACTGTGGGGTAGAAAACTGCATGAACACCATACAGCAGGGGTCTCAAACTCCAGTCCTCGAGGGCATGGAAAAGTTGCATGACACCGGCTCTCGAGGACTGGAGTTTGAGACCCCTGTCATATTCCATATGACAGGTGTGGTTGAACTTCATGAAGACTCTGAAGTTTCTCTTCTCTTCTGGCAGGACAGGAATGTCGCCTTGTCCTGTGAGCCACCGTAAGGATGTACTTAGAGTAGAACTGGACTGTCACCGGCCTCAGGCTCTTCACCTTTTCAAAGACAAAGCAGTCATTTAGATAAAATATTAGATATTGTTTACCTGTAAATGCACAAAGAGAATTTAGAAATATAATTATTGTCAAGAGTGAACAAGCACTGATAGTGTAATTTACAGCTGTGGCCAAACGTTTAGAGAATGAGAAGTGTTGTTTATTTATAAAGTTTGCTGTTTCAGTGATGGTTATATATATTATTATATTGCTTCAAACAGAGGTGATCCAGTAACGCTGCACTAATGAATTAGACTAACTATTCACTTTAGCTAAAGTTATTAAGTTAGCTAAAGAGTTGGGATGCTGTGTAAGACATAAATAAAGCTCAAATACAAAGGTTTGGACAGCGTTTTGCATGTTTCCCTACTGTAGGGGTCTCTGCAAGCATACAGGGCTCTGACAGGGTACAAGATGACAACTTTGGAATTCTACTAGAAACAGTCGATCATATTTGTTTGTCAAAGCTGAATCCAGGGCAAACTACGCTAAATTAGCGTTTTTAGCTAGCAGATACAATAAGCATAAAGGTTACTGTACGGCGATCATTTGTTAACATGACGCTTGTTCTTATACATGTAATACATTTATTACCAACCTGAGAGTTTATCCGCTGGTCATTCGACATGACGAATGACTTCTGAAGTCTTAATTCAGCTCAAGACGCTGTAGATTCCCGTCAGTAACGCTATCAGTCTGTAGTTCTATTAATCTGCGCTTGAACCGGAACCGGATGTAAGTCCCAAAAAACTGAATTTTGGAACTGAAATTGAATTGTAGAACTGAAACTGAATGGTGAGAAGTGAATGTGAAATTATTCGAGAGCTGAATTTTTAAAGGATAAAATGCAGTTTCAAAGCAAATCAATTCATTTTCAAACCATAAATTCAATTTCAAATTAGACTAATTCAAATTCAGTTTTCAAAAGCTTTCATTCAAGTTACAATTCAGATTCAATCTGAGCAATTCAAATTCAAATTTAACTTATTCAAATTCAGTTTCTGATGGCACAGATTTCTGCCCATACAAAGCCTGGCTCCTTTAATCCTGCATGACAAACCTCAGGATGCAGGTTATTATTACTCTTTCCTGCTGGCACACCTGTCACACCTGAGAGTCAGCTAGAAACTTACAGTGACGTGGACATCATGCAAAGACTGCCAGACTCTGTAATACTGTAAATGATCAGTGACTCAGGTTAACACTAAACTTTAAACAGTACCTCTGTGTCTCTGTGTGTGCTGAACATCTGGAATCAGGATTTCATTCAGGCTGCATTGACTGTGGGACTTTTCTCTGTTAAAAACAGGTTGAAGACGGCTCAGAAACATTTGAAGATTAAAATTTAGCGTCATGGCTGCTGGTGGTGTGTAAAGCTTCTACTCAGCTGTATTTTTGTTACTAATTTATGTTTGTTGTTGCTTAACACAGATTTCAGAAGAGCAAATATGAGCACTGTTGCTTAATCCTTAATAGTTTAAAGCAGGACTGGATTGGAAATAAAAAAAAATCCAGATTCTTCTTCCACAGAAGTTTCATTTGTCAGTGTGGATCTGCTGAGTCACCTGAAGAACTCATTTCATTCTCCATGATGTTCATTTACAGAAATGTTTCACAGGAACTGATTCCTCCCAAAGGGTGAACTAGTGTGTTTCCATAATGATATGTTTTTCATATCTCGTTATGAATGTACTTCTTAAATGAAGGCAAGTGTTTGTCCTTTTTTGTTCCTCAGGTACAGTACGTGATATTAAGGGCAGGCGGTCATCACTGGGGGAAGAAAAGAAGCAGACGTACTTCCAAGAGGGAGCTACAGTGAGGACACAGCCTGGTCACTGAGGTCAGAGGTCAGAATCTGAAACAGGTTTATATTCTAGGGGTTATAAAAAATTCTAAATGTATTTATAAAGAAACCTTTAAATAATATTTTAAATAATAATCATAATTATGATTATTATTAGAAATATCAAACATTTAAGTGGATTTTCTGTCACACATATTGTCTTAGCCCTGCGATAACTGGCAGCCTGTCCTGTCTTTGTCCTGTATCAGCTGGGATAGGCTTCATCCTCCCGTGACCTTGAATTGGATACATTGTATTCCAATTATGTAATCTCATCATTTACAAACTCAAGGTATCCAATCAAAATATAAGCATTAATGGTAAAAATGGGAAAGCAGAAATAAGTGTGACATGAATGTAAATGTGTGAGTTGACATAGAGGACAGCTACATGTAGTCTGAAAAACCTTTGTTGTCAAGTTTGTAGGTCCATCACGAGACATTCTTACATAGAAGAGACTGTTAAAGTCTCTAACTCAGTGAAGCATTATTGTTCCAGTCTGTTTGGATAAATATAGTAAGCTGATGTTTGTGCATTTATTGACACATTTTCTTAAGTGCTTATCCAGTTCAGGATCACAGTGGAGCTGCAGCTGGATGTGTTCAGTAAAGAAACCTTACAAAAGTTAACATAAACCTGCATCTCTGTACGTTGTTGTCCACAGGATGAGAAAATCAAACTGGAAGACTGTGGAACATGTTAATAAATGTTTGTGTTTATCCCTGTGTCTTTCACAGGAGGCACTGAAAGGTTTCCCTAATAGTTCCTGGTGAATCAAAGCAGAACCATAAAGGTTGCTGGACTGCATGATGGCCTTACCCCTGAGCAGTCATCCTGTTAAAGGAGGAACCAGTTAGAAGCTGTTTTCAAAGTAGCTGAGCAGATTTCATCTCAAGTAAGCGATTAACTGTTTGTTCGTTTGTTCTGCCACTTAAAGAGCATTTAAGGACGTCTTTTGAGTGTCCAGTTGAATTAATTCTACTGGCTCTCATGGTCATTTGTGATTATGGACATATTTTTCATGTTTTCAACCATTTAGTAAATTCTATCTATTTAGTAATATCTGTCAGCTATAAAATATAATATAAATATAAAAATATCTAAATATCTCCTGCCCTTTATATTTTAATGATGTAAGACCAGATGTCTGTTATCGTGTTACATTAGCATTCCTCACATATCAATGAGATGCTGTACAGTACAATCCTACTGACACAGCAGAGGGATAACGACGGCTATTTAACATCGTTACACGACACATTCGAGCTGCATGATGCAGACAAAGTGACTAAATCATCTTTTTGTGGTTTATTGTCTTCAAACCAGCAGACAAAGCCGATGGCAGAAGATGTTTGGAGAAGAACTTCAGGCCGTGGACTGAAAAGGTATTTTTTTCTTGTTATCAAAAGACATTTGGAGTGACGGCTTCTACAGCTGTGCTGATGTGAAGCTTACAGTCTAAGAAATGACAGTGTTGATATTCAGCACAAAGAGAAAAGCTCACTTGTTTGAATTTATTTACAATCATAGTTTTTATACATTCTGACTGTAAACAGCTTTTACAGCTTTGATATTGTTTGACACTCGATGTCAGGTGATGGTATTTAATTTAAAGGTTTCTATGTCCCAATGAGCCATTTACACTGACCAGTGTTTCACTTTAACTGTAACACATTCATTATTTAGATCCAACATTTCTAAGAGAAATAACTGAATGTAAAAAATGGCAGCACTCAGACCAGGTTTATAGAGATATATGCATGCATTTAGTCATCTAGTCCTGGCAGACCCACCCTTTCCTCCCAAGTTAACTGCAACCCAAAAGAACTAGTGGGGCTATTTACACATTCACAACCAGTGTGGGGTAAAAAGAGCCACTAAAAACCTGTCAGCCTGCACAGCTACAGATGTGCTAAAAGCTATAAGAGTTAGAAGCTCTGCTTATGGAGAAACTTTCTAAGCCTAACAGGGGACAGGTACTCCTGCCCAATTAACATGATATAACCCCACATACAGCCCAGCCATAAAGTGAACCAAGTCATTTGGTTAAAGACAGCATGGGACCAAATGCATGTAACCAGCCTGCACCAACCTGACATTTCTTCCTCCTAAAGCCACTAGTTCCCACACTGGAGTTCCCCGACACTGTGTTAACTGTACTGAGCTTGTATCAACAGTTGCAGCAGGCTAAGCTACCTGAGAGACTGCATTGAACAATTGTTTCTATCTTAATGGTTTCAGCTCAGATGTTCTGCTTTTTCCTTTCAGTAGATCAAAGCAGCTCGTGCTCTGTCTGCTTCCATTCTGATGGCAAGAAGAAGAAGAAGAACAAGAAGAAGAATGCTTCAGCGAAGTGGCGTTCATGGTCTCAGTGGACAGTCATGGTCACACACTGCATGTGGTTTTAAAAGCAACATGTCTGTTCACCACAACAATGGAGATGTGTAATATTAGTGCAGCTACGGTTTGTTCTTGAACATCAGTTTTGTTTTCTACTTTGACCACTTAGAACAAAAAAAGTGTTGTTTTCAGATTCTTTCTTATAAATCTGTAAAGCACCTGTTCATTTTTATTACAATTAGTTTCACATAAATGTTAGTGTTTCCTTTATGATCTTTTAATGCTTACACTACACTGTACACGTCTACATTAGAGACATTTCTGTTACCTATGTATGAGACTGGGCTGCTTGACTACGATTTGGAAATGGATGCAAAATCACACAGATCGTGCTATTGTTTGTTTTTTAATATGATGGACCTAACACAGGAGGTATCTGATTAAGCAAAGATTAGTCCGATCCCATTTCTACCTGTCTCTACCGTTTCAACATTTCACTGAAGTTTGCTCAACTGTAACTGTCAGGATATATATTTATTCCAGCTCTCATAGGGCAAAGAAATGACTCAGACTTGTCAAATGTTCTTTGACTTGATACACAATATGAAGTTTTTCTTACAAATAAAACTATAATGACAAACATGAACAGCTGTGCTTATTTCTGAGACATGATTTTTTTTTAATGTGTTCATATTTAGACATTTGTATGCTGAAACTGTAATGGTGAACCTGAGGTGATGATCAGCAGAAGGCAAATATATATCAATAGAAAACAATATTGAAGTAATGTCTTTACCCTGTGCAGCGTGTGGACGCTGTGCACACAATCACCTTATTCACTGTAGTAAACGTGCACCGCTAGCTCACGTGATTGACTGTCTCCATGGTTACATCGTATATTATTAGCTATGTAAACAGCTTCCAAAGATACCGCCATAGCTCTCTGCAGCTGTAACACTTTCGCACTTTACAAATCATTTCACGTTTTTGATAGTTATGGATAAAGAATGTGTTTTAAAGACATGCTAGGCTGTTGCTATGGTGGTTGCTGTGGACTTGGGTGGACCGCGTCCGATTCCTGTTATTAGCTGTCCGCCGTAGGAAGGCTGCGTTCCGTTTAGAAGTAGCGACAGTCTGCAGTAACTCGAACTCAAACCCCGCTTTGTTCTGTAATTAAAGGGCTTTTACAGCCGTTCATGACACGCACGCACGCACACACACATAAAACACTTTGCCTCACCATGAGAATGCAACTTTATTAAAACAGTTAAAGTATCTGATATAGGATAGAAAAATGAAGCAACCAGAGATTTAATGGTGAAGACTCTGGGTTCTGTAGTTCACGTTTTACAGTCCTGAATGACTCACTGCACATCCATATAATTTATTGAAGAGGAGTTTAGAATGCACTTTACATTTAGACTGTTGCTGTTTAATTTTTTACATTGTTACCATGTCATGAATAAGGTTCACCTGCTGGGGTTTGATGGATCAGCTGGACAATACAGTCAAAGACAGACTTCACCCATCATATGCAAGAATCCTAGTTGGATTTTTGTTTTCACTCATATTTTAGAACCAAATATTGAAAACAATTCTGACAGACTGGATACCTGGTCAGGGTGTACATTACCTTGTACTCAAGCATCCCAGGACAGAGCCCTGCCCCACCATGAGCCTGGGTGGATACGTGGTTATAATATAAAATGACTGATACTGAATATGAATATTTCATGAAAATCAAATTATAATATGAATTCCTAGGTGTTTGTTATATCCAGCAAGAGATTGCCCAGATAGCAAGACGACATTGAATCTATGTTGATTTTTCATCCGAACCGTCGTATATGGTCGGGGTTGAAATGCCAATGTTGTAACAACATTGAAATACTGTGGTAAACCGACGGTCTTACTATAGAGACGTTGTAACGATGTTGATTCACCGTTGTTTTTTTTTCATTGATATTTGATCTATTTGTAGTCGACCAGGTGACAACAACAACGTCGAGAAAACGTCTATTTATAGTTGACGATCATTCGGCTCCGGTCACCATCAAAAACCATCGATTTGTAGTTGAGCATTAAATTGCATTGCAACTGATCGGGTATAAAGTACCAGAGAAAGTAGATTTATTGTTCATTTGTTATCAATGACTTGGTCTTGTTCACCAGCTTTAAAAAAATCATGTCTACGTGCAATTTATGTATAGTTGACTGGGAAATTAAAGCAGCGATCACTTGGACTATTCCGCAGCACCCCTCTCACATTGGTACATCCCCCCAGGTATTCATTGTCTTCTACAGTAGAGCGGGACATTTGATTTACTCTCAGCGGAATTGACCGGAGAAGGCATCAGGTCATGCACTGCACTGGCCTGCACCACGATTAGTATAAGGTAAGAATGAATGATTTTTTTTTCCTACTCGTTATTTCCATGTTTGCATTTGAATAACAGTAAAAAAAACTCGTTAATGTTGTACATTAACAAGTTTTTTACTGTTATTTACGAGCCCGAAATTGTGTCTACTTCTTACAATCCGGCAACAAATAAACTGCACTGCGAACAAAGTATATCAACAAAGAAAACATTTTCGTTTCATAATTTCTTCGTTATATTCCCTTACAAAGCTAGCTTTAACGCTTTGAGTTTTCCTTTGTTCTTGCCGTGGCCTCGGCGCTTGACCCAGACTTTCGCTCTGTAGTTGCTTAGTACTACAAAAAATTCTAAATCTGTGATATATGATTGATAAACGTAAAGTTAACTGTATAAACGTGTTCAATGACTTTGTTACTTTTGATGATTGGAGAGCACTCGTTTCAATTCGCACACGAAAACTTTAGACTCAGTTTGAATGCTCACGTGACTGTACGTTGCACGCTGACCTAACTTTACGTTGCACGCGTACATGACTTTCCGTTTGTGCCTTGTATAATGAATAAGGCTACGTCCACACGTACCAGCGTATTTTTGAAAACGCTGATTTTTCTATGCGTTTGCACCTTTTGTCCACACGTAATTTATGTCTGGCCGTACATTGTGTTTGTATTTCCAGGCACATTTCACGAAGCAGAACGCAGTCTTCAGAGATATCCACGTGAACGCTGTGATACGTCTGACCTTCAGTCCGAAGAAGAAACCCAGACCAGTCTTAAAAGAAAGCACAAGTAAAACCTTTTTATTCACAAACATATCTTTGATTGTTAAGAATTTATGATCTTGTCTTTTATACATATCTGTGGTGCTTGCATACTGCAATATCACCACATAATATAGTCCAAAAAGTGGAGGTTTGTAAACTTTTTAAAAATGCAAAGCCGTGTACACTTGTGCACTTCAAAAATTCATTGTATACTGTACCTTCTTGCACGTCTCTGTTTCCTGTGTGTGTTGTTAGAAATCAAACTAACTTTAGGAAACAATATGCCAAAAGCATATTTACAATTACTTAAGACCGTTTTTAATTTCTTTTCTTTAGACCAAATCCCCTGTACACATATACGGACTCAGAGGATGAGCAGCCTACAAAAAAACGGTTTCCCCAGGCCCCTCGAGTGAAAATACCAGGTAATATAATACTGTCTAGTGTCTGTGTACATATCTGTGTCTGACACAAGGAAACTTTTTTTGACAAGTTGTCTGTATTCTTAAATACTTAAAAAATTATCTTTTTCTAAACAGCCCTCATCACTCCGCAGTCTGCCCCCCAGCCCACTGATAGCAACCATCATAATGCCACACCCAGCTTCCGGCACCTTTTGCCACTCCGGCACAAACCGACACAGCTTTGCGATCTCGCCAGCATGCAGTCTGATGTCTTCCCTATAGATGGTATGCTTTTAAAAAAGTTTTAAAGCTGCATCACAATGTCATTGTACTCTTATCTAAAAAAAAAAAAAAAACCCAATTTATACTCCTGAATGTCATCTTGTTGTGATTTTTTTTTTTTTTTTTTCCTGCAGATTCCAGAGACTCTGTGAGGCCACTATTACAAGGCAAGTTTGAAAATCTTGGAATTTCACAGTTTACATGGTATAACAAATATATGTGACAGGCAAAAACTAGTAAACACTTTTAGCAGTTACAAGAACTAACAAATGAATATCCAACAAAAGGGAATAGAAATACATTGTACTGCCAATACTTTGGTTTATTCTTTGTATGACCTGAAAATCAGGCTTTAGGGAAAACTAAATGACATGTTTCTATCATCAATTACATGAAGTAAACACACAAGCACTTGCATACACATTTAAGACATGAGACACGCTAATTCCATCTCATAAAATGTGTCTATAGGTGAGACGCTTTGTGTTGATTGGTGCTGCTGGACCACACTGGAGGTGCGAGTCCGCCGTGTAATGGTTTATGCCATTACAAAGGAGCTGGCCTCTGTACTCAACTGGGCAGGGGAAAAAAAACCAAGGACCAGACAAAGCAAAAAAGGGCATTTAAAGAGACAGCGCTGTGCAGATGCATATTTGGTAAGTTTTACTGTTTATTGTAGTTTTATGAGCCTAAAGTGAACAATAAAGGGATCAATTGATGTGCTGGGTGCGTTTCACATTTCCTATGTTTTTTTTTTTTTGCTATATTACTTTGTCTTTCTTAATAACAAGACTTTCATGTCCGGTTAATCTGGAGATGGAGTCTTTGGTCTTCGGCTTGTTTTGTCCTCGGGTTGTACACTTTGTACAGCCCGAGGACCCCATGTTTTCTTTTTTTTTTTTTTTTTTTAAAGGATACACGGCACACCATGCTAAGACATCACATTTTCAGCTTATAGCTCTTTGGGAATCAAATGCAGCAGTTTGCTGATTTCCGCCTGGTGACTTTCATGTTTATCAGCCTAGGAGTTTACATACTTTCTCCCTGCTGAAGACAGTTAACAAGAGCTTATTCATGTGCTCTAATTCCCTTTTTTTTGTCTTTGTTTTTTTTTTGTGTGTGTGTCTATTTTTGTCCTAGATGGCCTGGCGCAGCAGGTAGGGGCGAACTCTATGTCTGAGTTGGTCTTTGCTTAAGCAGTCCAGAAATGGCTCAGATATGCTCCAGATCGTACGGGTGGCGCGCAGGACGCACATCATCCATCCCCATCCCGGAGTAAATAATAAAAAGTGACGTGAAACATAGAAATGTAAATAGGACACTTTGTCTTTTAATAAAGTATTTTGCAAATGATACATGTCTATTGACCTTTTTTGTTTTTTGGTTTTTTTTTTTTCAATAAAAAGCAACTGTGCAAAAGAGGTGGAAAATTAACACCATAGCTCAACAGTGTTTCAATATCAGAATCTGACATTGTTTCAATGTCAACAGTATTCGAAAATATAACGTCGAATCAATGTCAGGTTTCAACATTGATTCAACATCAAAACCTGACGTTGTTTCAACGTTAAAAATGGGTGCAAGAGTGACGTTGGGTCAACGTCACACTTCAACGTTGCTTCAATGACGTCGCCTGATATTGACTCAACATTGTTTCAATGTTTCCTTGCTATCTGGGTGATTACATATGTCTGAATTGTTAACCCTAACCCTAGCTCAACAGAGCACAATGCCCTGGACTGTCACTGGACATTACATGCTGTGAACATAAGTAGCTTTGATCACAGTTTATGTTGTAAAAGAGAAGGAATATTGAATATTGAAAAAAAGATCAACATTGTGATATTATGTCTTCCAAACTGACCAGAAACATGCTTGTCAGACTCTCACAGCACAGGATCAGACTCACTGTGCATGACGGCTCAGGCCAATGATGTCTGTTAGATTGTCAGTTGTTTAGTGCTTCTGTACAGTTAGGGTCACCATCTCTATTTCAGTATAATTAATATGCAGAAAACACTAGAAGTTGATTGTCTTCCAATATTCTAACATAATTAGAAAACTTTGACTTTGTAAGTACATATTGTTACAGTCCTAATGCCAATATGATTCTTCATAACTCCTGCTTTGAAATACTGAACTTTAAAATTGACCTGATGAAAGATAATTTACAGTGGCAGTCTGTCAGGATAATTCTGACTATAAGATCACTGTACTGATCTGAATCCTTCTGCAATGTGCTGTGAATGAATGCTGATGCAACTGACTGTGGGAAAGCTGTTAATAAAATGAATCTGTGACACATGCAACACATTCACAGAGGAAGAGGACACAAAGGGAGGACACGCAGAGGCTGTGTTACAGTCAGAAATCCAAATCTTTAGTCAAAAACAGGCAGCGGTTACAAGACAAGCAGTCCATTAAACAGTCTACAGGGTCAAACATGCAGAGAATTCAAACAGCAGTAAAAAAATAACTGGACACTGAAAAACTTAAAGCAATGTGTGACGCAATAAAAGGAAGCAGCGCAGTATATTCACTGAATTATCATCAATTACAAAAGAGAAAAACGACGATTTCTACGGATTATTTGCTTAATTGCAGTTAAGAGTGTGGCTGGTAAAGATGGAAACATACAGAATGTAAACTGTGTGAGTTTGGTGAACTTTGTTAGTAACAAATGAGGTAAAAAAACCCAAAACAGACAAAAGACAGAAAGAGGCTCTCAGTATTCATTAATAATTAGAAAGCATCTAAACATTCTGGTCGTGGATTTTTACAGTCTTAGTTCCGCTCGCTGTCATTATTATAATCATCATGATCAATGGCGAGGTCATGAGGTGGGCGGGGCCGTCTCTGGTGATGTCACCATGAAGGAACAGCATCTGGCACGTGTTGGTGAAACATCCCAGTACACTGGTGTAGTTTCCTCTCCAGCTGTTGGACATTTGACACGTCAACATTAAGGGGAAGAAGAAGAAACAGTGTTAGGTCAGGTGACCACATGGTTTCTAAAATAACTGACAGGAAGTAACCAGGCCGTTAGAAATGGATGGCATGTGTTTCTAGTTACTGTAGTTAGGTAACTCTACTTACCAAAAGCAAAGCTGCTGAATGTTGCAGGAACATGCTCATGTGTGGTGATCATTCAGTGCTGCAGGTCAGACAGTCCAAGACTGATATCCTGTCCATCTGAGAGTTTGAAAACACACATGCAACGATTTAATTGTATTACAGTCAAAGTGGGATGTTCATTTTTGTCCTTTAAAAATGTTTGTGTATTTGAAAGCACTAACATTTTATGATGACTCGGATCATCTCTCTCTAAGAGTGTCTCCTTTAAAGGAGAGACAAGTGTATCCACTGATCCACGTCACTTTACCTGGATGATGACTCCTCTCTCCCTCACTCAGAAACTGGAGATTTACCTACATCATTACAAAAACATCAAAAACTTCTCCCTTTGATTCCATTTCTCCATTCCTGGTGAACATCAGGCAACAAATATCTCAATAAATCACAGTAAAATGTAAAGCACATATTTTCTCTGCTTTGTCTAACCTCTGCAGAGCCTCTGTCAAGAAAAACAAATCTGTAAGCATAAAACAAATACACATTTCATAACACTGCACTGGACAAACCTCGGTCAGTTGATTTCCTCTGTGCAGTGCAGACGAGCATCAGTCAGCAAGTCAAGGTGGTGAGATGGACTCGTGTCCTTGGTGACTCTGCTAGTTCTTCTGAGGAAACACCACCGTCTCTCCACACCATCACCATCTGTGAGCATAGATCAGAATATATATATATATATATATATATATATATATATATATATATATATATATATACATACATATATATATATATATATATATACATACATATACACATATATATACATATATATAGATAGATAGATATATATGTATATATATTTCATTTAACAATTGCAACTGAAAGAAATTAAATATTGAACAAAAATATATTGTCACATTCTGCATTCTCAAATACAAATTTCACAAAGTAAATTTTTAATTAACAGAAAAAATATGAATTACAAAAAATAATTGTATATTATTAAAATATTATGCAACTGTGACCAAAGTCTGAATCTTCATTACAGTACTGTGGACTTACTGCTTGTATAATAGTGATAAACTTTAGGGGAGATCATGATGACAGAAAACTGTAAACAACACTCTAAAGTGTCAAGCTTCTTTTCTTGTTTCTGTGACCTCAGCACGCTGACAGACCTGAAGTTGCTACAGATTTTAAAAAGTGATAATTACAGGGAAGAAACTTCTCTTTTTCATCGCTTTAATCAAACATTTGATGCCTCAGCTGTCTCAGTCCTAAAGCATTCTGCAACTACAACTAACCTGAGGAGGCTTGGATTTGGCTGCAGGTGCCCCTGTACATCCTTCTCAGCAGCACACATGTGGGTACAATTTAATCACACTTCTTCCTGAGCTTTGCTTCATCACAAGACTAAAGGTGGCATCCCGTGTCACAGTCTTATCATCATCCAATTGGAGAAGAAACATTTACAGGCCTCCTGGTTTTGTTTTCTGATCCTGCAAAAAGACTGAGGACAACAAAGCCCAGAGAACACGAGATACACAACATCCAACATTCAGACTCAACAGCCTCCATAAATGAAGAGCACCAGGTTGGTCCAGTTATACTAGATATAAGCATACTTCACATTACTGTGTATCAATAATAATCAAGAGACAAACTTTGAAGATGCAGAGCATGATGTCCCATCATCAGACTGCAAACAAATATCCACCAGGCTTCTTTGTTGGCAGAGGTGATGATTCTCCCATCAGGGATCAGTAGCGTGTATTAACCTGTGGTATAAGCAGCAGTCAGTGAAATGTTACTGTTTCAGATAAGAAATCTGCCACATAAAAGCCAGGGTGGGAGGGATCTCTACAAACTGACTTACCTCTGCAAGTGTGAGGCTGTTCCTCCAGCCTCAACAAAAATCTGACTCTCCAGTCACAGACAAACAAAAAAACTCCAGCTGGGAGATAGAAAACGCTGCCTGGGTCTTGCTGGATGTTGCTGGTCAGAGTCCACACATTAGCAGAGTGCTGCTTGGTCCCACTGACCCATGTGGACAGCGACTGTGGAGAACTGTTCTGGAAAACGGAAAAGAGAATTAAAATGACAAAAAGCCAAATTTCCACAAAGACTCTCTTAGAATCAGCAATCAGAAAATCATTGGTTCATATTACAATTAAATATGACCAGGCTCCTTAAATGTAAGCAGTTAAGATCTGATTTGATTTACATCCTTCACACAGCACATGTGTCCAGGCTGTCAGGTAAACATAGAATTAATCTCAGGTAACATGACTCACAGTAGAGATTCAGTAAGAAAGATTGCCAGCTCTAATATTATTACCACACCAACAGCTCAGATTTCTAGAAGTATTTAAACAAATGTCTTCTGAATATTCAATTCAGGTTCACAGTGGGGGGGGTGTATCATGGAATTTTGTAAATAAAGTCTGCAACACAGAAAGAGCTGTGATCAAGCTATTTATTACTGCGCGCAGGAGAGCCAACACACAGTTCACAGTCATGTCAGCTCTGCCACAGAGGTGGTGCTCCTACTCCTTTATGCATTCCAAGAAAGAGGGAGGAAGTTACAAACTGATCATACCACACTTCACGCGTCTCGCTATGAAACCTAACGGATCAATGGTTAAGCTGTTTTGTGCCCTTGGCCTTATCAGCACCTCTAAAGGGAGTTGTTTTCTCAAACTGCTGACGCTGAAGTAAGTTCATCTAGTTTTAGAAACTTTCACTGAACAGTCTATAACAGTGTCACAACTAAGCATATGCATAAGCACTTAAATACCTTAAATGAGAATAATAGAAAATTTCTATTAGAGCCTGTCCCAGTAGTCATAGGTAGAGCACACCTGGACAGGTACCAGTCTGTCAGAGGACTAACACAGAGACAGACATCAGAGTAACAAATCGATTTAAAATTAATGTAAGCTTGCTGCAGCTGTATGTATGAACATGTGTTTCTGTGCTCACAGTCCACCTCTCAGGAACCTGCAGTTCATTTTAAGTCTACTTTAAACAGACCTCACAAAAGGCTGATGTGGCTGGATCAGTAGTCTGATTTAAGTACGATGCCTTTGGCCAGGGATTAATCTGGCGCATCGCTTCACTGCAGTCTTACATATTATCCCCACACCTGAATAAAAAATATTGATATTTACAAATAACAGATTCAGCTGATGCAGCCTGACTCAATCTGATTCCAGATGTTCAGCACACACAGAGACACAGAGGGACTGTTTAAAGTTTAGTGTTAACCTGAGTCACTGATCATTTACAGTATTACAGAGTCTGGCAGTCTTTGCATGATGTCCACGTCACTGTAAGCTTCTAGCTGACTCTCAGGTGTGACAGGTGTGCCAGCAGGAAAGAGTAATAATAACCTGCATCCTGAGGTTTGTCATGCAGGATTAAAGGAGCCAGGCTTTGTTCACACAGCTAGGATTGTATTTTACACTGACCCTGGGTCAGTATAAGTATCATACAGTTTAAACGAAGCACTGAAACGTGCACATATTTATTACAGATGCATTGAAGCTAATCGGGATATTTACTGTTAATCTGTGGCTGCGATTAATCACTTTACTGGAAACTTTAGTAACTTCATCAGTCATGACAGAAGCTAATATTTCTGTCCCAACATCGTTTAAACAGTAACAGCTTTACTACAATATAAGCTAACGTTTACACCGTAACTTTAAGCTAGCACCATAAAGACGGTAAAACACGTAATATGCATCTTAAAGCTGTTATATTAGCACTCGGTGTATTACTAACATAACCACATTAACATTATTGACACTCGCTGACTTTTAATAGTCATTCTATAAATGCTGTCCGTTTAAATGGTCTTACCTGTAACACTGCTGTATCCACCGGATTCCAGCCAGAGTGGATTCTGGAGTCTTCCACGCTCCTGTCAGTGATCCTCCATCTGGATGGATGATAACAACCTTCTGAACAATCTAGCAGGTGGATGGCCCATATCTATGGGACTGATTTCTGCTAATAACGCCCATTATATGGACTGATAACAGCCGAAGCGGGTGAATAAAGTCACCCAGTCGCTAGCTGTGCCATTACCCAGCATACACCTCTCCCTCCATAAATGCAATAAACGATACAAAAGTAATAGCCTATAATTAATTTAGCTGCTGTATCTGCTGTTTCTCAGGTAGTTGTTTACATTATATAATATATTGTGTTCAGTACACGTCACTACAATGTGATTTCGGAAATGTATAAATATACGGACAACAGGCTCTTCCACGGCAATCTCTTGTCGTCAATAAACAACGTTTAGGGAGCGCTATAGTATTCAATGAGAGGACCCTGCACGTCAATTCTCGACGCCAGGGGGGTACCCTGCGCGTCGATAAGTGAAGCAGAAGGAGCCTGACCATGCGTCACACATTCAACGAGTTGGGAGTGAGAACGTGTTGCTCTGGCAGAACACTCCAAACGACACAGCTTTGCAATCTCCCCAGCATGCAGAGTCTGATGTTGAGGCCTTCCCTATAGATGGTATGCTTTTAAAGTTGTTTTAAAGCTGAATCACAATGTCATTGTGCACTTATCTTCAAAACACCAGTTTATACTCCTGAATGTCATCTTGTTGTGATTTGTTTTTCTGTAGATTCCAGAGACTCTGTGAGGCCACTATTACAAGGCAAGTTCGAACATCTTAGAATTTCAGATTTTACATGGTATAAATGGTAAATGGCCTATATTTGTACAGCGCTTTAACTAGTCCCTAAGGACCCCAAAGCGCTTTACACATTCAGTTATCCACCCATTCACACACACATTCACGCACTGGTGATGGCAAGCTACATATACAAATATCATATATATGTGACAGGCAAAAACTAGCAAACACTTTTAGCAGTTAAAACAACTAATACTTGAATGCAGAATGTTACACCATCACTTATGGATATATTAGTTTTTCGCCTCTCACTGCTTAAGCCATTAATATTTCTGGAATTGTTCTTTGAAACAGATGTGACCTCACAAAAGATGTTAACTATGCTGTCAGACCTGACGAGATCTCTTAACGAACTCCGTGAGGAGGTCAGAGCCATCTGCAATACCAGCTCCAATGAATCGGTAGATGCTGGGGTACTCCCTTTGGATTTGCCCTTGCACAACATTGAGGAGCTAAACAATGCAGAGGCAGCTCTTCAATCGCAAGAGGCAAATAAGGCAATGGTAAGTATATAAAGCTTATGTACACTTTGTAACTATAAAGTGTAATAGCTGTCAGATGTGATTTAAATGCATAACAACGGCATACACACAAGCACTTGCATAAACATTTAAGACATGAGACACGCTAATTCCATCTCTTAAAATGTGTCTATAGGTGAGACGCTTTGCCTTGATTGGAGGGACCACACTGGAGGTGCAAGTCCGCCGTGTAATGGCTTATGCCATCACAAACGAGCTGGCCTCGGTACTAAACTGGGCAAGGAAAAAAACAAAGGACCAGACGAAGCAAAAAAGGGCATTTAAAGATACTGCGCTGTGCAGATGCATATTTGGTAAGTTTTACCGTTTATTGTAGTTTTATGAGCCTAAAGTGAACAATAAAGGGATCAATTGATCTGCTGGGTGTGTTTCACATGTCCTATGTCCGGTTTTTGCTATATTACTTTGTCTTTTTTAATAACAAGACTTTCATGTCTGGTTAATCTGGAGATGCAGTCTTTGGTCTTCAGCTTGTTTAGTCCTCGGGTTGTAGTTTGTACAGCCCGAGGACCCCATGTTTATTTTGTTTTAAAGGATGCACGGCACACCATGCTAAGACTTATCACTTTTTCCGCTTATAGCTCTTTGGGAATCAAATGCAGCAGTTTGCAGATTTACGCCTGGTGACTTTCATGTTTATCAGCCTAGGAGTTTACATACTTTCTCCCTGCTGAAGACAGATAACAAGAGCTTATTCATGTGCTCTAATTCACTTTTTTTGTTTGTGTGTGTGTGTATTTTTGTCCTAGATGGCCTGACGCAGGCCCACCTGACTGAGGGTGGCTGTGGCTCAGGTGGTAGAGCAGATCAGCTACTGATCGGAAGGTCGGTGGTTCGATTCTTGGCTTCCCCGATCTGCATGTCAAGTATCCTTGGGCAAGATACTAACCCCAAATTGCCCTCTGATGCGTTCATCGGAGTACGAATGTGTGTGAATGCAGGTTAGTTTGCACTGTGTTTAGAAGTACTTGTACGAGTGGGTGTGATTGGGTGAATGAGGCATGTTGTATAGAGCGCTTTGAGTACTCCGGGAGAGTAGAAAAGCGCTATACAAGAATCAGTCCATTTACCATTTACGCAGCAGTTAGGGGCAAACTCTCTGTCAGAGTTTGTCTTTGCACAGGCAGTGCAGAAATGGCTCCGATACGCCCCAGACCGTTTGGGTGGCGCAGGACGCACATCATCCGTCCCCATCCCGGAGTAAAAACTACAAAGTTATGTTAAAATATAAATGTAAATAGAAAACTGTGTTTTAATAAAGTATTTAGCAAACGAAACATGTCTATTGACCTTTTTTTGTTTAGTTTTTTTTTTTCCCTGTTACATCACATGCAATGCTTTCTTATTTTAGGATATTAATATTGACATGTTACATTGTGAGACATTTGATTTTTATAAAGGGTGTCCAGTTTGAGGAATAAGTGCAATTATGTGTTTAGGTGGTTTAAGTATTGATGGAAACATGCAGTAGTTTAGTATTGGTTAAAATAACTATAAAGAAAGGTAGATTTCCAGTCATGAGCCATAGCTCAACAGTGTTTCAATATCAGAATCTGACATTGTTTCAATGTCAACAGAATTCGAAAATAGAACGTTGAATCAATGTCAGGTTTCAACATTGATTCAACATCAAAACCTGACGTTGTTTCAACGTTAAAAATGGGTGCAAGAGTGACGTTGGGTCAACGTCACACTTCAACGTTGCTTCAATGACGTCGCCTGATATTGACTCAACATTGTTTCAATGTTTCCTTGCTATCTGGGTATTTTACATGTAGTTTTTTTTTTCCTGTGTAATAATATTCAACATTGCTATCAATACATTTTTCAAATAATGCCTCTCTGTGCAAAATGGGTTTAAAAACATAGGGATACTGTTAGTCCGTGATTTAGACAGGGGGAACAAATCGTGGCAGGATGAGCCTGATACTATTTGTATCCCACTGTAACTTTACTGTATAAAGAGCTAACATCTCCAAAATGTCAGGAGTAGTTAGTTATTACAACAAGGGTTTGTGAACTAAAAATCAAGAATGTTGGATACTGTTTGTCCGTGATTTGGAGAGCCCAGCGCTGCTCCCGACGAAGGGAAAACCAATTCTGCAGAGGAGACCTACCTTGGCACTTGTGCAGGTGAAGCCAAAGGGAAGATATGCTTCACCATATTTTCTAGTCTTTGGCTTAGAATGAAGTTGGTTTGGAAACATATTCAGCGATGCTTCAACTCCTGCTTTGCATTTGTGGAGGCGCCCCGTGCTAGCAGTGTCCAAGCGTTTTGTCCCCCCCTTTTCATACCGCCCCCCCCCCCCCCCCCCCCCTGCAATGGTTCTGCGCCCCCTTGCGGGGGCGGGCCCCACACTTTGAGAAGGTCAGCACTAAGTTAACCTGACAAGATGATGGTAACAGAATCACATGCTTAACATACTATTTGATTCTCATGAGCTTTATTGCGTGTGTGTATGTGTTAGTAGGATTAAGGCATTTTTCTGTTTGTGTGTGTGATTTTGTGTCCTATTTTGTGGTGCTCCAAGACACTTTCTCAATTTTCCCATTTAAAGCAGTCAGTTTTCCTCCCAGATTAATTAACCCAATTTGATTTCCCACACTAAACAACAGCATTCCTCCCCTCCTCCTTCCACTGTGGTCTTATCTCCCCCATGCAGCAGTCCAGTGGCAGTTCTTCTCTTCAGCTTTGTCCTGTGCAATCCCACTGTCTCGTTCATTGCCATTTCACTCCAAGCCATTTCAAAACCACTCCATTTCACCAACTCTCAAACTTAAACAGTCTTCTCAAAGGTCCACTCACACACAGTGAAGTTGTAGCTTAAACGCATCTCCATCCATCCAGTCATGATGATGGCATTTTTCTCCTTGTTGATGCCATTTGCCCATACTGCTGGTGCTGCTGGGTCTCTCACTGCTCAGGACAATGCTGTTGTCTCTTGGCCTGCCATGTTGTTGCTTTTGGAACTGCATTTCTTGTCTTCAGGGAGAGGTTAGTGTTCTTGGAGCTTGCTTTTCAGGATGAGGAACACATGGAAGTGAAGCTACAAAAACAATTCAGCCAAACCTCGGCCTAAGTGTTTCTAATAATGTTAATCTATAATTTTACTCTGACTGCTGCCTGTGGAAAATTGATCCAGGTCTGTTTCCCCACCTGGAATTGACAGACTGAGACATTTTGATAATTCGTCCTTTGGAGGGAGCCCATTTCTGCCGATTGTATCCCCGCTCTCGTTCTTTCGGTCACTACCCACAGCTCGTGACCATAGGTGAGGGTAGGGGCGTAGATTGACCGATAAATTGAGAGCATTGCTTTTACATTCAGCTCTCTCTTCACCACAACAGACCGGTACAGCGTCTGCGTCACTGCGGCCGCAGCATTAATCCGTCTGTCAATCTCCCGTTCCCTTCTCTCATCACTTGTTAACAAGACCCCGAGATACTTAAACTCCTGCACTTGGGGCAGGAACTCGCCCCTGACCCGGAGTGGGGACTCCACCCTGTTCCAGCTGAGGACCATGGCCTTAGATTTGGAGGTGCTGATTCACATTCCCACCGCTTCACACTCGGCTGCAAAACATTCCAAGGCGGCTGGAGGCCATCACCCGATGAAGCCTACATCATCCGCAAAAAGCAGAGATGAGATCCTGAGACCACCCAAGGTAAAGCCTTCCACCACTTGGCTACGCCTAGAAATTAGTCACCGATTCTGCACCGATAAAACAATGAAGTTCAAAAATATATTTTTCATGCCTAAAGGTGAATAAAAATACTTGAGAAAAAAACCTGATTGAGGTTGTCATAATTCGTGAATTAAAGGGTTAGACTGAATAATTGTTCTTACTACTTATTATTACGGCCTTTCAAATGTATATCATTAATTACAGTTAAAGAGAAGAGAATCGCTCTCCGTGAATCGCTACCTTATCGTGGTGGAGAGGTTTGTGTGTCCCAGGGATCCCAGGGGCTATGTTGTCTGGGGGCTTTTTCCCCCTGGTAGGGTCTCCCATGGCAAATTGGTCTTGGGTGAGGGACCAGACAAAGAGCGATTCAGAAGACCCTTATGAAGAGAATATCGAGGGAACGGTTTACCCTGCCCGGGATAGGGTTACCGGGGCCCCGCCCTGGAGCCAGGCCCGGGGAGGGTGCCCGAGGGCGAGCGTCTGGTGGCCGGGCCTTAGTCCATGGGGCCCGGCCGGGCACAGCCCAAAGAGGAGACATGGGCCCATCCTCCCGCAGGCCCACCACCCGCAGGAGGCGCCATAGGGGTCGGGTACATTGTGTGCTGGGCGGCGGCCAGGAGCGGAGGCCCTGGCGGACTGATCCCCGGCTGCCAAGACTGGCAATAGGGACATGGAATGTCACCTCTCTGGTGGGGAAGGAGCCTGAGTTAGTGCATGAGGTTGAGAGGTTTTATGGTCTGATGAAACAAGAGTGAGTCTTGATGGGCCAGATGGATGGGCCCGTGGCTGGATTGGTAAAGGGCAGAGAGCTCCAGTCCGACTCAGACGCCAGCAAGGTGGAGGTGGAGTACTGGTTTGGGCTGGTATCATCAAAGATGAGCTTGTGGGGCCTTTTCGGGTTGAGGATGGAGTCAAGCTCAACTCCCAGTCCTACTGCCAGTTTCTGGAAGACACCTTCTTCAAGCAGTGGTACAGGAAGAAGTCTGCATCCTTCAAGAAAAACATGATTTTCATGCAGGACAATGCTCCATCACACGCGTCCAAGTACTCCACAGCGTGGCTGGCAAGAAAGGGTATAAAAGAAGAAAAACTAATGACATGGCCTCCTTGTTCACCTGATCTGAACCCCATTGAGAACCTGTGGTCCATCATCAAATGTGAGATTTACAAGGAGGGAAAACAGTACACCTCTCTGAACAGTGTCTGGGAGGCTGTGGTTGCTGCTGCACGCAATGTTGATGGTGAACAGATCAAAACACTGACAGAATCCATGGATGGGAGGCTTTTGAGTGTCCTTGCAAAGAAAGGTGGCTATATTGGTCGCTGATTTGTTTTTGTTTTGTTTTACAGTAATAGTCACCTGCACACACAGATATCCCCCTAAAATAGCTAAAACTAAAAACAAACTAAAAACTACTTCCAAAAACATTCAGCTTTGATATTAATGAGTTTTTTGTGTTCATTGAGAACATGGTTGTTGTTCAATAATAAAATTATTCCTCAAAAATACAACTTGCCTAATAATTCTGCACTCCCTGTAGACAACGCAGCCCTAATCACAATCATAATTTGTTGGAAAACGTATTTAAGTTTCCTATTGATTTATCATAGAACTTGAAGTTAATGGCTGAATGCATGGTGATGAGACCTATCATTCAATCTACATTTTATAGCGTATGAAACTGCTCACCTGGACATGAACCTGAGCTCGGCTGATTAAGATTAGTGTCTCCTGTCCATCTTTCTTTAGCAAAACTTGAATAATACCACTGCTTACCTCTTATTGAATCTTTGGGTGCAGACTTAATTGAAGAGCCTCGTATAAACAGGCAGGGTGTGATGTTTAGGGAAACCAAAGAATACAGGCGCCATCATTTCTGCCAGAAGACTCATGGGGTGCAACGAAGCTTTCAATGTGGACTGGCTAGATACCTTCCTTCTGCATTCAGAAAGAAAACAAGAAGGGCATACACCATAAACAATAATAACTGACAAAAATAATGAGACAAGAAATTAAAGTAACAAAATAAGTGCAAATCAAGTTTCCCTGTGTTGCAGTGTAGCTGAATGTTTTTCAACAATTTGATTTACGGTAAAACACATACCAAATATTTCCAGCCAAGGTTTGTTTCAATCTTCAGCATGTTTTTCCTGCCATTGTCTTGAAACTGTTTCATCTGTCCCTCTCATTTGATGCTGTTTACAAAAACAAAACAGCAATATTGTAAAGGGAAAAAGGAAAATGAATTTAATGGAAAAAAAAGAAAAGAAGATTATGACCTGAAATCTCACCATTTCCTGAGAGTCACGGGTCCTTTGAGTATCCTTATGGTTTCTGCTCAAATTCAGTGTCTGAAAAGGGCAGGAACAAAACAAACCTTTTTAATCATAAAGAGAGAGTTCTGACACTGACGTTCACACATCGCCATTGCACATGTAAACGAAGAAACCACCGCCACACCAGTGACATGGGTGGGGGCAGAGTGTCTTCGGTAAAAATGAGCCTTAAACGCGCCATACCTGGTGTATGTCTGCTTGCAGCCTGCTTCAATACACCGAAAGAAACAACGTGGCTCATTCCGATGCAGTTTACAATGAAGCACGTAGCCCCTTGATGACTGAACTACCTTACCACAGAAATTACAGGTTAACATAACTCCATGTACTTTGGTAATTCCTCCCTAGCGAATTAAGCACGCCAAACACAGAAACTAATCCAGAGCAATGCTTCCCTCCTGACAGTAATGCTAACTCAACTCACAAATGCTAACTAAATTCACAACCTCACTCATAAAAAACGAACTGCTAAAATTATCTATAAACGCTGGGCTGGTGGATTTTTATAACAGAGATAACTTGAAGTTGCATGTACTCACCTCACCTCGAACTAATTGTAAGCTGCCAGGATGTCTACAAATTCCGAAGATGCTGTGGTCCAAGCAGCAATAAATGGCGCTAATATACGAGTTCAAAACTGTGTCCGGTAGCGAAGCCAACTTGAGTCTCCTGCATGAAAAAAGGAGCGGTTGGCACACAGCTCAGCAGCGCGCCGCGCTATTGGTCATTTTCAGGTGACATCATCCCGCAATATAATGTCGCTCTTTGTTTCTTTAGGAGGAGATTCGAATTTGATCAGAAGTCACAGACCGCTGCAGCCACGTCTTGCCTTGCTTCCCCTTTTTTTGGTGAAATGGTTCGCTCATACTGCACAATGTTGCTACCAGAATTTTTTTTTTCTGTACACAGTTTACCAGCAGTTTAGCTACCAATCAACAGCGATCACACAAACTCAAAATTTAAGGCGGACCCACTTAAGGTGGTCTGATAATATGGCGTGAAACACAACAACATAAAGTTGTTTTAAAAATAATAATTAAAAAAGATTATTGAAATCAATTTTATTCACAACCATAAACTTTATTTTTAACATCTTCTTTTGCTGTTGATTTTTTTTTTATCAGAAGGTTAACAATGATATACTGCAGGCCTAACTTTTAATCTGTATATCAGTATCTGAATTTAAAAAAAAAAAAAAATACTATCAATTTTATTGTCTGATATTTTCTTTTTTTTTTTCTTTTTTTTTTAAATGGTATTTACTGGTTGTATTATTGCGGTGGACCCTATTGTTTAACATCTTGCTTCTGTAAAAATGAATGTTTTTGTTTGCTTAAAAATCTACAGCTTTATACTGTGAATTCCAATGTGCACAACCCGAACAGATGTAGTTTTACTCAAATAATACCGTAAAATCTGAGTTTTTCAGACATTTTCAACATTACAATATTTAATTGTAAAATGTATGCATATTTATTTGTTTTCACAGACAGTATTTATAATTTCAACATTTTATCACAGTAAAAAACAAAGTTTTATCCAGTCTCACAATTAACGGTTATTCAATCTATTTAATACAGTAAAAGGAAGTTTTTGGTTTTATGCTCCATTACCGTTGGAATTTGACGGTGTTTTGCTGTATATTTTACTGACTTTTGTTACAGTGTAAACAGCTGCAAGAAACTTTGTTGTTTGCAAAACTCAGTTACTTTTTTTGAAGTAGTAACTATATAATTAATTGCCCAACATTGGTCATTATATACTGAATTTTGCAGACAGAGAGTTACAGGACTCTCTCCCAGACCACAGACTCATACTCATTGTCAATAGAAAATTGTACTAAGTAGTCAGTATAATCTTTTAATGATATAAGTCTGCATATGGTAGAGTACTGCATGTTGACCTTTTGATGACTTAGGCTGTTGGGTGGTGATGATGGGTTTAGATTTTATTATTGTCATTTGTATTAAGAAATATTTAACCATATATGCTTAGAGGTGTATAATCGATTGTGTAGTGAAAGGATGTGTGATCTTTAGTAGTCTGCAAAGGCTTTGTGTGCATTCCAGAGTGTTCTGGCATTCACACCCACATCCTGGAATCACACACACACACACACACACACATCCACATTCCAATGTAATATGGAAAACGCACCCAATGATGTATATAAATACAGACCAGGGCAGTGGCAGAGCGGAGTCTCGGAGCCCTCACTTCTGTGCGAGTGCTCTGTGGCTGCCCTTGCTGCAAGTAAAACTGTGTGTTTCTCCTCTCTGATTCTCAGCTGAAGAAGTGTCTTAGAATCTCTTGACACTCATAATACAAGTCAGAGCTTTATAAAACAAATTTTGTGTTTTCAAAATTGGAGTTATTGGAGTTGGAGTTATTTTTACTTCTAATAGTAATAGGCATGCTATTGCTTCTAATAGTGTTAACATACTGCACAGGTCATGAACAAGAATTTTTTTAATTTTCATTGTAAGTGGGCTAAAGCAGTTAATTAAAAGTAGTCTAACATAAATGTAAATGCTGTAATTTGATTATTTTAATAAACCCTGTAACTTGGATGGATTAGATGCTGCTGTGACCACAGTGTAGACTTGTAGTCAAGACCGCCTAATCCGAGACCAAGACAAGACCAAGACCAGAGGGTATCGAGACCAAGACCAAGACCAAGTTGAGACGAGACCAAGACCGAGACCGAGTCGAGACGAGACCAAGACCAAAACCAAGACCGAGACAAAAAAAGTCTTTAAACTGCAGCCAGATGCTGCTTCGTTTACAGGTGTCAGGCATATTTATGTGTTTTTGCTTTCGCACAGCCCTCCTCACCGCTGTCTACTGTCTCACTCACTTACTGAGAGGACAGACGCACGCTCCACTTGACTGTCGCGTCTCTCACCCTCTCTGTTTTTCACATAATGATATTATCCTATATCCTCGCATGTGATTGGCCACAATATGGAGGGATTGGAGCATAACTGAGCCACTGTGTGAGAGCTGAGCAGCGAAAGGAAATTAAGTGAGGGTAGAAATGACTGAAAGATTATTAGGCTCTGTTTTGAGTTTTGTTCAAAAAAGAATGACTTCATATAGGAAAAAAAATAAATATCACATATGCAGGACACCTTAAACTAGTTTTTTAATTAAGCAGCAAGGCAGAACAAAGTCGGGCCTGTATCAAGACACAGGGACTAAACCCCAATTCAACCAGACCCAGAACTGATCCGGAATTAAAACAGGACTACAACAGTAACCAAGACAGAACCAGAATCAGAACTAGATGATAGTAGCACTGAAAATCATCATAGACCTGCACTACACTTATTTTTTAATTCTACCAAAGTACACTATTTAGATTCTGAAAAGTTTATATAATTATTTAGCCTTGTTGTGCAAACAAGCCTGCATAACTTAATAAATATAGAATTTGAAAAGTAACAAATGGTATCTAAAAAGAAACAGGTACTAGATACATGTTCTGATGAGTTTTGGCAAACAACCATTTGACTAACATGTGTGTCTCACCTGCTCTTGATCCATCTCTATTCTGTCCTCATTCTCCTCTCTCTCCCTCTTTGTCCTGACAATCAAGCCAAACACCAACATCATCAAATATACAGTTGAAACCAGATATTTACATACTCTTCAGATAAAAACACAAACACTTTTTTAATTGTAACATCAAATCAGACTAAATGTTTATTTTTTTAGATTGATAAATATAAAAAACATATTTGTTAACTTTAAGGGTAAAGAGAGAAACTATATGTATTTCTTCATTGCAAATGGCACCAAATTGTATTCAAAACTGAGCCACACTTATGGAGCTCCACAATTCTTTTCCTGGTGTTTTGGTTGACATCTCTTGATTTTCACATGTCACAGAAACAGGCTCTGTGTTTTGCCTTATATGCGTCCACAGGTGTGCCACCAATTTACTCACATGGACTCTACTAACCTATCAGAAGCTTCTTCAGCTCAGAATGGGATCGTCTGGAGTTTTCTTATTTATTAACAATAAACTTAGTGTATATGTACTCCTAAATTTGATGAAAGTGATTAAAATAGACAGCTCCCTCTTTTTATTCTGACATTTAACTAATTCAAAAGATATTTCAATATTTATTTATCTAAAACAAAAGTTTACTCTAAATTGATGTTTAACAGTAAAAAATAGTTTTTATGTTTTCTACCTAAAGTGTATGTAAATATCTGGTTTCATCTGTGAATATACTGCTGTATTGAAATTCCTCTTGTTTTGCATAGATATACTGAACAACATACAAAGCATAATATATAAAATAACATCTACCTGAGTTTTTTCTTTGAAAGAAGCTCCTTATGTCCATTGTTGTGTTCATCAGTAGGCTACACAATTGAAACCGATTTAGAGTTTGAAATGTAAGCTAAGACTCTCTAAAAAAAATCAGCATTGTTGTTCGGCTTTTTATTTATCCATTTGTTGATTCACTCGAAGAGCAAGTAACGCAACCAACTGATCAGTTTGATATCAATCTTTTGTGATACACCGTCATATTTACATTATTAGTTCAGTACGAATGATTTGCTTTGGTACCTGGTCAAACTTAAGCTCTCCTCTGTGTGCAGCAAACTCGCAGGCAGCAGCTTCTCCCCCCTCGCTCACATGCGTGTTGTGCTCAGTCGCCTAGTGCCTGAGCTCGGATCATACCAAAATTAGGGGGAATTTACGACGGTGCCCCATGCTTCTGAAAAAATGACCCGGGCTTAAGCCCAGTAAGCCACCCCCCCGCTCCGCTGATGGTTGACTCCAAATCTCCCGAACACTATGTCGATTTGAGAACGGAAGACCGAAACAGGGAGACCAAGACCGAGACCAAGACAAAAGTCCGTCGAGACCAAGACGAGACCAAGACCGCGTAAAAGTGGTCTCGAGACCGGTCTCGAGACCAAGACCGGTCTCGAGACATCCAACTCTACCACAGTGCACACGTCTGATGTTGCTGTTGGCAGGTGGTCATAATGTTATGCCTGATCGTTGTATGTTCTTCACAGAAAATGAAAGAAAACTTATTCAGGAATATTTTTTAATTGTATCATTTTTATTTTGGTAAACACTGAAAAGGGTACAACAGACCTAAACACCATACAAGGTTTAATGCAAATGTATGGGACATTTATTTATCTTAAGTGCACATTTGCATTCTAACATGCAGAGTTGGGTGATGGCTACACAAGCTCATGGCTGGAGTGCATGTGTGAAATGTATCTGCAAAGACAATGACAGCTTTATTTTATTTGATTATAAATGTTCTTCGATATATTTCTGTGATGTTAGTCGATATTAAGAAAGGAAAAGAGAGAGATGAAACTTGTGTTTCTTTTCAGTTTAATCACACTCAGTCATATCAGCTTTTATTAACAACTTCCTGATTTTTATTTTATCTGGTAATTAACATCAACCTGTGTGGAAAAAGTGACTCTTATTGTACTGGGATTATGTATTATTCATCGAGTGTATTAGATCACTGTGTATGTCTGAAACTGTCAGGAATGTGTCAGTTTATAATTTAGAGTCAATGAAGTCTTCTCCCAGGTCAATCATCATTCTCAGTGCGCTCAGGATCAAAGTGTCGATGTCGTCATTCAGTTGTGTTTCTTCACTGTAGTTCTTCACAGGAAGGATGAAGTTAAGCGGGATCCCCAGTTTTGAGCTCAGATCTCCCATCTGAGTTTTTACAGAAACAAATAAATTACTGTAAGATCTGAGTACAGGTATCGATGTAATGTTAAATTTTTCCAGCCAAAATTCACCTTTCTCTTCACGAGCTTGCTTTTGTACGTATTCTTCAGGTCCTTTTCAGTTTCAGGACAGGCCTCATCAAATTTGGTAAGAACAGCTAACTGTGGAATACCTGGCAACATGAGATGTTTTATGATTAACTTGACAGGAATTTTTACTATGTATACAATTTGCACAACAACAACAACAATACTAGTGTTCCACTCTGATTGTCTTTCAGCAGAGACTGTGTCCATATTTAACCAGGTATAGTTATACATTTTTTGTTATCAGAAGTTTTAAGACAAGCAAGTCTAATGCAGAATTTCAGCCATGTTTTTCATGCACATGCATTTGTTTTCTTTTACAAGTAAAGTGTTAGAATAAATAACCAAGATGTTCTTTAAATGCACTGTAAGTCTGTTACACACTCAGTCCCCTCTTACCCAAGTCGCTGGCTGTCTCTCTGATGGCTTTCATCTTCTGTAACACTGAGCTGTTAATTTCTGTCGTGTTACCAGAGTAGAGACAAACCAGAACATGAACTCTGTCCTCTGGAGAAGGTGAAGGGTTGTAGCCAGAATCAGACGTGGACAATGGAGACGCAGGGTTGAACTGCAATATGTTACAAAGATCATAAGCAGTCATTGTATACTGTAACAAGAATCTCAATAATAACATGAATGAAAAAGACTGTGCATGTCTGTATTTTTTTAAAAACTTGACTAAATTCATCAATATATGATTTACTTTTTTGATCACAAAATAACATGAAGAAAATTAGAGAGTTTTACTAAAAGAGTAAACACAGTTCATAGTTTGATGATTGTACCTTATAACCCTCCTTCACATGTCCCATCATGGCCAGTTTGATGTCTTCCACTCTCACTCCTCGTCCACTCCCTTCTTCCAAACCCATCAGGTCATTGAAGACAAATGGGTAAAACTGCTCTGCGTCCTTCTTAATGTTGTGGGTTTCATACTGAAAGACAATAAAAGGTTTACAAACAACTTGGGAGGAGATACGATTTGTTTTAAACATAATCAAAAGTTTTAATTATTTATTAAATCTTGAACATGGTGTGTAGGCTAATATTTTATCATAAGTTACAGTTTCACTTGTTACATTTCCAGACATCGAGTCAGTGTAAATAAAAAGAAATTACTTTTTTGGTGAAACTTCCTTCCTTCTCGTTTGTTGCGTTGGTCAAAGCTGGAGAGGTTATTCTTCTCCGTAAGGCATTGCTGACAGAATTGATGAAGCTGGACTTCCCAGCACCGACTGGGCCATAGAGCAAAACTCTGACATGTCTCACTTGGTCATTTTGAAGCTGAAAATTCTTCACATACTGCAGATCTGCCTGGTTCCTGCAAATGGGGTTAAAACAACTTTAATATATTGTAGATGTACTTTAAAATGAAATCATCCTAATACCTCTGTGGGGTTGCTTTTTAAAGGAAAGCATTTAATTAAAAAAAGAGGTCAGTGCAGCAGTTAGATTAAAAACACGAGGACATCATAACATGGAAACACATTTGTGGAAAGGTCCTCATTTATGTCTCTGAAATGTAGATAAAATATAAAATGTAAATGTAGAAATGTAGATGACTCCTCCCTCCTGTCTTCATCATTAACGATCTAGTCCAGTATTTACTTGGGCGTTACTTAACCAATTAACTAATAACAAACTGTTATATGTCAGCTGGTTTATCTATGAAGATTGCTTAATTTGAATTTTTTTATATTTCCTGTAATTTATTTAAGCACATTATCAGAATAGCATGATGACATTTTCTGAATGGCATATCGTCAGGAATCATCAGATTTCCAATGCAAACTAAATACTGACCTCATGATGGAGCTATTTTAAAAAAGATAGACAATTACAGAAGCCACAGTAATTCATCCTGAGGAAAACATGCGTATTGGAAGTTGTCCATTTAATAAAGCCTGCATAGAAGCGTTCAGCAGTAGCATGTGAGGCATAAAATCCAGTCAGAAGCTGGTTTCCAGTCTTGTTCACAAGACTGGGAACTGTAGATTTACCCCCAAGATACTTGTCTCCACGGAGTTTTCAAAGCTGTAAATGAAATTAAAGGCATTTTAGAAAGTGAAATAGATGCAACTGTATTTGTAAACAGGAGAAAACAGTTTTATTCAAAATAATCTGCGAATAACAGTAACCAATGTTCTAAAATGAAACTTACTAGGAGAAGGTGGAGGTGCTACAAGATCAAATTAAAACACAAACAACATGAAACATATTAGACAGTTATGTGCACAAACATGTGCAAATAATTTGCAGAAATTGCGTTATTAAATTCATGAAATAACTTACTAGGACGACGTGGTGGAGCTGGAGGTGCTACAAAGTGAAACATACAGGAAGTAAAATACAGTTTCAGTTTCAATTAATATTTCTGAATTGTTTGTAGTGGGAATATAATAAGCAGCTCTTGCCTTGTCCTGCAACAGAGAACAATGTCTTTACTATATGTTACTTACGTGTAGGAGAAAAAGAGCCACCTCCCATGGTGAAAACTGAAGAAGTAAAAATAAATTTGATATTAATCAATAACACATAAAATATTTCACTGATCACCCCCCACCTCCAAAAAGAAAAAGTTTATGGAATAATTATAACCTTAAACTAAATGAGTTCCGAACTTGAACATAAAACCAAAGACTTTGCACAAATATTGTCTTCTACTTTAAATTAATGAAGGGAAGGAGGTAAAAATACAACTCTGTTACAGACTGGACTTTCCACACATAATAAAACAGAATAAAATTGAACTGTATGAATCACTAAGGCTCTTTTTGAACCTGCTAACAAACATGGTAAAGACATCTTACCTGTATTGTGATGCAGCTGCAGAGGCAAAGATCAAGTGAAGCTGTTGAAGGAAACACAGTCGGTCTTATATAGATGAATCTCATTCACTTTCACTTTCCTTATGACAAACCATGACTGTTGTAAAAAACCATTTCTGGGAAGCAATTTACCTGATGCTTTGCTTCTGACTTTTCCCTTACATGACTTTGCAATTACTAGAAAAGATCAAATGGACAAATGTATTTATCTTTCAAAATGTGAAACTCAGATTCTTTATAAGTGTTTGCAGGCTATAATTAATCATTACTGATGAACACACCAAATGGAAATGCCTGTTCACATATATTTACAGGTCCTTCTCAAAAGATTTGCATATTGTGATAAAGTTCATTATTTCCTGTAATGTACTGATAAACATTAGACTTTCATATATTTTAGATTCATTACACACAACTGAAGTAGTTCAAGCCTTTCATTGTTTTAATATTGATGATTTTGGCATACATAACTCATGAAAACCCAAAATTCCTATCTCAAAAAATTAGCATATCATGAAAAGGTTCTCTAAACGAGCTCTTAACCTAATCATCTGAATCAACGAATTAACTCTAAACACCTGCAAAAGATTCCTGAGGCTTTTAAAAACTCCCAGCCTGGTTCATTACTCAAAACTGCAATCATTGGTAAGACTGCCGACCTGACTGCTGTCCAGAAGGCCATCATTGACACCCTCAAGCAAGAGGGTAAGACAGAAAGAATTTTCTGAACGAATAGGCTGTTCCCAGAGTGCTGTATCAAGGCACCTCAGTGGGAAGTCTGTGGGAAGGAAAAAGTGTGGCAGAGAACGCTGCACAACGAGAAGAGGTGACCGGACCCTGAGGAAGATTGTGGAGAAGAACTGATTCCAGACCCTGGGGGACCTGCGGAAGCAGTGGACTGAGTCTGGAGTAGAAACATCCAGAGCCACCGTGTACAGGCGTGTGCAGGAAACGGGCTACAGGTGCCGCATTCCCCAGGTCAAGCCACTTTTGAACCAGAAACAGCGGCAGAAGCGCCTGACCTGGGCTACAGAGAAGCAGCACTGGACTGTTGCTCAGTGGTCCAAAGTACTTTTTTCGGATGAAAGCAACTTTTGCATGTCATTCGGAAATCAAGGTGCCAGAGTCTGGAGGAAGACTGGGGAGAGGGAAATGCCAAAATGCCTGAAGTCCAGTGTCAAGTACCCACAGTCAGTGATGGTCTGGGGTGCCATGTCAGCTGCTGGTGTTGGTCCACTGTGTTTTATCAAGGGTCAATGCAGCTAGCTATCAGGAGATTTTGGAGCACTTCATGCTTCCATCTGTTGAAAAGCTTTATGGAGATGAAGATTTCATTTTTCAGCACGACCTGGCACCTGCTCACAGTGTAAGAACCACTGGTAAATGGTTTACTGACCATGGTATTACTGTGCTCAATTGGCCTGCCAACTCTCCTGACCTGAACCCCATAGAGAATCTGTGGGATATTGTGAAGAGAAAGTTGAGAGACTCAAGACCCAACACTCTGGATGAGCTTAAGGCCGCTATCGAAGCATCCTGGGCCTCCATAACACCTCAGCAGTGCCACAGGCTGATTGCCTCCATGCCACGCCGCACTGAAGCAGTCATTTCTGCAAAAGGATTCCCAACCAAGTATTGAGTGCATAACTGACCATAATTATTTAAAGGTTGACTTTTTTTGTATTAAAAACACTTTTCTTTTACTGGTGGGATGAAATATGCTAATTTTTTGAGATAGGAATTTGGGGTTTTCATGAGTTATATATGCCAAAATCATCAATATTAAAACAATGAAAGGCTTGAACTACTTCAGTTGTGTGTAATGAATCTAAAATATATGAAAGTCTAATGTTTATCAGTACATTACAGGAAATAATGAACTTTATCACAATCTGCTAATATTTTGAGAAGGACCTGTATATTGTTTTATCTCTGAAACCAGCAGACTGCTCACTTATTGTTTTTCTGCAAAAAGTTGCCAATTTCTAAAATATTGATTTAGAGGCAACTTCCAAGACACGGGACGTAGATTTCCTACAAACCACATGCTTTATCGTAAAAATAAAACAGAAAGTGGAAGTGGGCAGGCTACTCTATAAAAGACCAAGTGCTCTCTTTGAGTAGTTTCACTGCATCCTCCTCTCTGCAGCAGTCACAGCAGCAGCACAAGGTAGGAAGCCAGACTGATGTTGTTTTATATGTTTTGGTATTTTAATTTCATTTTTTATCTGTCTGGTTGGTTTTGTTTTCTAGTTTGCATTTTCTGATGTTTGAGAACATGGATTACACAGAACAGTTTGTTAGCTGGAGACATATATCACTTTGCTTTTTTTTTCCTTTTTCTTTTTTTTTGCTTACACTATTAAACCTGAGTGTATTAATTGCTGCATTGCTGACTTTACCCTGCAATAGACTGATGATCTGTCCAAAGTGTACCTCCTTGTAGAGTATGTTAGCATAGACCTAACATAGTGGACTTGGACATCTGTTACCTTTTGCTTCTTATTTTTATATCTTTCTTTCTTTCAGGTCTTCAGATTTGATCATGGAAAAATCTAAAAGTAAGTGACAAATTGTTTAATGCAGATATCCAACTTAGTCACCACAGTCTTCTTGTTCATGGCATTGATGTAATTCTTATAATAATGATACCTCAATAATACCTCATTTTTATTATAGTGCTGAGTCATTATTAAAGTGCTGACGTTATGCCTGCTGCCTCGCCTCTGTCAGTGCGCCCCAGGGCAGCTGTGGCTACAGTGTAGCTTGCTATCCAACTTAGTCACTGCATTGAATTCATGTTGTTCTTAAAGGCATTGATGAAATTCTTATAACATTTATACTCATAATACCTCATTTTCATTATAGTGCTGACTAGGGATGGGTACCGGTATCCGGTGCCATTATAGCACCGGTTCTGACATAAACGGTAGTAACCAGACCGAAAAACAGCGCTTTATTTCGGTGCTCTTTTTCCTGAGATGTGATACACTTCAGATTCTAGCCAATCATTTTATGTTTCCAAGGATAGTAGGCGGGCCCAGGTACGTACGTTCTTTTAGAGCAGCGCTCTCTGCTTGAGTAGCTTAATGTTGTTCGTGTGTAATTTATGTTGAGTACGCTAACCACGTTATTATATTAATGCATGTAAGGTGAACTAGCAAACACTGTCGTAGTTACATGCGGCTGTCTTCTTGTTTGATGGCAGATACTCCCTTCACCCTGGCCAAAAAGGCTAAAATGACCAAAGAAAAAGTGGAAAACAGTTAAACATGAGAGGTTTTTGGACAAAGTTTGTGTTTTTTCCATTGTTTAAGCACTGCTTCCAGCCAAGAGTGATACCATATATGCCCTATAGCTGCAGAAAAGTCCGACAATGTTATCTTTTTACAAAAAACAGCTAAACATAAGATAAGATAACCTTTATTAGTCCCACACGTGGGAAATTTGTTTTGTTACAGCAGGAAGTGGACAGTGCAAAAGTTATGAAGCAAAAATTAGAATATAATAAGAATAAATACAGTACACAACTGTACAGAATAGAATAGAATAAATACTATATACAGTAGAATAAAATAGAATAAAATATACAATAGGATAAAAATAGAGTACAAATGCTTTATACAATTTGGTAAAAATACAACGATGCCAGAAAAGAGTATTGCACATTAGTCTTATTGCACATGTGTGGATGTGTGTGTTTTATCAGTTGGAGTCTTTGTTGTTGTCGTTTTTGGACGAAGTTTGTGTTCTCCATTCTTCCGAAAGGTTGGGAAAAGACTCCTCTACATGACACTGACAGTAAAACAAAATAATTGGTGGATTAACAGTGTTTCCAGAGTTTTTTCCATTGGAGGAAAAGTTTCAACCTCTTACCAATGCCACTCTTTTTCTTTTTACAAATCACACCACACTATGTACCACACTATGCATTACGTCATTACATGGTAAATACAACCTTGTTTCTTATCAAGAAGACAAAATTTGCCATTTAGTCATGTGTCAGAGTGAGCATCCAATCAAACTTTTTTTTTTAAAAAAGACCTAAAGCTTTTCTGTTAAGTTTTTCCTCTTTTCAAAATGTGTGCAGATGCAGTAAAGATCTACAGTTACTGTACAGCTGAGACCTTCGGGGCGGACAAAGATGTGCTGTACCAAGTTGTAAACTTGTCTCAACAGCTACTGGTGGAGAGCACAGACCTACAGGAATGCAACACTGTCATTGTTTTCTGCCCAATCAACATTCGTGTTAGGTCAGATGTGGAGGCAGCCATGTCTAAAGCACCAGGTACCATAAAGCTTGGTCACAGTAATATGAAGTGTGTTCAGTTTTCCATATTTTCTCTTTAACTTTACTCACTATCAATATGTTTATTAATATTTTAATTCAGTTTTGCAGATAATCATGGAAAAATCTTTTCTTATGGTTTCAGCCCTCTATCATTCAAAACAGTAACAATGCAATGGCTTTGTATTTGATTTTATTTATTTAGTGTTTTTTCTGCTGTGTGCAGGTGATAAAGACATCATCCTGGTTGTGATGCACCATACCCGAAAGACAGACTACTCAACAAGTGATACAGAGTGGTCTCAAATATTTCCAAATGTAATCCTGCATGTTGATGTTCTCTTTCATGAGACTGAGAGAGGATTACTGAGATGTCAAAAGAATAAACAGGCAATCTGTCAGATACAACAAAAACTACAGGACATTAGCAAACCAACCAACACTTTTGGACTGAGTTGTCTGATTGCCTGATTTTGTAGTAACACAGCTCGGACACTGACAATGAAAAAAACGGTGTAGTGGGGACTAGAACAACTAACGATTTACACTTTGCATGAAAAAGGATAAACCTGAATAGTCTAAATGAACAATATATTACTAATTACAATGTTGAATCTTTACAACATGAGATTTAATGTCACAACCAAACGAATGAAAATGCTGATACTGTAAGTGTTCATATCAAAGTGAATGATTGAATAAACTCTCGTGATAATATGAGTCCTCAGTTTCCTTTGTGGTAACACTTTATTTTAGCAGACCTATTTTGCACTTTTATGCTGTCTATAGAAAAAGATTGCATGGTTTACGGTAGAAAGTAGCATAGTTGTACACAGCTCTAACACATTTTACAAATGTTTAAGATCTTTTTAATGATTGATAATGAAACAAAAGTCTACATGAACATCAAGGAATACTTCAGATGTTATTGATTTTGTTTGTCAATAAATTCTTTGACAATTAATTCGGGCCCAGGGCCACCAAAAGCCCCTCCTTGTTCATGACAGTTTTCAGGAACCAGCCTGGCCCTGCCACCTCCCAGCCATGGGTTTTAGGGACCCTTCTCGGGGACCCCAGGGGTGTGGTCCTTGGGGCAGACCCTTGTGTCGTATCCACCATGACCCAGTTCCTGCATCAGCCGGCAGTGATGGGGTAAGCCAGCCCTTATGTGGTGTCAGATCCTTAACATAGGGAGGTTCAGGAAGCAGAGATGATCTCCGTTGTCCTTGCAAAGAAGACCCACAATGAGCGGGTAGGGTTCTACTCAAGTTATCTCATCTAAGTAAATTCAGACGTAAAAAATATTTAAATAAATTGTTTTACCAGTTGTTCTACTTTTTTAATCTAAAAAAAAAAAACCCACCTGATATTAGAGCTGCCGGGAGAAAGAAGTGTTGACTCATATTAGCTCAACACAAAAACTTGTGAGTTGATAAAGTGACATCCCTATAGAACGAAAAACATATTTTTTCAATAATACTCTTCTCCTGCCTACATTTACTCTGGCAACAAATATTTTAATGTTTTGTATCTGTTTGTGCTTTGTGTCATTTTCTCTTGTGAAGATAGGTGAGATTTTTTTCAGTTATGAGCTACTTTTATTTTCATTAATATAAAAACAGTTTAAGGCGAAATTACGCTTCACTTTCGATGAGGTCACTTAAAATACCTAATAACTTCTAACTGTCAGAAATAACCATCAATTACAAAATGATATAATTATTTATAAAACATTTATTAAGACACAAGCATGGAGCTCACATGTTAATCAATAAATATATAAATTTGCATCTAAAGACTTTATAATTTATTTAGAAAGAATACAATGATATAGGGCTTTATCAAGAATAAATATTTATAAATGAACACTAAGGTGAAGTAATGCTTTATAAATGATAAAATAAGATCTTAATAATGGCTTACTAAAGCTCAACAGTTCACACATCAAATAGAAACATGAATCACTTGTAATGATTAGAAACTTGATAGAATTTCAAATCTAGTTTGGGGAGTCATTCAGTGAGAAACAGTGAAATGATTTTCCATGTGAAAAGGTGGACAGCAGAAACAGAAAGAAACAGTGAGAACTAAAAGAGAAACAAAGAGCTTTGGAACAACGAGGCAGCAGGAGGACAGCTGCAGTTTAACAGCTTCAATTCACTGACAGGAAACAACATTAGAAACATCATCATCCTCAGCTCATCTGCTCCACTGACACTGACACCTTCAACGGCAACACCTTCACTTTACCATCCAAAGTATTAATGTATGGAAACATCCTGTGAGTGAAAGTGTGTGTGAAGGTGTGTATGTGTGTGTTAGTATCAGGATCAGAGAACGACAGCTTTCCTCTGTTCCAGTCCAGATTCACTCTGATCCTCTGGAGCTTCTTCTCTAATGGGAGAGAAGCACAATTACTTTTGTCTGTAGAGGTTCTTCAAACACACCCAGTACCCACCCTGTACTTTCTCCAACCTCAACATCCAGGCTGTGAGTCCCTGAGTTAAAGCCCTCAGAGCCCAGGACAGAGCAGGAACAATCAATCCTCTCTGGATTATCAGGAAGCTGCTGCCTCTCTCCTCCTCATCTCACACTGGTCAGATCTTCAGACAGGATGAGGTTTGGATGAGCAGTGTTTGGGTCCAGAATGAGAGGAGTGTAGGAGACCATGTCCTTCATGTTGTTCCAGATGTTGAAGGTCAGGTTGCCCAGGTGTTTGGCCTGGTCTATCAGAGCTCCTGAGGGCAGCTGTGGATCATCCAGCAGGGGGCAGCGCTGGACTCTTTCCACTGCAGCCTTGTAGTTGTGCAGGAATGAGACGTCTTCAGCTCTCAGCTCCTCCTCTGTGGCTCTGACTGTGTCTGAAAGAGCTGCTATCTCTCTGCTCAGAGCCTCCATCTTCTCCTTCATCATCCCACTCTTCTGCTCCTCTTCCTCCCTCAGTGCAGCCAGCCTGGCCTCCTCTTCCTCTGCTAGAAACTGGTGAAGCTTCTTAAACTGCTCCTTAATCTGCCTCTCTGTGTGTCGGGCCTGGACCTTAATGTGTTCTGCTGTTTGATCAAACTTCACTTGAACTTCTTCATATAACTTTAACTTCTTTATTGTCATTGCACAGTCATACCTTGTACATTAGTACAATGAAAATGGTAATTAACCCACATCGGCACCACACACAACTAAACACAGCACAACACAGCAACTTAAAGTGGATTTTTGTAAAGTGCAAGAAACGTATGAGTAAAAAAAGGTATCTCTTAATTGATAAATAAAAAAATAATAATTGAATGTTCATTCCACATTATTATTATTATTATTATCATTATCATTATTATTATTATTATTATTATTGTTGTTGTTGTTGTTGTTGTTGTTGTTACTGCCCCTCAAAATATCCAATCAGGTCAGCTGTTAGCTCTGATTTGGGCTAGTGCCCTGTTGTAAAACCTGACCTTGACCAGACATGAAAAAAGAGAGTGTTGATGAATCATGTTTTCTTCTACATCAGGTGGAGACCAGGTGCACGTGTGTCACTTACCTGACACCAGTATGCACTATGGAAAGAAGGCAAAGCTGACAGAGGCAGTTTGTAGCTATGGGCAATTTTCTGCTGCTTTAACGTAGGTCCTGTGGTACATGTGTAGGTTACTTTGACACATACATAATTATTATTGCAGACCATGTACACACTTCATGGAAACAGAACTCACTGATGACTATAGCCTTTTCATCAGGATAATGCCCCTGCCTCAAAGTAAAAATGTTCTAGGAGCACAACGGTGAGCTTCAACTGATGACAAATTACTCAGGTCAGGTCTGGATTACTCAGAGTGGGATGTTCTGGTAAAACAAGTCTAAACCATGAAGGCTCCACAACGCAGGTTGCAAATATTGCTAATCTACGCACACCTTCAGGAGTCCAGTGAAATCCATGCGTCAATGGGTGAGGGATGTTTTGACAGCAAGAGGGGGACCAACAAGATATTAGGCAGGTGGCAATGTTCCTTCCAAGCTGCGCACATGCGCAATTGCGCATTGCTGGCACTGTCTCTACGCACAGAAAATCTGCATTGCGCACAAAAAAAAAAGAAAAAGAAAATCGTAAATATGTTAACAACTCTGTTTTGCAGTGTTAGTCAGTAAGTGACTGGCTGCTCCTGTATGGGATTAGAACGATGCCAACTTATCCCATAGTCCAGCCAATTGAGCTAACCCCCCCCCCAGCCTTTCCTATTGGTGGAAATATTTACCATGTCAACCAATCAAGAAATGATATGACAACGTGGCATTTAGTTGTTTAGGAAGGGGGAAGTTTTAGGAGTGACAGCGGTGTTTTGAGATGTGAGAGATTTGAAACATTTAGCGCAAATCTTGTGTAGTTAGTGTGTAGTTAGTGTGTAGTTAGTGTGTAGTGTAGTCAATAGTTTTGTTGTGTGTGTCAGAACAATGAGGCGACTGCTGAGTGTTACAGGTGTTACAGGAGTGATACATCTCCTGTTGTCAGGCCTGCAAGTATCAGGCTGTTGTTCTACTTTATCTCATAATGGACAGAAATTATTTTTTGGAGTGGCACAAATAATTTGTGTGGCATCAGATTTGATGCAGAACAGCTGATTGTTCTGTAAATAGTTTGAAATATTTATTTTAAAAATCGCCTTGGCTGCATTTTTAGGTAAATAGCTGCAAGAAACTTTGTTGTTTGCAAAACTCAGTTACTTTTTTTGAAGAAGTAACTATATAATTAATTGCCCAACATTGGTCATTATATACTGAATTTTGCAGACAGAGAGTTACAGACTCTCTCCGAGAATACAGACTCATACTCATTGTCAATAGAAAATTGTACTAAGTAGTCAGTATAATCTTTTAATGATATAAGTCTGCATATGGTAGAGTACTGCATGTTAACCTTTTGATGACTTAGGCTGTTGGGTGGTGATGTTGGGTTTAGATTTTATTATTGTCATTTGTATTAAGAAATATTTAACCATATATGCTTAGAGGTGTATAATCGATTGTGTAGTGAAAGGATGTGTGATCTTCAGTAGTCTGCAAAGGCTTTGTGTGCATTCCAGAGTGTTCTGGCATTCACACCCACATCCTGGAAGCACACACACACACACACACACACACACACACACACACACATATACACATCCACATTCCAATGTAATATGGAAAACGCACCCAATGATGTATATAAATACAGACCAGGGCAGTGGCAGAGCGGAGTCTCGGAGCCCTCACTTCTGTGCGAGTGCTCTGTGGCTGCCCTTGCTGCAAGTAAAACTGTGTGTTTCTCCTCTCTGATTCTCAGCTGAAGAAGTGTCATAGAATCTCTTGACACTCATAATACAAGTCAGAGCTTTATAAAACAAATTTTGTGTTTTCAAAATTGGAGTTATTGGAGTTGGAGTTATTTTTACTTCTAATAGTAATAGGCATGCTATTGCTTCTAATAGTGTTAACATACTGCACAGGTCATGAACAAGAGTTTTTTTAATTTTCATTGTAAGTGGGCTAAAGCAGTTAATTAAAAGTAGTCTAACATAAATGTAAATGCTGTAATTTGATTATTTTAATAAACCATGTAACTTGGATGGATTAGATGCTGCTGTGACCACAGTGCACACGTCTGATGTTGCTGTTGGCAGGTGGTCATAATGTTATGCCTGATCGTTGTATGTTCTTCACAGAAACTGAAAGAAAACTTATTCAGGAATATTTTTTAATTGTATCATTTTTATTTTGGTAAACACTGAAAAGGGTACAACAGACCTAAACACCATACAAGGTTTAATGCAAATGTATGAGACATTTATTTATCTTCAGTGCACATTTGCATTCTAACATGCAGAGTTGGGTGATGGCTACACAAGCTCATGGCTGGAGTGCATGTGTGAAATGTATCTGCAAAGACAATGACAGCTTTATTTTATTTGATTATAAATGTTCTTCGATATATTTCTGTGATGTTAGTCGATATTAAGAAAGGAAAAGAGAGAGATGAAACTTGTGTTTCTTTTGCAGAAATGACTTTCAGCTTTCAGTAAAGTGACTCTTATTATACTGGGATTATGTATTATTCATCGAGTGTATTACATCACTGTGTATGTCTCAAACTGTCAGGAATGTGTCAGTTTATAATTTATAATTTAATTTATTTATAATTTAGAGTCAATGAAGTCTTCTCCCAGGTCAATCATCATTCTCAGTGCGCTCAGGATCAAAGTGTCGATGTCGTCATTCAGTTGTGTTTCTTCACTGTAGTTCTTCACAGGAAGGATGAAGTTAAGCGGGATCCCCAGTTTTGAGCTCAGATCTCCCATCTGAGTTTTACAGAAACAAATAAATCACTGTAAGATCTGAGTACAGGTTTGCAATGTTTCATTTACCCAACCAAAATTCACCTTTCTCATCACGAGCTTGCTTTTGTACACATTCTTCAGGTCCTTTTCAGTTTCAGGACAGGCCTCATCAAATTTGGTAAGAACAGCTAACTGGGGAATACCTGCAATATGAGATGTTTTATGATTAACTTGACAGGAATTTTTACTATGTATACAATTTGCACAACAACAACAACAATACTAGTGTTCCACTCTGATTGTCTTTCAGCAGAGACTGTGTCCATATTTAACCAGGTATAGTTATACATTTTTTGTTATCAGAAGTTTTAAGACAACCAAGTCTAATGCAGAATTTCAGCCATGTTTTTCATGCACATGCATTTGTTTTCTTTTACAAGTAAAGTGTTAGAATAAATAACCAAGATGTTCTTTAAATGCACTGTAAGTCTGTTACACACTCAGTCCCCTCTTACCCAAGTCGCTGGCTGTCTCTCTGATGGCTTTCATCTTCTGTAACACTGAGCTGTTAATTTCTGTCGTGTTACCAGAGTAGAGACAAACCACAACATGAACTCTGTCCTCTGGAGAAGGTGAAGGGTTGTAGCCAGAATCAGACGTGGACAATGGAGACGCAGGGTTGAACTGCAATATGTTACAAAGATCATAAGCAGTCATTGTATACGATAACAAGAATCTCAATAATAACATGAATGAAAAAGACTGTGCATGTCTGTATTTTTTAAAAAACTTGAATAAATTCATCAATATATGATTTACTTTTTTGATCACAAAATAACTTGAAGAAAATTAGAGAGTTTTACTAAAAGAGTAAACACAGTTCATAGTTTGATGATTGTACCTTATAACCCTCCTTCACATGTCCCATCATGGCCAGTTTGATGTCTTCCACTCTCACTCCTCGTCCACTCCCTTCTTCCAAACCCATCAGGTCATTGAAGACAAATGGGTAAAACTGCTCTGCGTCCTTCTTAATGTTGTGGGTTTCATACTGAAAGACAATAAAAGGTTTCCAAACAACTTGGGAGGAGATACGATTTGTTTTAAACATAATCAAATGTTTTAATTACTTATTAAATCTTTAACATGGTCTGTAGGCTAATATTTTACCATAAGTTACAGTTTCACTTGTTAAATTTCCAGACATCGAGTCAGTGTAAATAAAAAGAAATTACTTTTTTGGTGAAACTTCCTCCCTCCTCGTTTGTTGCGTTGGTCAAAGCTGGAGAGGTTATTCTTCTCCGTAAGGCATTGCTGACAGAATTGATGAAGCTGGACTTCCCAGCACCGACTGGGCCATAGAGCAAAACTCTGACATGTCTCACTTGGTCATTTTGAAGCTGAAAATTCTTCACATACTGCAGATCTGCCTGGTTCCTGCAAATGGGGTTAAAACGAGTTTAATATATTGTAGATGTACTTTTAACATGAAATCATCCTAATACCTCTGTGGGGCTGCTTTTTAAAGGAAAGCATTTAATTAAAAAAAGAGGTCAGTGCAGCAGTTAGATTATAAACACGAGGACATCATAACATGGAAACACATTTGTGGAAAGGTCCTCATTTATGTCTCTGAAATGTAGATAAAATATAAAATGTAAATGTAGAAATGTAGATGACTCCTCCCTCCTGTCTTCATCATTAACGATCTAGTCCAGTATTTACTTGGGCGTTACTTAACCAATTAACTAATAACAAACTGTTATATGTCAGCTGGTTTATCTATGAAGATTGCTTAATTTGAATATTTTTATATTTCCTGTAATTTATTTAAGCACATTTTCAGAATAGCATGATGACATTTTCTGAATGGCATATCGTCAGGAATCATCAGATTTCCAATGCAAACTAAATACTGACCTCATGATGGAGCTATTTTAAAAAAGATAGACAATTACAGAAGCCGCAGTAATTCATCCTGAGGAAAACATGCGTATTGGAAGTTGTCCATTTAATAAAGCCTGCATAGAAGCGTTGAGCAGTAGCATGTGAGGCATAAAATCCAGTCAGAAGCTGGTTTCCAGTCTTGTTCACAAGACTGGGAACTGTAGATTTACCCCCAAGATACTTGTCTCCACGGAGTTTTCAAAGCTGTAAATGAAATTAAAGGCATTTTAGAAAGTGAAATAGATGCAACTGTATTTGTAAACAGGAGAAAACAGTTTTGTTCAAAATAATCTGCGAATAACAGTAACCAATGTTCTAAAATGAAACTTACTAGGAGAAGGTGGAGGTGCTACAAGATCAAATTAAAACACAAACAACATGAAACATATTAGACAGTTATGTGCACAAACATGTGCAAATAATTTGCAGAAATTGCGTTATTAAATTCATGAAATAACTTACTAGGGGGACGTGGTGGAGCTGGAGGTGCTACAAAGTGAAACATACAGGAAGTAAAATACAGTTTCAGTTTCAATTAATATTTCTGAATTGTTTGTAGTGGGAATATAATAAGCAGCTCTTGCCTTGTCCTGCAACAGAGAACAATGTCTTCACTATATGTTACTTACGTGTAGGAGAAGAAGAGCTACCTCCCATGGTGAAAACTGAAGAAGTAAAAATAAATTTGATATTAATCAATAACACATAAAATATTTCACTGATCACCCCCCACCTCCAAAAAGAAAAAGTTTATGGAATAATTATAACCTTAAACTAAATGAGTTCCGAACTTGAACATAAAACCAAAGACTTTGCACAAATATTGTCTTCTACATTAAAGTAATGAAGGGAAGGAGGTAAAAATACAACTCCGTTAAAGACATCTTACCTGTATTGTGATGCAGCTGCAGAGGCAAAGATCAAGTGAAGCTGTTGAAGGAAACACAGTCGGTCTTATATAGATGAATCTCATTCACTTTCGCTTTCCTTATGACAAACCATGACTGTTGTAAAAAACCATTTCTGGGAAGCAATTTATCTGATGCTTTGCTTTCCTGACACTTTTTGATCCAAACCTCATCTGACTTTTCCCTTACATGACTTTGCAATTATTAGAAAAGATCAAATGGACAAATGTATTTATCTTTCAAAATGTGAAACTCAGAAGTGTTTGCAGGCTATAATTAATCATTACTGATGAACACAGCAAATGAAAATGCCTGTTCACATATATTTACAGGTCCTTCTCAAAGAATTAGCATATTGTGGTAAAGTTCATTATTTCCTGTAATGTACTGATAAACATTAGACTTTTATATATTTTAGATTCATTACACACAACTGAAGTAGTTCAAGCCTTTCATTGTTAATATTGATGATTTTGGCATACATAACTCATGAAAACCCAAAATTCCTATCTCAAAAAATTAGCATATCATGAAAAGGTTCACTAAACGAGCTATTAACCTAATCATCTGAATCAACGAATTAACTCTAAACACCTGCAAAAGATTCCTGAGGCTTTTAAAAACTCCCAGCCTGGTTCATTACTCAAAACTGCAATCATTGGTAAGACTGCCGACCTGACTGCTGTCCAGAAGGCCATCATTGACACCCTCAAGCAAGAGGGTAAGACAGAAAGAAATTTCTGAACGAATAGGCTGTTCCCAGAGTGCTGTATCAAGGCACCTCAGTGGGAAGTCTGTGGGAAGGAAAAAGTGTGGCAGAGAACGCTGCACAACGAGAAGAGGTGACCGGACCCTGAGGAAGATTGTGGAGAAGAACTGATTCCAGACCCTGGGGGACCTGCGGAAGCAGTGGACTGAGTCTGGAGTAGAAACATCCAGAGCCACCGTGTACAGGCGTGTGCAGGAAACGGGCTACAGGTGCCGCATTCCCCAGGTCAAGCCACTTTTGAACCAGAAACAGCGGCAGAAGCGCCTGACCTGGGCTACAGAGAAGCAGCACTGGACTGTTGCTCAGTGGTCCAAAGTACTTTTTTCGGATGAAAGCAACTTTTGCATGTCATTCGGAAATCAAGGTCCCAGAGTCTGGAGGAAGACTGGGGAGAGGGAAATGCCAAAATGCCTGAAGTCCAGTGTCAAGTACCCACAGTCAGTGATGGTCTGGGGTGCCATGTCAGCTGCTGGTGTTGGTCCACTGTGTTTTATCAAGGGTCAATGCAGCTAGCTATCAGGAGATTTTGGAGCACTTCATGCTTCCATCTGTTGAAAAGCTTTATGGAGATGAAGATTTCATTTTTCAGCACGACCTGGCACCTGCTCACAGTGTAAGAACCACTGGTAAATGGTTTACTGACCATGGTATTACTGTGCTCAATTGGCCTGCCAACTCTCCTGACCTGAACCCCATAGAGAATCTGTGGGATATTGTGAAGAGAAAGTTGAGAGACTCAAGACCCAACACTCTGGATGAGCTTAAGGCCGCTATCGAAGCATCCTGGGCCTCCGTAACACCTCAGCAGTGCCACAGGCTGACTGCCTCCATGCCACGCCGCATGGAAGCAGTCATTTCTGCAAAAGGATTCCCGACCAAGTATTGAGTGCATAACTGAACATAATTATTTGAAGGTTGACTTTTTTTGTATTAAAAACACTTTTCTTTTATTGGTCGGATGAAATATGCTAATTTTTTGAGATAGGAATTTGGGGTTTTCATGAGTTATGTATGCCAAAATCATCAATATTAAAACAATGAAAGGCTTGAACTACTTCGGTTGTGTGTAATGAATCTAAAATATATGAAAGTCTAATGTTTATCAGTACATTACAGGAAATAATGAACTTTATCACAATCTGCTAATATTTTGAGAAGGACCTGTATATTGTTTTATCTCTGAAACCAGCAGACTGCTCACTTATTGTTTTTCTGCAAAAAGTTGCCAATTTCTAAAATATTGATTTAGAGGCAACTTCCAAGACACGGGAGGTAGATTTCCTACAAACCACATGCTTTATCGTAAAAATAAAACAGAAAGTGGAAGTGGGCAGGCTACTCTATAAAAGACCAAGTGCTCTCTTTGAGTAGTTTCACTGCATCCTCCTCTCTGCAGCAGTCACAGCAGCAGCACAAGGTAGGAAGCCAGACTGATGTTGTTTTATATGTTTTGGTATTTTAATTTCATTTTTTTTTATCTGTCTGGTTGGTTTTGTTTTCTAGTTTGCATTTTCTGATGTTTGAGAACATGGATTACACAGAACAGTTTGTTAGCTGGAGACATATATCACTTTGCTTATTTTTTCCTTTTTCTTTTTTTTTGCTTACACTATTAAACCTGAGCGAATTAACTGCTGCAATGCTGACTTTACCCTGCAATAGACTGATGATCTGTCCAAAGTGTACCTCCTTGTAGAGTATGTTAGCATAGACCTAACATAGTGGACTTGGACATCTGTTACCTTTTGCTTCTTATTTTTATATCTTTCTTTCTTTCAGGTCTTCAGATTTGATCATGGAAAAATCTAAAAGTAAGTGACAAATTGTTTAATGCAGATATCCAACTTAGTCACCACAGTCTTCTTGTTCATGGCATTGATGTAATTCTTATAATAATGATACCTCAATAATACCTCATTTTTATTATAGTGCTGAGTCATTATTAAAGTGCTGACTTTATGCCTGCTGCCTCGCCTCTGTCAGTGCGCCCCAGGGCAGCTGTGGCTACAGTGTAGCTTGCTATCCAACTTAGTCACTGCATTGAATTCATGTTGTTCTTAAAGGCATTGATAAAATTCTTATAACATTTATACTCATAATACCTCATTTTCATTATAGTGCTGACTAGGGATGGGTACCGGTATCCGGTGCCATTATAGCACCGGTTCTGACATAAACGGTAGTAACCAGACCGAAAAGCAGCGCACATTTCGGTGCTTTATTTCGGTGCTTTTTTTCCTGAGATGTGATACACTTCAGATTCTAGCCAATCATTTTATGTTTCCAAGGATAGTAGGCGGGCCCAGGTACGTACGTTCTTTTAGAGCAGCGCTCTCTGCTTGAGTAGCTTAATGTTGTTCGTGTGTAATTTATGTTGAGTACGCTAACCACGTTATTATATTAATGCATGTAAGGTGAACTAGCAAACACTGTCGTAGTTACATGCGGCTGTCTTCTTGTTTGATGGCAGATACTCCCTTCACCCTGGCCAAAAAGGCTAAAATGACCAAAGAAAAAGTGGAAAACAGTTAAACATGAGAGGTTTTTGGACAAAGTTTGTGTTTTTTCCATTGTTTAAGCACTGCTTCCAGCCAAGAGTGAGACCATATATGCCCTATAGCTGCAGAAAAGGCTAACATTGTTATCTTTTTACAAAAAAACAGCTAAACATAAGATAAGATAACCTTTATTAGTCCCACACGTGGGAAATTTGTTTTGTTACAGCAGGAAGTGGACAGTGCAAAAGTTATGAAGCAAAAATTAGAATATAATAAGAATAAATACAGTACACAACTGTACAGAATAGAATAGAATAAATACTATATACAGTAGAATAAAATAGAATAAAATATACAATAGGATAAAAATAGAGTACAAATGCTTTATACAATTTGGTAAAAATACAATGATGCCAGAAAAGATTATTGCACATTAGTCTTATTGCACATGTGTGGATGTGTGTGTTTTATCAGTTGGAGTCTTTGTTGTGGAGTCTGAGAGGTTTTTGGACGAAGTTTGTGTTCTCCATTCTTCCGAAAGGTTGGGAAAAGACTCCTCTACATGACACTGACAGTAAAACAAAATAATTGGTGGATTAACAGTGTTTCCAGAGTTTTTTCCATTGGAGGAAAAGTTTCAACCTCTTACAAATGCCACTTTTTTTCATTTTACAAATCACACCACACTATGTACCACACTATGCATTACTTCATTACATGGTAAATACAACCTTGTTTCTTATCAAGAAGACAAAATTTGCCATTTAGTCATGTGTCAGAGTGAGCATCCAATCAAACTTTTTTTAAGAAAAAAGACCTAAAGCTTTTCTGTTAAGTTTTTCCTCTTTTCAAAATGTGTGCAGATGCAGTAAAGATCTACAGTTACTGCACAGCTGAGACCTTCGGGGCGGACAAAGATGTGCTGTACCAAGTAAACTTGTCTCAACAGCTACTGGTGGAGAGCACAGACCTACGGGAATGCAACACTGTCATTGTTTTCTGCCCAATCAACTCTCGTGTTGGGTCAGATGTGGAGGCAGCCATGGCTAAAGCACCAGGTACCATAAAGCTTGGTCACAGTAATATGAAGTGTGTTCAGTTTTCCATAATTTCTCTTTAACTTTACTCACTATCAATATGCTTATTAATATTTTAATTCAGTTTTGCAGATAATCATGGAAAAATCTTTTCTTATGGTTTCAGCCCTCTATCATTCAAAACAGTAACAATGCAATAGCTTTGTATTTGATTTTATTTATTTAGTGTTTTTTCTGCTGTGTGCAGATAATAAAGACATCATCCTGGTTCTGATGCACCATACCCGAAAGACAGACTACTCAACAAGTGGGACAGGATGGTCTCAAATATTTCCAAAAGTAATCCTGCATGTTGATGTTCTCTTTCATGAGACTGAGAGAGGATTACTGAGATGTCAAAAGAATAAACAGGCAATCTGTCAGATACAACAAAAACTACAGGACATTAGCAAACCAACCAACACTTTTGGAGTGCTGGGTTGTCTGATTGCCTGATTTTGTAGTAACACAGCTCGGACACTGACAATGAAAAAAACGGTGTAGTAGGGACTAGAACAACTAACGATTTACACTTTGCATGAAAAAGGATAAACCTGAATAGTCTAAATGAACAATATATTACTAATTACAATGTTGAATCTTTACAATATGAGATTTAATGTCACAACCAAACGAATGAAAATGCTGATACTGTAAGTGTTCATATCAAAGTGAATGATTGAATAAAGTCTCGTGATAATATGAGTCCTCAGTTTGCTTTGTGGTAACACTTTATTTTAGCAGACCTATTTTGCACTTTTATGCTGTGTATAGAAAAAGATTGCATGGTTTACGGTAGAAAGTAGCATAGTTGTACACAGCTCTAACACATTTTACAAATGTTTAAGATCTTTTTAATGATTGATAATGAAACAAAAGTCTACATGAACATCAAGGAATACTTCAGATGTTATTGATTTTGTTTGTCAATAAATTCTTTGACAATTAATTCGGGCCCAGGGCCACCAAAAGCCCCTCCTTGTTCATGACAGTTTTCAGGAACCAGCCTGCCCCCTGCTACCTCCCAGCCATGGGTTTTAGGGACCCTTCTCGGGGACCCCAGGGGTGTGGTCCTTGGAACAGACCCTTGTGTCGTATCCACCATGACCCAGTTCCTGCGTCAGCCAGCAGTGATGGGGTAAGCCAGCCCTTATGTGGAGTCAGATCCTTAACATAGGGAGGTTCTGGAAGCAGAGATGATCTCTGTTGTCCTTGCAAAGAAGACCCACAATGAGCGGGTAGGGTTCTACTCAAGTTATCTCATCTAAGTAAATTCAGACGTAAAAAATATTTAAATAAATTGTTTTACCAGTTGTTCTACTTTTTTAATCTAAAAAAAAAAACCCACCTGATATTAGAGCTGCCGGGAGAAAGAAGTGTTGACTCATATTAGCTCAACACAAAAACTTGTGAGTTGATAAAGTGACATCCCTATAGAACGAAAAACATATTTTTTCAATAATACCCTTCTCCTGCCTACATTTACTCTGGCAACGAATATTTTAATGTTTTGCATCTGTTTGTGCTTTGTGTCATTTTCTCTTGTGAAGATAGGTGAGATTTTTTTCAGTTATGAGCTACTTTTATTTTCATTAATATAAAAACAGTTTAAGGCGAAATTACGCTTCACTTTCGATGAGATCACTTAAAATACCTAATAACTTCTAACTGTCAGAAATAACAATCAATTACAAAATGATATAATTATTTATAAAACATTTATTAAGACACAAGCATGGAGCTCGTATGTTAATCAACAAATATATAAATTTGCATCTAAAGACTTTATAATTTATTTAGAAAGAATACAATGATATAGGGCTTTATCAAGAATAAATATTTATAAATGAATACTAAGGTGAAGTAATGCTTTATAAATGATAAAATAAGATCTTAATAATGGCTTACTAAAGCTCAACAGTTCACATATCAAATAGAAACATGAATCACTTGTAATGATTAGAAACTTGATACAATTTCAAATCTAGTTTGGGGAGTCATTCAGTGAGAAACAGTGAAATGATTTTCCATGTGAAAAGGTGGACAGCAGAAACAGAAAGAAACAGTGAGAACTAAAAGAAAAACAAAGAGCTTTGGAACAACGAGGCAGCAGGAGGACAGCTGCAGTTTAACAGCTTCAATTCACTGACAGGAAACAACATTAGAAACATCATCATCCTCAACTCATCTGCTCCACTGACACTGACACCTTCAACGGCAACACCTTCACTTTACCATCCAAAGTATTAATGTATGGAAACATCCTGTGAGTGAAAGTGTGTGTGAAGGTGTGTATGTGTGTGTTAGTATCAGGATCAGAGAACGACAGCTTTCCTCTGTTCCAGTCCAGATTCACTCTGATCCTCTGGAGCTTCTTCTCTAATGGGAGAGAAGCACAATTACTTTTGTCTGTAGAGGTTCTTCAAACACACCCAGTACCCACCCTGTACTTTCTCCAACTTCAACATCCCAGCTGTGAGTCCCTGAGTTAAAGCCCTCAGAGCCCAGGACAGAGCAGGAATGATCAAACCTCTCTGGATTATCAGGAAGCTGCTGCCTCTCTCCTCCTCCTCTCACACTGGTCAGATCTTCAGACAGGATGAGGTTTGGATGAGCAGTGTTTGGGTCCAGAATGAGAGGAGTGTAGGAGACCATGTCCTTCATGTTGTTCCAGATGTTGAAGGTCAGGTTGCCCAGGTGTTTGGCCTGGTCTATCAGAGCTCCTGAGGGCAGCTGTGGATCATCCAGCAGGGGGCAGCGCTGGACTCTTTCCACTGCAGCCTTGTAGTTGTGCAGGAATGAGACGTCTTCAGCTCTCAGCTCCTCCTCTGTGGCTCTGACTGTGTCTGAAAGAGCTGCTATCTCTCTGCTCAGAGCCTCCATCTTCTCCTTCATCATCCCACTCTTCTGCTCCTCTTCCTCCCTCAGTGCAGCCATCCTGGCCTCCTCTTCCTCTGCTAGAAACTGCTGAAGCTTCTTAAACTGCTCCTTAATCTGCCTCTCTGTGTGTCGGGCCTGGACCTTAATGTGTTCTGCTGTTTGATCAAACTTCACTTGAACTTCTTCACATAACTTTAACTTCTTTATTGTCATTGCACAGTCATACCTTGTACATTAGTACAATGAAAATGGTAATTAACCCACATCGGCACCACACACAACTAAACACAGCGCAACACAGCAACTTAAAGTGGATCTTTGTAAAGTGCAAGAAACGTATGAGTAAAAAAAGGTATCTCTTAATTGATGAATAAAAAAATAATAATTGAATGTTCATTCCACATTATTATTATTATTATTATTATTATTGTTGTTGTTGTTGTTGTTGTTGTTGTTGTTGTTGTTACTGCCCCTCAAAATATCCAATCAGGTCAGCTGTTAGCTCTGATTTGGGCTAGTGCCCTGTTGTAAAACCTGACCTTGACCAGACATGAAAAAAGAGAGTGTTGATGAATCATGTTTTCTTCTACATCAGGTGGAGACCAGGTGCACGTGTGTCACTTACCTGAGACCAGTATGCACTATGGAAAGAAGGCAAAGCTGACAGAGGCAGTTTGTAGCTATGGGCAATTTTCTGCTGCTTTAACGTAGGTCCTATGGTACATGCGTAGGTTACTTTGACACATACATAATTATTATTGCAGACCATGTACACACTTCATGGAAACAGAACTCACTGATGACTATAGCCTTTTTCAGCAGGATAATGCCCCTGCCTCAAAGTAAAAATGTTCTAGGAGCACAACAGTGAGCTTCAACTGATGACAAATTACTCAGGTCAGGTCTGGATTACTCAGAGTGGGATGTTCTGGTAAAACAAGTCTAAACCATGAAGGCTCCACAACGCAGGTTGCAAATATTGCTAATCTACGCACACCTTCAGGAGTCCAGTGAAATCCATGCGTCAATGGGTGAGGGATGTTTTGACAGCAAGAGGGGGACCAACAAGATATTAGGCAGGTGGCAATGTTCCTTCCAAGCTGTGCACATGCGCAATTGCGCATTGCTGGCACGGTCTCTACGCACAGAAAATCTGCATTGCGCACAAAAAAAAAAGAAAAAGAAAATCGTACCTGTTAATTGAAATTAAAATAAATATGTTAACAACTCTGTTTTGCAGTGTTAGTCAGTGAGTGACTGGCTGCTCCTGTATGGGATTAGAACGATGCCACCTTATCCCATAGTCCAGCCAATTGAGCTAACCCCCCCCCCCCTCCCTCCCAGCCTTTCCTATTGGTGGAAATATTTACCATGTCAACCAATCAAGAAATGATATGACAACGTGGCATTTAGTTGTTTAGGAAGGGGGAAGTTTTAGGAGTGACGGCGGTGTTTTGAGATGTGAGAGATTTGAAACATTTAGCGCAAATCTTGTGTAGTTAGTGTGTAGTGTAGTCAATAGTTTTGTTGTGTGTTTCAGAACAATGAGGCGACTGCTGAATGTTACAGGTGTTACAGGAGTGATACATCTCCTGTTGTCAGGCCTGCAGGTATCAGGCTGTTGTTCTACTTTATCTCATAATGGACAGAAATTATTTTTTGGAGTGGCACAAATAATTTGTGTGGCATCAGATTTGATGCAGAACAGCTGATTGTTCTGTAAACAGTTTGAAATGTTTATTTAAAAAAAAAACGCTTTGGCTGCATTTTTAGGTAAACAGCTGCAAGAAACTTTGTTGTTTGCAAAACTCAGTTACTTTTTTTGAAGAAGTAACTATATAATTAATTGCCCAACATTGGTCATTATATACTGAATTTTGCAGACAGAGAGTTACAGGACTCTCTCCCAGAATACAGACTCATACTCATTGTCAATAGAAAACTGTACTAAGTAGTCAGTATAATCTTTTAATGATATAAGTCTGCATATGGTAGAGTACTGCATGTTGACCTTTTGATGACTTAGGCTGTTGGGTGGTGATGATGGGTTTAGATTTTATTATTGTCATTTGTATTAAGAAATATTTAACCATATATGCTTAGAGGTGTATAATCGATTGTGTAGTGAAAGGATGTGTGATCTTTAGTAGTCTGCAAAGGCTTTGTGTGCATTCCAGAGTGTTCTGGCAGTCACACCCACATCCTGGAAGCACACACACACACACACACACACACACACACACACACACACACACACACACACACATCCACATTCCAATGTAATATGGAAAACGCACCCAATGATGTATATAAATACAGACCAGGGCAGTGGCAGAGCGGAGTCTCAGAGCCCTCACTTCTGTGCGAGTGCTCTGTGGCTGCCCTTGCTGCAAGTAAAACTGTGTGTTTCTCCTCTCTGATTCTCAGCTGAAGAAGTGTCTTAGAATCTCTTGACACTCATAATACAAGTCAGAGCTTTATAAAACAAATTTTGTGTTTTCAAAATTGGAGTTATTTTTACTTCTAATAGTAATAGGCATGCTATTGCTTCTAATACTGTTAACATACTGCACAGGTCATGAACAAGAATTTTTTTTAATTTTCATTGTAAGTGGGCTAAAGCAGTTAATTAAAAGTAGTCTAACATTGTACGGTTTTTACTAAGCTAACTACCTTTAATTTAGTAAACTCCCACCGTAAGGGTGTGTTTTAACTGATGAAACTGTGTCGTACTCAGGCTCGGACATCTGATTGCTGCCTTTTATAAGCTTTATTGTACAAGCATAAGCTAACTCCAGTACAGTAACCGTGCCTTTACAGAAGCCAGGTAATCAACTGAAAGACACAAAATAAACAACCATACAACATTAACAAAACAACCCTATTAATGACAGTACAGTTTAGTAATAGTCATACTTATGGCTTTAACACATTATTTAATCAACACAGAAACTCACCAGCTCGGCTTCATCAGTCATAACAACAATATCAATGAAAAGAAGATCCGGCAGGTAGGATCCATGAGCGGATGTTAACACATACTATCCCAGACTAACGTAAATCACTCCGTCTTAAATAAATTTGTCATTTAAAACAAATTTGGGTCTGATTAATAATAAATCACAACAAATAAATTGGCACGTTAGAAATATAGGAAAGCCCACACACCTCCCACTTGGGCTACGTGCCAGACTAAGTAGGCCACAATAACCAGTAGCACACACATATATAGAAAACAAAACTCTTATAACCGTCCTTAAACAAGTTGGTCTCCACACCAAAGAGTCCCCAATCTGTAAATATTTCTCAGGTATTCAGGGTGATGAACCACGTCCCTCTTGCTCCTCTACTGGCAGTAACACCACCAACCTCCTTACGTCCCTGTGGAGAATGGTGGAATGACATGGTTCCCTGTCCTTCCTAGCCTGGGACCAGTTGATGGGACGACTACAACAAATCCTTACTTTGACGTCCCGAACAACACCCCGGTCATCTGCATCTGCCTCCTCCACACGACCCAGCTTGAAGCGGCCTCTAAGTGCATTCTGATCTGCCACCCAAACAAGGTCCCCAACAGAGACATTTCTCGCCGGGGCATGCCATTTTTGCCGAACAAACAGGTGCGGCCCGGCCAACTGGCTCCAGCGCCTCCAAAACTTGTCCACTTCCACCTGGACTGCCCACAGACGGCTGAATGGGTAGGCAGGAAACTCAAACCCCATGTTGTCACCCCTGGGTCCTGCCCGACCCAACAACAAAGAGTTTGGTGTCACAACATCTACAGTTTCTTCCTGAACTTGAGCTCTGGCACCGATAGGCCTCTCATTGGTGAGGTTGGCCGCCAAATAGAGGAGGGTTTGAAATTCCAGAGCAGTCAAGTTTCCCTCCTCACCAACGTAGCTCAATGCCCTTTTTAACACGCGAACAGCTGCCTCCGCTGCTCCATTCCGATGTGGGGAGTCTGCTGGACTAAACTCCCACATCCAGTCAGACCCAACTACGGCTGCCCTTCTTTGGACCTCTTCTTTGTCGATACTACCAAGGAAATCATAGAGCTCCTTCAGTACAGGTTTAGCTCCCACAAAATTGGTCCCCTGGTCAAACCAGAGTTTCTTGGGGTGACCCCTCAGGGCAGTAAATCGCTGGTATGCCTTCAGAAAGCCCTCAGTCGACAAATCTTCAACTATGTCTGCATGAACTGCTCTTGAGGCCATACAGCTAAAAACCATGCCCCAGACTTTCTTCTTCACCCGTCGCCTTACTGAGTCTCTGACAAAATACGGACCAAACAAGTCCAAAGTAGTGAACTCGAAAGGGGCTGCTGGCGTAGTGCGTACGGGAGGAAGATCACTCATCACCTGAGTGCATAGCTTGGCCCTGCACCTTCTGCAACTTATGCACGAATCAACCACCTTCCGTACGATCCTGGGGCCTTGAACTACCCAGCCCCTCTTCCTCATCCGAAGAAGGGTGGCAGAAACACCTTCATGGTTGACACGATGGGCGTCCTCAGCGAGGAGAGAGCTTAACCGACACTTGTAGGGGATCAAAGGGACCCCGGACCTCTCCTCCTCAACGGATTGAATCCGGCCATGGCACATCAAGAGCCCTGTTGTTTTATCCTTGCGCACAACCAGGCGGTTGAGCGTCGTCGTAGGGAAAGTCACACCTACTTGGGCGGCGAGGCATAAGTCCTGAAACGCCTCTGCCCGCTCCTGGGCCATGGGCACTGCCTCCCACTTTAATCCTACAGCGGTTTGACCCCTGCCAGATAACCAAGAGCGCAAGGCTCTGCGGACATAAGCTATGGACCCACAGAGCTTGGCTAGAGAATTGAACCGTGAAAGATCTATTTGATTTATCAAGGCTGAACCCCAGTACTCCTTGATCCTGCAGACACTAGAAGCAACAAAAGGAGACCCCACAGTCTCAAAAGAAGTAACCTTGTTGCTGAATGGTAACAACTCTGGGCTTACTCGACCGCCGACCACTGTGTTGACACTATCAAACCCATCTGGAGTAGTCTGCGCCATTTCCTGTGACCTTGTTAAGATGGCAGAAAAAGCCTTTCTTTGGAGTCGACTGACGACTTCTCTAGTCCCAGAGGCCACCTCTGCAGCTGACTTTATGGGCCATTCCTCTATTGGCTTGGTTAGTAACATGGGACCGGTCTGCCATGAAGAGTCCTCACTAAGCTGCTCAGGGGAACATCCTCTTGTGACCAGGTCAGCTACGTTGAACTGGCCAGGAAGCCACCACCAGTCAGTGACAGGCCCGGCCTTCTGTATCTCGCCCACTCGATTGGCAAAGAAGGTCTGGAACCCGTAACTCTCTCGTTGGATGGCACCTAACACAGTCTGACTCTCCAGAAAATGGTACCAACGATCTATTTCCAACCGACTGTACTTCAGAAAGTAACCTTTCAGGCGGGTGGCAAAAACAGCTCCACAAATCTCTGCCTTGACAGCATCTCCCTTTTGTTCAATTGGAGTCAATTTGGCCTTGGACTCCACGAGCCGAGTCCTGACCCCTTCAGAAGTTTCCCAGCGCAGGTAAAGGACCGCTCCGTATGAATCACAACTCCCATCAGAGAATGTAATTCCCCAGGGTTTACCCACCCAGCCGGATGGCGTAATACTTCTGGGAAAGGTGATGGTACTCAATCGTGCGTACTCTTCAAAGAGCTTAATCGCTCTCCCACGTAGTTCACTAGACAGCGGCTTATCCCATGTATCCTTAGTCAGTACACCGGCCTCCTGAAAGGCTCTTCTGACAAGAATGACACCTTTCTGCTTCAGGGGCGTTGCCAGACCAAGGGGGTCGTAGAGCCCTGCTACCTGACTCAGCAGCATACGACGGGTGAGGGGATTCGGCGTCTTCTCCCCTATGTTCTCCTCAGTGAGGTCTACTTGAGTACGCATCTTTTTCTTTCTTGTGGAGAAGTTAATAGCCACCATGAGGAAGAGCTTGTCTTCTTCCACGAGATAACCCACACCCAACGCCTTGTTGTCCTCGCTCCGCAGCTGGTTGGGCAACATGATGGTTTCAGGTTCGGCAGGAACAGCACCTTGCCTCCCACTAAAGCCAGACCGCACCCAAGGCTTGAGGTAAAACCCCCCATACTTGAGAATGGTTTCAACCCCCTCCAGGATCTCGCTCAGTCTCTTGGGGTCGTTGTGGGACACAAGGATGTCGTCCACGTAAGTATCATCTTCAATGACACGTCTTTCTTCCACCCTGTTAACAAACTGTGGCAGGAGGGCAGTCTCTCGCATGGCAACCTGAGCGATACAACCTGCAGGCTTGTCACCCATGTTCACACGCACTACAGCATAATCCTTGATGTCCTCCTCCGGGGAATGCCTCCACAAGAAGCGGTGAACATGCACCTCTTGGTCCTCCAGCCACACAGAGTTATACATTTTGGAGACATCCCCTATCGCCGCATGCTCTCCCTCTCGGAAATGGAGCAGCACTGCCCTAATGGGATTCAGAACATCTGGGCCCTTCATCAAGATGCTGTTCAAACTAACACCTCTGTACACCTGGCTGCTGTCCCAAACGAGTCTCACCGGCGTGGTGTTGGAGTGTGGGTTGGGCGCCATCAAATGGGTTATCCGCCACACGGCTCCTTTCCACTCGTCCAACACTGTCTGGGAAAGCTGGATAGCGGACCCCCTTGCCAGCATGTCACGCACCTTCTTAGCATAAGCTGCCTTCCATAGCGGATCTTTCTTGAGGCGCTTTTCTGACTTCAGGAAAGTCGCCTCCACAGCTTTGCGGTTGTTAGGCAGGGTCTCAAGGTCTTCTTTCCAGGGATATTTAGCATCCCAATGGGGCTTGTCACTATGATTGTCACTTAGCTTGAAGGTCAGACCTCCTCTGATGATCTCCAACTCTCTTTCATCAGCAAGTGACATTTCCTTCCCTCCAGGGGCGCACTTCCCGCAGCGGCAACCGCCACACACGGGGTCACAGGCGGCACCAATACTGTCCCACTGTAACCATTTGATGACCTCAGCGTTGGATGTATTCGTGGTACCGACCTCTACGCTGTTCTCTGGTTTCGGGTAACAGTTACGAAGGGCCGCGACTCTCTGAGACCCTGTCTTCATGGAGCACGCGAAATGGGTTGATGAGAAACGTGCAGTCACCTCCACATCTTCAAACAGATCTGGGTGTGCGCCACTGATGGTTTTCCCTAACGGACCATCCCACAGAACCAAGTCACCGCACCTCATCATTCTCTGGGGGGCTAGACGACCCTCTCAGGTGCTGATGAGTAGCTCAATCTTTCCAGGGCGGATCAGTTCCCCCGGTTTGACGGAGCCTGGGAAGAACTTCTCCAGGCGCTCCGAGTCCACTACGTGACCCACATTGGCAATCTCCTCTAACCCATAGCAAACCATCTCATGGAGTCGCCATGTCCCCTTCTTTGTGGCTACTTTTATGCTCACCAGGTATCTCTTTGTCTCTACTTTTGCCTCCATGCCACCAACACCATGAACGACCAAGGTGATTGGTTCACCAGTTAGGCCAAGCCTTTCTGCTGCCTGGTGGGTGATGTAGTTCGTGTCAGAGGCTAAATTGATGAGTGCTCCAATCCAATCTCCCCTCTTGGTAGTGACGTCCAACAACATCATGAGGACCGGGAGCTCCTTCAGACAACTCTCATCTTCCGAGCCTCTGCTAGCACACAACAAGTCACTTTGTTTGTGCAAGCCTTTCGAACAGCCTCCAGCTGCTCCGGGGACAGACCTAGACCAGCAAACACAGCCTCTTGCTCTTCCGTTGGGCCACGGGGTTCTCTCCTTTTCCCCCCTTTGGTCCCTTGCCTAGCTGTATCTTTCCTAGTTGGGGTTTTAAGACACAGGAAGAAATGGTGATCCGATGAGGCATCACCCCTTCTGCATTCCTCATTACGACATAGAAAGTTTTTACTACACGGGTCATCACTCCCATGGGAGTCCAGACACCTGGGACATACCCTGGTCCTTTTCACGTAAGCTCTCCGCTCTGACGGGTTGGCCTTCTTAAACGTCTTACAGCGGTATAAACGCCCTGTATGACCCTCTTCGCCACACAAACAGCAAGGATTCCGTGACAGCTCACCTCTCGTCTCACTTGCAGTAGCTTTGGTGAACGAACGCCTCTCCATCCTCCGATGTGGTCTCTCCTTTGGTTTCTCACGGGGGCTCTGTTCAGCTGCCCTGGCAGTATTAGACTGCCTGATGGATTGCAACTGCTCCAGTTGCACCAGAACTGTCTTCTGATCTTTCAGGAACTACCATAGCTTATCAAACCGGTTCTGTGGAATGACATCGTTGACAGGATCACATCGGTACAAAAGCCACCTTTCCTTCATACCGTCCGGCAACTTACTCTCAAGTGAGCGGATCACTAACTGATTTTTTATGGCATCTTCACAACCTAGGTCTATCAGGTCCAACAGCGCCCTCTCTACAGCTTGGATCAACTGTAAAACCTCTCTGGGTTTGTTGTTGCGCACGCCTGGTAACTCCTGTAGTTCAAGTACGATGTCGTCTGCTATCTGCGATACGTCACCATAACAGTCCTCTAAAACCCGGAAAACCTCGCTCGCAGTACGGCAGTGAGACAGCCTAAGTTCACATTTTACTGAATCAGCAATACTGTCCATGAGGTGGAAGAGTCTGCACTCCGGGGAACCTGTGGGTTCCGCTAACGCTTGGAGGGTCCCCCAGTTACTCTTCCAGCGCCAGTAGCTCCTCCTGTCCCCAAAGAACTTAGGTAGGCTCAGCGGTGCGAGCGCGATCCTCGTTCCAAGCGATCCTTGAGAGACGGTCGACGTGCTCTGTCCTGCCCCAGCGCCATCGGGTCTCACACCATGTATTCCTCGAAGCTGCTGTGGCGTGCTTGAAAGGCCAGGGTTGAACACAGGACTCACGAGTCTCTGGGATAGTGGTCCCTGTGGTGGCGCTTGAAGGGTTACAGTGGAGGGACTTGCAGCTCGTGCTCCATCGGGACCACCTGCATTAACGACTTGGTTACTACTGTCCACCGCAGCACTTTGGTATGCAGCAGGGTTCACGTCAGCATCTAGCGCGCCACCGCCACGCGCAGGGCCATCATCTCCACCGGTCGCGGCGGGCCCACTGAACTTGCTAGTGCTGGTCGTCACTCCACCGTCAGCGCCACCTTCATCACTGCCTTCACCTTCACTGCTAGTCCGGCTCCTAAGGTCGCCACACCCAGATCTCTTTCTTCCATCCAGAGTGGTAGCCAGCACCACCATAGCTACTCTCCTCCTTTCCTTGAGCTCTTTGAGACAAGCTCGCATAACGTTCACCTCTTTCTCTGGAACATAATGATCCCACTTAAGCACAAACTCACTTAGAGCTTCCTCTCTGCCTTCCACAGCAGTGAGCATCGAATCAAACTGATCCTGTTTTGTTTGACCCGTTTTAAGCGCCTCCACCTGGCTAATCGCATCTTTTAGGTCAACTCTTAGACTGTCAAATTGACCTGATGCACAACGGGACCATGATGCTTCCTTTAGTTTCATTTCTGTGGTCTGGTATTTTGAGCGGCAGTCCTGCAGCTTCTTCTCCACTTCAGCTATTTCTGCTGCAAACCCACTTGCATCTTCTTCTTCCATAGCAGCAATGTAATCAAAGCTGCTATCACAAACCTCATTATAGCTGTCTTTGAGTGTCCTACATTCAGACATGAGGTCATGTTCAGTCAGCAGTTCAATGTTAAAAACAATGGAATTGGCCTTCCTAGTAAAAACTGCTTGCGCAGAGGACCGCCTTTTCTTTAATTCTTCTCGGCATGCCATACTGACTTTTTTTTCTTGTTTATTACCGGCGTTATTCCTTCGCCCTCAACAAAGATGGTGGCGACCCACTTCCGGTCGCTTAGCGGCTAGCAACTGAATTAAAAGTTCGTTTTCGGCGGCTGGCTTATCCTATGCCAGCGCCCTAATAGTCCCAGCAAAGAACGAAGTCACGTCGATCGGCCGCGACGATTGGCCGGGCTCCGTCTAATCGCTGGATTCTCCGTAGTCGACACAGACCGTCCTCCGCTTCTCCGTCGCGGGGACTGGCTAAGTGTTGATTACTGTACGGTTTTTACTAAGCTAACTACCTTTAATTTAGTAAACTCCCACCGTAAGGGTGTGTTTTAACTGATGAAACTGTGTCGTACTCAGGCTCGGACATCTGATTGCTGCCTTTTATAAGCTTTATTGTACAAGCATAAGCTAACTCCAGTACAGTAACCGTGCCTTTACAGAAGCCAGGTAATCAACTGAAAGACACAAAATAAACAACCATACAACATTAACAAAACAACCCTATTAATGACAGTACAGTTTAGTAATAGTCATACTTATGGCTTTAACATATTATTTAATCAACACAGAAACTCACCAGCTCGGCTTCATCAGTCATAACAACAACATCAATGAAAAGAAGATCCGGCAGGTAGGATCCATGAGCGGATGTTAACACATACTATCCCAGACTAACGTAAATGACTCCGTCTTAAATAAATTTGTCATTTAAAACAAATTTGGGTCTGATTAATAATAAATCACAACAAATAAATTGGCACGTTAAAAATATAGGAAAACCCACACAAACATAAATGTAAATGCTGTAATTTGATTATTTTAATAAACCATGTAACTTGGATGGATTAGATGCTGCTGTGACCACAGTGCACACGTCTGATGTTGCTGTTGGCAGGTGGTCATAATGTTATGCCTGATCGTTGTATGTTCTTCACAGAAAATGAAAGAAAACTTATTCAGGAATATTTTTTAATTGTATCATTTTTATTTTGGTAAACACTGAAAAGGGTACAACAGACCTAAACACCATACAAGGTTTAATGCAAATGTATGAGACATTTATTTATCTTAAGTGCACATTTGCATTCTAACATGCAGAGTTGGGTGATGGCTACACAAGCTCATTGCTGGAGTGCATGTGTGAAATTTATCTGCAAAGACAATGACAGCTTTATTTTATTTGATTATAAATGTTCTTCGATATATTTCTGTGATGTTAGTCGATATTAAGAAAGGAAAAGAGAGAGATGAAACTTGTGTTTCTTTTCAGTTTAATCACACTCAGTCATATCAGCTTTTATTAACAACTTCCTGATTTTTATTTTATCTGGTAATTAACATCAACCTGTGTGGAAAAAGTGACTCTTATTGTACTGGGATTATCTATAATTCATCGAGTGTATTACATCACTGTGTATGTCTGAAACTGTCAGGAATGTGTCAGTTTATAATTTAGAGTCAATGAAGTCTTCTCCCAGGTCAATCATCATTCTCAGTGCGCTCAGGATCAAAGTGTCGATGTCGTCATTCAGTTGTGTTTCTTCACTGTAGTTCTTCACAGGAAGGATGAAGTTAAGCGGGATCCCCAGTTTTGAGCTCAGATCTCCCATCTGAGTTTTTACAGAAACAAATAAATTACTGTAAGATCTGAGTACAGGTATCGTTGTAATGTTAAATTTTTCCAGCCAAAATTCACCTTTCTCTTCACGAGCTTGCTTTTGTACACATTCTTCAGGTCCTTTTCAGTTTCAGGACAGGCCTCATCAAATTTGGTAAGAACAGCTAACTGTGGAATACCTGGCAACATGAGATGTTTTATGATTAACTTGACAGGAATTTTTACTATGTATACAATTTGCACAACAACAACAACAATACTAGTGTTCCACTCTGATTGTCTTTCAGCAGAGACTGTGTCCATATTTAACCAGGTATAGTTATACATTTTTTGTTATCAGAAGTTTTAAGACAAGCAAGTCTAATGCAGAATTTCAGCCATGTTTTTCATGCACATGCATTTGTTTTCTTTTACAAGTAAAGTGTTAGAATAAATAACCAAGATGTTCTTTAAATGCACTGTAAGTCTGTTACACACTCAGTCCCCTCTTACCCAAGTCGCTGGCTGTCTCTCTGATGGCTTTCATCTTCTGTAACACTGAGCTGTTAATTTCTGTCGTGTTACCAGAGTAGAGACAAACCAGAACATGAACTCTGTCCTCTGGAGAAGGTGAAGGGTTGTAGCCAGAATCAGACGTGGACAATGGAGACGCAGGGTTGAACTGCAATATGTTACAAAGATCATAAGCAGTCATTGTATACGATAACAAGAATCTCAATAACAACATGAATGAAAAAGACTGTGCATGTCTGTATTTTTTTTTAAAAACTTGAATAAATTCATCAATATATGATTTACTTTTTTGATCACAAAATAACTTGAAGAAAATTAGAGAGTTTTACTAAAAGAGTAAACACAGTTCATAGTTTGATGATTGTACCTTATAACCCTCCTTCACATGTCCCATCATGGCCAGTTTGATGTCTTCCACTCTCACTCCTCGTCCACTCCCTTCTTCCAAACCCATCAGGTCATTGAAGACAAATGGGTAAAACTGCTCTGCATCCTTCTTAATGTTGTGGGTTTCATACTGAAAGACAATAAAAGGTTTACAAACAACTTGGGAGGAGATACGATTTGTTTTAAACATAATCAAATGTTTTAATTATTTATTAAATCTTGAACATGGTGTGTAGGCTAATATTTTACCATAAGTTACAGTTTCACTTGTTACATTTCCAGACATCGAGTCAGTGTAAATAAAAAGAAATTACTTTTTTGGTGAAACTTCCTTCCTCCTCGTTTGTTGCGTTGGTCAAAGCTGGAGAGGTTATTCTTCTCCGTAAGGCATTGCTGACAGAATTGATGAAGCTGGACTTCCCAGCACCGACTGGGCCATAGAGCAAAACTCTGACATGTCTCACTTGGTCATTTTGAAGCTGAAAATTCTTCACATACTGCAGATCTTCCTGGTTCCTGCAAATGGGGTTAAAACAAGTTTAATATATTGTAGATGTACTTTAAAATGAAATCATCCTAATACCTCTGTGGGGTTGCTTTTTAAAGGAAAGCATTTAATTAAAAAAAGAGGTCAGTGCAGCAGTTAGATTAAAAACACGAGGACATCATAACATGGAAACACATTTGTGGAAAGGTCCTCATTTATGTCTCTGAAATGTAGATAAAATATAAAATGTAAATGTAGAAATGTAGATGACTCCTCCCTCCTGTCTTCATCATTAATGATCTAGTCCAGTATTTACTTGGGCGTTACTTAACCAATTAACCAATAACAAACTGTTATATGTCAGCTGGTTTATCTATGAAGATTGCTTAATTTGAATTTTTTTATATTTCCTGTAATTTATTTAAGCACATTATCAGAATAGCATGATAACATTTTCTGAAAGGCATATCGTCAGGAATCATCAGATTTCCAATGCAAACTAAATACTGACCTCATGATGGAGCTATTTTAAAAAAGATATACAATTACAGACAGTGTTGGGAAGGTTACTTTTAAAATGTATTCCACTACAGAATACTGAATACATGCCCCAAAATGTATTCTGTAACGTATTCCGTTACGTTACTCAATGAGAGTAACGTATTCTGAATACTTTGGAATACTTAATATATTATCATGCTGTTTACAACTACATGAATGTCCTATTGCTGTGATTTATTACTGTTACTGAAGGTACGTAGTACGAAACGTAGTAAAGGGACCTCTGGCTAATACGGTGGGTTCCGTGTCGGGCTGGTAGCCGAAAACTAGCTTTACTTTGTTGTCTGGGTCAACTTTGCTTGCGGGAGACAGAGAGAGGCGTTGAAAGGCTGCTCCAACGGAACTTATTTTTTCCGGAGGAAAACACGAACACAGTGTACAGTCGAGTCTTAATAGCTTACTTACAAATAGGCTCGTCAGGCACTCTTCTTGGCTGCAGTGGTTATTATTATATTTACATGCTTCCAGCTCCCGTTTTTGCTCCGTGACAGCTCGGACTTTTCCTTTCTCTCCCTCCCTCGCTCACAGACACATAACGTGTATGGCAGTCCATTCTCCCTGCAGCACGGACTACACTGCCCATCAGGCTACATGCTTTAGAGCTATGCCTGTAGCATTCTGCCTTTTAGCTTAGCACAACAACAACAACAACAAAAAAGCGCTCTCTCACCCAGGAAACACGCAGAGAGAGAGCGTCACCCTGTAACCATGGCAACCGTAACGCTGCCGCCTGGAACAACAGAACGTAGCTGTCAAACAAACCCAAACAATCCTGACCCGCGATAATATGAAACAGGAAAGTACCGCCGTGTATTCCATTTATTTCAACAAAGTAACTGTATTCTGAATACCACCTTTTTAAACGGTAACTGTAACGGAATACAGTTACTCATATTTTGTATTCTGAATACGTAACGGCGGTACATGTATTCCGTTACTCCCCAACACTGATTACAGAAGCCACAGTAATTCATCCTGAGGAAAACATGCGTATTGGAAGTTGTCCACTTAATAAAGCCTGCATAGAAGCGTTGAGCAGTAGCAGTAGCATGTGAGGCATAAAATCCAGTCAGAAGCTGGTTTCCAGTCTTGTTCACAAGACTGGGAACTGTAGATTTACCCCCAAGATACTTGTCTCCACGGAGTTTTCAAAGCTGTAAATGAAATTAAAAGGCATTTTAGAAAGTGAAATAGATGCAACTGTATTTGTAAACAGGAGAAAACACTTTTATTCAAAATAATCTGCGAATAACAGTAACCAATGTTCTAAAATGAAACTTACTAGGAGAAGGTGGAGGTGCTACAAGATCAAATTAAAACACAAGCAACATGAAACATATTAGACAGTTATGTGCACAAACATCTGCAAATAATTTGCAGAAATTGTGTTATTAAATTCATGAAATAACTTACTAGGACGACGTGGTGGAGCTGGAGGTGCTACAAAGTGAAACATACAGGAAGTAAAATACAGTTTCAGTTTCAATTAATATTTCTGAATTGTTTGTTGTGGGAATATAACTGCAACAAACAAATAAGATTTAAGTTGCATTGATTTCTAATAAGCAGCTCTTGCCTTATCCTGCAACAGAGAACAATGTCTTTACTATATGTTACTTACATTTAGGAGAAGAAGAGCCACCTCCCATGGTGAAAACTGAAGAAGTAAAAATAAATTTGATATTAATCAATAACACATAAAATATTTCACTGATCACCCCCCACCTCCAAAAAGAAAAAGTTTATGGAATAATTATAACCTTAAACTAAATGAGTTCCGAACTTGAACATAAAACCAAAGACTTTGCACAAATATTGTCTTCTACATTAAAGTAATGAAGGGAAGGAGGTAAAAATACAACTCTGTTACAGACTGGACTTTCCACACATAATAAAACAGAATAAAATTGAACTGTATGAATCACTAAGGCTCTTTTTGAACCTGCTAACAAACATGGTAAAGACATCTTACCTGTATTGTGATGCAGCTGCAGAGGCAAAGATCAAGTGAAGCTGTTGAAGGAAACACAGTCGGTCTTATATAGATGAATCTCATTCACTTTCACTTTCCTTATGACAAACCATGACTGTTGTAAAAAACCATTTCTGGGAAGCAATTTACCTGATGCTTTGCTTCTGACTTTTCCCTTACATGACTTTGCAATTATTAGAAAAGATAAAATGGACAAATGTATTTATCTTTCAAAATGTGAAACTCAGATTCTTTATAAGTGTTTGCAGGCTATAATTAATCATTACTGATGAACACACCAAATGGAAATGCCTGTTCACATATATTTACAGGTCCTTCTCAAAAGATTTGCATATTGTGATAAAGTTCATTATTTCCTGTAATGCACTGATAAACATTACACTTTCATATATTTTAGATTCATTACACACAACTGAAGTAGTTCAAGCCTTTCATTGTTTTAATATTGATGATTTTGGCATACATAACTCATGAAAACCCAAAATTCCTATCCCAAAAAATTAGCATATCATGAAAAGGTTCTCTAAACGAGCTCTTAACCTAATCATCTGAATCAACGAATTAACTCTAAACACCTGCAAAAGATTCCTGAGGCTTTTAAAAACTCCCAGCCTGGTTCATTACTCAAAACCGCAATCATGGGTAAGACTGCCGACCTGACTGCTGTCCAGAAGGCCATCATTGACAGCCTCAAGCAAGAGAGTAAGACACAGAAAGAAATTTCTGAACGAATAGGCTGTTCCCAGAGTGCTGTATATAGGCACCTCAGTGGGAAGTCTGTGGGAAGGAAAAAGTGTGGCAGAAAACGCTGCACAACGAGAAGAGGTGACCGGACCCTGAGGAAGATTGTGGAGAAGAACCGATTCCAGACCTTGGGGGACCTGCGGAAGAAGTGGACTGAGTCTGGAGTAGAAACATCCAGAGCCACCGTGTACAGGCGTGTCCAGGAAATGGGCTACAGGTGCCGCATTCCCCAGGTCGAGCCACTTTTGAACCAGAAACAGCGGCAGAAGCGCCTGACCTGGGCTACAGAGAAGCAGCACTGGACTGTTGCTCACTGGTCCAAAGTACTTTTTTCGGATGAAAGCAACTTTTGCATGTCATTCGGAAATCAAGGTGCCAGAGTCTGGAGGAAGACTGGGGAGAGGGAAATGCCAAAATGCCTGGAGTCCAGTGTCAAGTACCCACAGTGAGTGATGGTCTGGGGTGCCATGTCAGCTGCTGGTGTTGGTCCACTGTGTTTTATCAAGGGTCAATGCAGCTAGCTATCAGGAGATTTTGGAGCACTTCATGCTTCCATCTGCTGAAAAGCTTTATGGAGATGAAGATTTCATTTGTCAGCATGACCTGGCACCTGCTCACAGTGCCAAAACCACTGGTAAATGGTTTACTGACCATGGTGTTACTGTGCTCAACTGGCCTGCCAACTCTCCTGACCTGAACCCCATAGAGAATCTGTGGGATACTGTGAAGAGAAAGTTGAGAGACTCAAGACCCAACACTCGGGATGAGCTTAAGGCCGCTATCGAAGCATCCTGGGCCTCCATAACACCTCAGCAGTGCCACAGGCTGATTGCCTCCATGCCACGCCGCATTGAAGCAGTCATTTCTGCAAAAGGATTCCCGACCAAGTATTGAGTGCATAACTGAATATAATTATTTGAAGGTTGACTTTTTTTGTATTAAAAACACTTTTCTTTTATTGGTCGGATGAAATATGCTAATTTTTTGAGACAGGAATTTGGGGTTTTCATGAGTTATGTATGCCAAAATCATCAATATTAAAACAATGAAAGGCTTGAACTACTTCAGTTGTGTGTAATGAATCTAAAATATGAAAGTCTAATGTTTATCAGTACATTACAGGAAATAATGAACTTTATCACAGTATGCTATTTTTTTGAGAAGGACCTGCATATTGTTTTATCTCTGAAACCAGCAGACTGCTCACTTATTGTTTTTCTGCAAAAAGTTGCCAATTTCTAAAACATTGATTTAGAGGCAACTTCCAAGACACGGGAGGTAGATTTCCTACAAACCACATGCTTTATCGTAAAAATAAAACAGAAAGTGGAAGTGGGCAGGCTACTCTATAAAAGACCAAGTGCTCTCTTTGAGTAGTTTCACTGCATCCTCCTCTCTGCAGCAGTCACAGCAGCAGCACAAGGTAGGAAGCCAGACTGATGTTGTTTTATATGTTTTGGTATTTTAATTTCATTTTTTATCTGTCTGGTTGGTTTTGTTTTCTAGTTTGCATTTTCTGATGTTTGAGAACATGGATTACACAGAACAGTTTGTTAGCTGGAGACATATATCACTTTGCTTATTTTTTCCTTTTTCTTTTTTTTTGCTTACACTATTAAACCTGAGTGTATTAATTGCTGCATTGCTGACTTTACCCTGCAATAGACTGATGATCTGTCCAAAGTGTACCTCCTTGTAGAGTATGTTAGCATAGACCTAACATAGTGGACTTGGACATCTGTTACCTTTTGCTTCTTATTTTTATATCTTTCTTTCTTTCAGGTCTTCAGATTTGATCATGGAAAAATCTAAAAGTAAGTGACAAATTGTTTAATGCAGATATCCAACTTAGTCACCACAGTCTTCTTGTTCATGGCATTGATGTAATTCTTATAATAATGATACCTCAATAATACCTCATTTTTATTATAGTGCTGAGTCATTATTAAAGTGCTGACGTTATGCCTGCTGCCTCGCCTCTGTCAGTGCGCCCCAGGGCAGCTGTGGCTACAGTGTAGCTTGCTATCCAACTTAGTCACTGCATTGAATTCATGTTGTTCTTAAAGGCATTGATAAAATTCTTATAACATTTATACTCATAATACCTCATTTTCATTATAGTGCTGACTAGGGATGGGTACCGGTATCCGGTGCCATTATAGCACCGGTTCTGACATAAACGATAGTAACCAGACTGAAAAGCAGCGCACATTTCGGTGCTTTATTTCGGTGCTCTTTTTCCCGAGATGTGATACACTTCAGATTCTAGCCAATCATTTTATGTTTCCAAGGATAGTAGGCGGGCCCAGGTACGTACGTTCTTTTAGAGCAGCGCTCTCTGCTTGAGTAGCTTAATGTTGTTCGTGTATAATTTATGTTGAGTACGCTAACCACGTTATTACATTAATGCATGTAAGGTGAACTAGCAAACACTGTCGTAGTTACATGCGGCTGTCTTCTTGTTTGATGGCAGATACTCCCTTCACCCTGGCCAAAAAGGCTAAAATGACCAAAGAAAAAGTGGGAAACAGCTAAACATGAGAGGTTTTTGGACAAAGTTTGTGTTTTTTCCATTGTTTAAGCACTGCTTCCAGCCAAGAGTGAGACCATATATGCCCTATAGCTGCAGAAAAGTCCGACAATGTTATCTTTTTACAAAAAACAGCTAAACATAAGATAAGATAACCTTTATTAGTCCCACACGTGGGAAATTTGTTTTGTTACAGCAGGAAGTGGACAGTGCAAAAGTTATGAAGCAAAAATTAGAATATAATAAGAATAAATACAGTACACAACTGTACAGAATAGAATAGAATAAATACTATATACAGTAGAATAAAATAGAATAAAATATACAATAGGATAAAAATAGAGTACAAATGCTTTATACAATTTGGTAAAAATACAACGATGCCAGAAAAGAGTATTGCACATTAGTCTTATTGCACATGTGTGGATGTGTGTGTTTTATCAGTTGGAGTCTTTGTTGTTGTCGTTTTTGGACGAAGTTTGTGTTCTCCATTCTTCCGAAAGGTTGGGAAAGACTCCTCTACATGACACTGACAGTAAAACAAAATAATTGGTGGATTAACAGTGTTTCCAGAGTTTTTTCCATTGGAGGAAAAGTTTCAACCTCTTACCTATGCCACTCTTTTTCTTTTTACAAATCACACCACACTATGTACCACACTATGCATTACGTCATTACATGGTAAATACAACCTTGTTTCTTATCAAGAAGACAAAATTTGCCATTTAGTCATGTGTCAGAGTGAGCATCCAATCAAACTTTTAAAAAAAAAGACCTAAAGCTTTTCTGTTAAGTTTTTCCTCTTTTCAAAATGTGTGCAGATGCAGTAAAGGTCCACATTTACTGCACAGCTGAGACCTTCGGGCGGACAAAGATGTGCTGTACCAAGTAAACTTGTCTCAACAGTAGTGCTGACTAGGGATGGGTACCGGTATCCGGTGCCATTATAGCATCGGTTCTGACATAAACGGTAGTAACCAGACCGAAAAGCAGCGCACATGTCGGTGCTTTATTTCGGTGCTTTTTTTCCTGAGATGTGATACACTTCAGATTCTAGCCAATCATTTTATGTTTCCAAGGATAGTAGGCGGGCCCAGGTACGTACGTTCTTTTAGAGCAGCGCTCTCTGCTTGAGTAGCTTAATGTTGTTCGTGTGTAATTTATGTTGAGTACGCTAACCACGTTATTATATTAATGCATGTAAGGTGAACTAGCAAACACTGTCGTAGTTGCATGCGGCTGTCTTCTTGTTTGATGGCAGATACTCCCTTCACCCTGGCCAAAAAGGCTAAAATGACCAAAGAAAAAGTGGGAAACAGCTAAACATGAGAGGTTTTTGGACAAAGTTTGTGTTTTTTTCCATTGTTTAAGCACTGCTTCCAGCCAAGAGTGAGACCATATATGCCCTATAGCTGCAGAAAAGGCTAACATTGTTATCTTTTTACAAAAAAACAGCTAAACATAAAATAAGATTGTGGGGAATGGGGTAACGGTCGTTCTCCGTGACATTATTCAAACGATGAAAATCCCCACACGGCCGCCACCGACCGTCGGACTTGGGCACCATGTGTAGCGGAGAGGCCCAGGCACTATTCGAACGCTGCACAATGCCGAGGTGGAGGTAAACACAGACGACATGAGAGCTCTCGATTATCACTCGTCGTTTATTCTCATCACCACAGAACTGAACTCTTTTCCCTCCAAAACATAACAACAACACTTCCTGAGGACTGGGTGTGAGTGGAGCCCTCCAGTGGTCCACCACAAGATAACCTTTATCAGTCCCACACGTGGGAAATTTGTTTTGTTACAGCAGGAAGTGGACAGTGCAAAAGTTATGAAGCAAAAATTAGAATATAATAAGAATAAATACAGTACACAACTGTACAGAATAGAATAGAATAAATACTATATACAGTAGAATAAAATAGAATAAAATATACAATAGGATAAAAATAAAGTACAAATGTTTTATACAATTTGGTAAAAATACAATGATGCCAGAAAAGATTATTGCACATTAGTCTTATTGCACATGTGTGGATGTGTGTGTTTTATCAGTTGGAGTCTTTGTTGTGGAGTCTGAGAGGTTTTTGGACGAAGTTTGTGTTCTCCATTCTTCCGAAAGGTTGGGAAAAGACTCCTCTACATGACACTGACAGTAAAACAAAATAATTGGTGGATTAACAGTGTTTCCAGAGTTTTTTCCATTGGAGGAAAAGTTTCAACCTCTTACCAATGCCACTCTTTTTCTTTTAACAAATCACACCACACTATGTACCACACTATGCATTACGTCATTACATGGTAAATACAACCTTGTTTCTTATCAAGAAGACAAAATTTGCCATTTAGTCATGTGTCAGAGTGAGCATCCAATCAAACTTTTTTTAAGAAAAAAGACCTAAAGCTTTTCTGTTAAGTTTTTCCTCTTTTCAAAATGTGTGCAGATGCAGTAAAGATCTACAGTTACTGTACAGCTGAGACCTTCGGGGCGGACAAAGATGTGCTGTACCAAGTTGTAAACTTGTCTCAACAGCTACTGGTGGAGAGCACAGACCTATGGGAATGCAACACTGTCATTGTTTTCTGCCCAATCAACATTCGTGTTAGGTCAGATGTGGAGGCAGCCATGGCTAAAGCACCAGGTACCATAAAGCTTGGTCACAGTAATATGAAGTGTGTTCAGTTTTCCATATTTTCTCTTTAACTTTACTCACTATCAATATGCTTATTAATATTTTAATTCAGTTTTGCAGATAATCATGGAAAAATCTTTTCTTATGGTTTCAGCCCTCTATCATTCAAAACAGTAACAATGCAATAGCTTTGTATTTGATTTTATTTATTTAGTGTTTTTTCTGCTGTGTGCAGGTAATAAAGACATCATCCTGGTTGTGATGCACCATACCCGAAAGACAGACTACTCAACAAGTGGGACAGAGTGGTCTCAAATATTTCCAAAAGTAATCCTGCATGTTGATGTTCTCTTTCATGAGACTGAGAGAGGATTACTGAGATGTCAAAAGAATAAACAGGCAATCTGTCAGATACAACAAAAACTACAGGACATTAGCAAACCAACCAACACTTTTGGAGTGCTGGGTTGTCTGATTGCCTGATTTTGTAGTAACACAGCTCGGACACTGACAATGAAAAAAACGGTGTAGTAGGGACTAGAACAACTAACGATTTACACTTTGCATGAAAAAGGATAAACCTGAATAGTCTAAATGAACAATATATTACTAATTACAATGTTGAATCTTTACAATATGAGATTTAATGTCACAACCAAATGAATGAAAATGCTGATACTGTAAGTGTTCATATCAAAGTGAATGATTGAATAAAGTCTCGTGATAATATGAGTCCTCAGTTTGCTTTGTGGTAACACTTTATTTTAGCAGACCTATTTTGCACTTTTATGCTGTGTATAGAAAAAGATTGCATGGTTTACGGTAGAAAGTAGCATAGTTGTACACAGCTCTAACACATTTTACAAATGTTTAAGATCTTTTTAATGATTGATAATGAAACAAAAGTCTACATGAACATCAAGGAATACTTCAGATGTTATTGATTTTGTTTGTCAATAAATTCTTTGACAATTAATTCGGGCCCAGGGCCACCAAAAGCCCCTCCTTGTTCATGACAGTTTTCAGGAACCAGCCTGCCCCCTGCCACCTCCCAGCCATGGGTTTTAGGGACCCTTCTCGGGGACCCCAGGGGTGTGGTCCTTGGAACAGACCCTTGTGTCGTATCCACCATGACCCAGTTCCTGCGTCAGCCAGCAGTGATGGGGTAAGCCAGCCCTTATGTGGAGTCAGATCCTTAACATAGGGAGGTTCTGGAAGCAGAGATGATCTCTGTTGTCCTTGCAAAGAAGACCCACAATGAGCGGGTAGGGTTCTACTCAAGTTATCTCATCTAAGTAAATTCAGACGTAAAAAATATTTAAATAAATTGTTTTACCAGTTGTTCTACTTTTTTAATCTAAAAAAAAAAACCCACCTGATATTAGAGCTGCCGGGAGAAAGAAGTGTTGACTCATATTAGCTCAACACAAAAACTTGTGAGTTGATAAAGTGACATCCCTATAGAACGAAAAACATATTTTTTCAATAATACCCTTCTCCTGCCTACATTTACTCTGGCAACAAATATTTTAATGTTTTGCATCTGTTTGTGCTTTGTGTCATTTTCTCTTATGAAGATAGGTGAGATTTTTTTCAGTTATGAGCTACTTTTATTTTCATTAATATAAAAACAGTTTAAGGCGAAATTACGCTTCACTTTCGATGAGATCACTTAAAATACCTAATAAATTCTAACTGTCAGAAATAACAATTAATTACAAAATGATATAATTATTTATAAAACATTTATTAAGACACAAGCATGGAGCTCGTATGTTAATCAATAAATATATAAATTTGCATCTAAAGACTTTATAATTTATTTAGAAAGAATACAATGATATAGGGCTTTATCAAGAATAAATATTTATAAATGAATACTAAGGTGAAGTAATGCTTCATAAATGATAAAATAAGATCTTAATAATGGCTTACTAAAGCTCAACAGTTCACACATCAAATAGAAACATGAATCACTTGTAATGATTAGAAACTTGATAGAATTTCAAATCTAGTTTGGGGAGTCATTCAGTGAGAAACAGTGAAATGATTTTCCATGTGAAAAGGTGGACAGCAGAAACAGAAAGAAACAGTGAGAACTAAAAGAGAAACAAAGAGCTTTGGAACAACGAGGCAGCAGGAGGACAGCTGCAGTTTAACAGCTTCAATTCACTGACAGGAAACAACATTAGAAACATCATCATCCTCAACTCATCTGCTCCACTGACACTGACACCTTCAACGGACACACCTTCACTTTACCAGCCACAGTGCGAATGAACGGAAACATCCTGTGAGTGAAAGTGTGTGTGAAGGTGTGTATGTGTGTGTTAGTATCAGGATCAGAGAACGACAGCTTTCCTCTGTTCCAGTCCAGATTCACTCTGATCCTCTGGAGCTTCTTCTCTAATGGGAGAGAAGCACAATTGCTTTTGTCTGTAGAGGTTCTTCAAACACACCCAGTCCCCACCCTGTACTGTCTCCAACTTCAACATCCCAGCTGTGAGTCCCTGAGTTAAAGCCCTCAGAGCCCAGGACAGAGCAGGAACGATCAAACCTCTCTGGATTATCAGGAAGCTGCTGCCTCTCTCCTCCTCCTCTCACACTGGTCAGATCTTCAGACAGGATGAGGTTTGGATGAGCAGTGTTTGGGTCCAGAATGAGAGGAGTGTAGGAGACCATGTCCTTCATGTTGTTCCAGATGTTGAAGGTCAGGTTGCCCAGGTGTTTGGCCTGGTCTATCAGAGCTCCTGAGGGCAGCTGTGGATCATCCAGCAGGGGGCAGCGCTGGACTCTTTCCACTGCAGCCTTGTAGTTGTGCAGGAATGAGACGTCTTCAGCTCTCAGCTCCTCCTCTGTGGCTCTGACTGTGTCTGAAAGAGCTGCTATCTCTCTGCTCAGAGCCTCCATCTTCTCCTTCATCATCCCACTCTTCTGCTCCTCTTCCTCCCTCAGTGCAGCCATCCTGGCCTCCTCTTCCTCTGCTAGAAACTGCTGAAGCTTCTTAAACTGCTCCTTAATCTGCCTCTCTGTGTGTCGGGCCTGGACCTTAATGTGTTCTGCTGTTTGATCAAACTTCACTTGAACTTCTTCACAAACCTTTAACTTCTTTATTGTCATTGCACAGTCATACCTTGTACATTAGTACAATGAAAATGGTAATTAACCCACATCGGCACCACACACAACTAAACACAGCACAACACAGCAACTTAAAGTGGATTTTTGTAAAGTGCAAGAAACGTATGAGTAAAAAAAGGTATCTCTTAATTGATAAATAAAAAAATAATAATTGAATGTTCATTCCACATTATTATTATTATTATTATTATTACTATTATTATTGTTGTTGTTGTTGTTGTTGCTGTTAGCTCTGATTTGGGCTAGTGCCCTGTTGTAAAACCTGACCTTGACCAGACATGAAAAAAGAGAGTGTTGATGAATCATGTTTTCTTCTACATCAGGTGGAGACCAGGTGCACGTGTGTCACTTACCTGAGACCAGTATGCACTATGGAAAGAAGGCAAAGCTGACAGAGGCAGTTTGTAGCTATGGGCAATTTTCTGCTGCTTTAACGTAGGTCCTGTGGTACATGTGTAGGTTACTTTGACACATACATAATTATTATTGCAGACCATGTACACACTTCATGGAAACAGAACTCACTGATGACTATAGCCTTTTTCAGCAGGATAATGCCCCTGCCTCAAAGTAAAAATGTTCTAGGAGCACAACAGTGAGCTTCAACTGATGACAAATTACTCAGGTCAGGTCTGGATTACTCAGAGTGGGATGTTCTGGTAAAACAAGTCTAAACCATGAAGGCTCCACAACGCAGGTTGCAAATATTGCTAATCTACGCACACCTTCAGGAGTCCAGTGAAATCCATGCGTCAATGGGTGAGGGATGTTTTGACAGCAAGAGGGGGACCAACAAGATATTAGGCAGGTGGCAATGTTCCTTCCAAGCTGCGCACATGCGCAATTGCGCATTGCTGGCACGGTCTCTACGCACAGAAAATCTGCATTGCGCACAAAAAAAAAAGAAAAAGAAAATCGTACCTGTTAATTGAAATTAAAATAAATATGTTAACAACTCTGTTTTGCAGTGTTAGTCAGTAAGTGACTGGCTGCTCCTGTATGGGATTAGAACTATGCCACCTTATCCCATAGTCCAGCCAATTGAGCTAACCCCCCCCCTCCCTCCCAGCCTTTCCTATTGGTGGAAATATTTACCATGTCAACCAATCAAGAAATGATATGACAACGTGGCATTTAGTTGTTTAGGAAGGGGGAAGTTTTAGGAGTGACGGCGGTGTTTTGAGATGTGAGAGATTTGAAACATTTAGCACAAATCTTGTGTAGTTAGTGTGTAGTGTAGTCAATAGTTTTGTTGTGTGTGTCAGAACAATGAGGCGACTGCTGAATGTTGCAGGTGTTACAGGAGTGATACATCTCCTGTTGTCAGGCCTGCAGCAGGGGCGATTCTAGGATCAGAGCTTTAGGGGTGCTGAGCACCCAGAGAGCTGCCCAGCCAGGCAAGATAAACTTTATTCGTCACGATGAGACTTCTTCCCTGTGTCTCTCAGTCCCTGCATCCTTAAATGTCTCCAGTTGTCCCGAGTTCTCTATGACTGTCTCCTTGGTGCATTTAAACCCCTGTTCCTTCCTGTCCTCGTCGTCTGTTGTCCTCGTCTCCGTTATCAGTCATCATAATTTTACCATCTCTGTGCAAGTCTGCAAATTTCTTTCTTAAATCATATGATTCTTAGATTCAACAAGTCTCTCTGTGCCTAGGTCCTCATCACAAAACATGACATCACTGTTTTGTACATTTTAACACAATTTAATCCCCATATTTGTGAAAGAAAAGCAAAACACTTTTTTGAAAAGTCTGTAACAAAACCATCAAATCAAAGATAAAGGTTATTTAAATGCTGCAAAAGAAGAATGGATTGGAATAAAAAAATATATATCCTAACCTTAATTACTGGGGGAGGATAATGAATGATGCTCATAGTGAGTAAAAAGTAAACTGAGTGCATTTTTTGGACAGAGATTCACTTTTAATGTGTATGTATAATATAATACAGATACATAAAAAAACACAAACCCAAAACAGAATAAATTATTACAAATAAAAATCTTTACTGCACATACTAAATTTACTAATTTAATAATACTAATTTTGTGTTGTAATATTTAATCGGGTTCATGCTTTCATAGTGGTACTTGGGAGACTTGACATTTTTATCAGGTGGTACACACTGTAAAAAGTTTGAGAAACACTGATAAGGTAAGTGTATGTGTGCTTTTGGAAAACATTTAAAGCTGTAGTACAGAATCTTTTAAACAAGCTAGCTTAAAAAACATTTTTAGAATATAAACAGAGCATCTGCTTCTCTTTACAGCTCCTCACTCCACCAGGGCTCTGTTTGGCACTTTCTGATAGTGCACAAATGTGGTGCACGTACTGCAGCAGTCATACAGACAACTGGACGATCCAAAGGTTGGCCTACCTATTACTGGCTGAGGTTTTAGTAGAATTGTGGCTGAACCACATAAAAATATATCATTAATTTTAATCTCCCCAATCAATGATAATGTTATGTTGGAATGTTGTTAAAGAGGGTCAAAAATGTTTCAACCCAGTTTGTTTTGCAGATTCTGTATAGCAGCTTTAATATAGGGAGAACACAACTTCCTGATTGTATGAGTAAAATCAGGTTTTTTCTCTTTGTCAGTTTAACAGTTTCTGTTTTGCCTGTCACTGTTCCCTGTCTGTTTTCTTACCTGGTTCTTCCTGACCTTGTACTTTCTCCTCACGTTCCCCTCTTTCCTCTCTCCCTCTTTGGACTGACAATCATACACAAATAGATTGTATTCAATTAGATGAAAAATTACATTAATATGAAAAAATACTATTAAGATCACTAACAAAAAGTCCTCTCTCAGTTTACTTTCAACCAAAAGGAAAATAACCAAACCACATGAACATCTAATAAAAGATTTAAATATTGAAACACTGATCCAACATTATTCTTGATTGACGGATCATTTGATTTTACACTTTTACCTGAATGTGGCTCCTTTTTTTGAAAAAACGTCCTTTTATCTATTATGAACCTGGCTGTCTCTCTGTACAAACACACACACACACACACACAACGGTTGTTATAAGGTTAATGAGCATTCGGTCAGTTAGCTAGTTAGTATCCATTTCAAACAGGACAGTGGTAACAACAGTAGGCTAGGGACAATTTTAAGTTTTAGATTTTAAATAGGCTGTATATATTTCAATGGGAGCAACAGGACGGTCAGATGTCGCTGATTTTACTACAGTATAGGACGGACTGCAGTGTTGCAGGTTACCTGGGTGTAATGTTTTTCAGCTAAAAAGAAACATGGCCTGACTCCTACCTAACTATATAAAGAGTAACTGAAGGTTAAATGCAGCTAATATGTCCTGTTTTAAGCCAGGCACTTACACCTCTGCTCCGCTGCGTCTCAGCCACCATCGCTCTGGCAGCAACGGTGCTAGAGCCAGAGTAGGGGAACAGCGAGCTGGAACAAACCATTTTGGGAGGGAGGGGGGGTATCTATACTTTTGTTGTTAAAATGTTATGTCTCAACCAAGCACTGTATGCTTTTTATATTTTTAGCAGTGTGTCGCACAAACAGCAAATATTGTCAAAAAAAGTAAGAAGTCTTTGGGGGTGCTTTGATTCATTTTGGGGGTGCTGAAGCACCCCCAAAAATGGGCTAAAATCGCCCCTGCCTGCAGGTATCAGGCTGTTGTTCTCCTTTATCTCATAGTGGACAGAAATTATTTTCTGGAGTGACACAAATAATTTGTGTGGCATCAAATTTGATGCAGAACAGGTGATTGTTCTGTAAATAGTTTGACATGTTTATTTAAAAAAACGCTCTGGCTGCATTTTTAGGTAAACAGCTGCAAGAAACTTTGTTGTTTGCAAAACTCAGTTACTTTTTTTGAAGAAGTAACTATATAATTAACTGCCCAATATTGGTCATTATATACTGAATTTTGGTGCAATTAGATGGAGATTTTAATGTACACACGTGCGGAGTCCAACAGTTCAATGTTGAACTATCTTACAATAGTCAGAACAAAGACTTTATAGGGTTGGCAGTCTGCCTGTTGCCAGGCAGACTCAAACAAAGCATACGTCACTCCAAAACCACAAACGTTCAGTTAACTTTGAACACAGTTTTAAAAAAGAACATTGTCTTCAGCTCGACCCCAGGTGCTTCCTGTCACCATCCTGCCCAGGCTTATCTTCTGGAACATCAGGTCCACGTTCTGCACAAACCGTCACTCATGCAGGCACAACTTTGCAGTCGCAAGCAAAGCATAATTAACTCTCTTACCTATATAAATGAGTCTATCTAATATATGTGTGTATGTGGGTGTATGTGTGTCTGTGCGTGCACAGAGTGTGCATCTGCTCTCTGCACCTTAGTTGATCTCAACTTAGGCAACCAGGCTAAGGCCATCCTGTGTGTAATGATCTTGACTTATATGTAAAATGTATAAAATAAATGTTTCAATCTAATACAACTACTTAAAACTTAATCAAAGCTTAATCAAAGATAAATGCATCAAAGATGATAATAGCATCATCCAAACTGCTCCTCAGAATGACTTGCACTGAGACTGTGCTTTCGGTTTCACTTCTGCAGAAGCATGCAACTTCAAAAACATATAACTTCCTGTCTTTACACAGAGGATATTTCCTGTCCCTGCAGTCTACACAGAAACATTTAAGATTATAGGAGCATTGAAAAACATTTAAACTTATAGATTCAACTCAACAGTTTAAAGTGGTTCTTACTGGACCTGTAATAAAGACTAATATAATACCAATATATTTGAACATCTGAATGCATCTGAATGCAACATAACTATTAATAATGAAATGGTAATGATGATTATAGAAATAGCAGCAAATAATAGCAGTAAAATATTTCTACTCTTCACAATTGTCAGTATAATCTTTTAATGATATAAGTCTGCATATGGTAGAGTACTGCATGTTGACCTTTTGATGACTTAGGCTGTTGGGTGGTGATGATGGGTTTAGATTTTATTATTGTCATTTGTATTAAGAAATATTTAACCATATATGCTTAGAGGTGTATAATCGATTGTGTAGTGAAAGGATGTGTGATCTTTAGTAGTCTGCAAAGGCTTTGTGTGCATTCCAGAGTGTTCTGGCATTCACACCCACATCCTGGAAGCATGGGAGAGGGCATACCTTGTGTTATTGTTTTATGGTAGGATAAACGTATCTATGTCTGTTTTAGGCTAAGTGCCTTTTGTTTAGATGAACTGCTGGACTTCCAGACCAGCAGGTTTAGGGAAGTCTTTATGGGGTCACAGTCTGAAGCCCATCATTGGGTGGAAAACGCACCCAGTGATGTATATAAATACAGACCAGGGCAGTGGCAGAGCGGAGTCTCGGAGCCCTCACTTCTGTGCGAGTGCTCTGTGGCTGCCCTTGCTGCAAGTAAAACTGTGTGTTTCTCCTCTCTGATTCTCAGCTGAAGAAGTGTCTTAGAATCTCTTGACACTCATAATACAAGTCAGAGCTTTATAAAACAAATTTTGTGTTTTCAAAATTGGAGTTATTGGAGTTGGAGTTATTTTTACTTCTAATAGTAATAGGCATGCTATTGCTTCTAATAGTGTTAACATACTGCACAGGTCATGAACAAGAATTTTTTTAATTTTCATTGTAAGTGGGCTAAAGCAGTTAATTAAAAGTAGTCTAACATAAATGTAAATGCTGTAATTTGATTATTTTAATAAACCATGTAACTTGGATGGTGTCAAAAGATTTCAGGATTTGGGGATTTTGGGGATTTTTATTATTATTTTATTTTATTACTTTATCTTTTGCTCTTTATGTTTATGTTTGCTCTTTCAGTAAGTCACACTTTGTGCCGACTCCTAAATGGGGAAGTTACACTCTGTACTCCACAGGGCGTCTGCACGCAGCAGCTATTTTATCTCTTCCTGTATCACTTCCTGTATGTCCTTTCAATAAAAGACTACTTCTTTATGCTGCAGGGGCGAGTCTCCCTGAGTCTCGACCGTGTACACGTAAACCTGTCTGAGCGTTTTATTCTGACCTGAGTTGCATAACAGGAAAACTCCTGACATTTCTTGGTCCTTCGAGCCGGATGGGACACAGCACTTTTGTGTGACCCCACAGGAAAGCCTCATCGAGCCCTGACGTCGTGAGAAGCCCGCGCTGAAGTCTGTCGACAGCTCCTGTCCAGGTACAGGATAAAGTCCAGAGACGTGAATTCGGGTTCTGGCCAGCGTTCTTATAAGTGGTCCACGGCGGTGGGGGTCGATGAGGTAGACCTGAGAGACCGGCAGCAACCAGGTGAATATTAACACTCAGACACCTCGCGTAAAACGTTTAGGCTCGCCCAGAGGGGCTGGTAGCATTCCTAAAAGTAATGGCTCGCCTGGAAAAGGGCTGGAAGCATTTTTAGATAAACCTCGTCCGTAAAACGTAGTGCGCGTTGAAAAGGTATTGTTGTTGTTTCATTTTTGTTGGTGGAATAAGTTGATTTTACAGCACAATAAGGAGGCTGAACTATTCCACTATTTTGTTTGCTGTTGGCCACCCAAGTACTGGTGAAAAGAGAGAAACAGGTCGTGTTTCATCACATAAAGATGACACCGCTTTCAAGAATAGCTTGAAAGTAGAAGGCCGTGTCAACTACCTCTCTCGATTCTCGTGCCAGAGAAGGTGCCACAGTTGTTTAGTTGTAAAGTATTAAAATAAAGGGATTAAAATGGGTAATGAAGCTTCAAAACTCACTGCTGACGAGCAGTGGTTAGAGAAAAAATGTCCAGGCGCCGGACAAATTAGTGCAAGTAGATGGAGAAATCCTAAAAAAACAAAATGTCCCACTTGGGAAGGTAAATCCCAACTGAAACACAACTGAGGGAAGCTCTTTTGAAAGAAATAGCAGAAACCAAAAACCTAAGAAAGAAAGGGAAACGTTCGCACGAATTGCAATATTTCAAGGCCTGGAAGGCAGAAGCAGCTAGGCGAGAGGAAAACAAAAAGAAAAGACAAGAGAAGAAAGATAAAAAGTCAGAAAAACAGAACTTAACCGCCAGTTTAGTAAAACCGGAAGACGAGACACAGTGCAGTGCTCGCAATATGTGTATTAATCCACCACCATATGCGCCACCACCTCCCACATCTGCAGCCACAGCCGCAGCATCTCCCACATCTGCAGCCACAGCTGCAGCACCACCCATTAAACACTCACCCATATCAGGAAGAACTAGGTCACATACACAACATCCTTATGTGAAAGTACAGACAATGCTAAACAAACTTTCACTCAAAGATAGCCCACAAGGAGAAATAGGAGACACAGTCGATCCACCAGCCACTGGTATCTACCCATTGGTAGCCGTGGCTAACCCTAGATTTGGCCTAATAATAGGGCCAGAAGGACAGGAGGAGCAAGATGACCGCCCACACATACATGTTTTCCGTCCGTGGTCACAGACGGACAGACAAAATGTCCTGAAAGATGTTCCTCCACTGAATGAAGGTTTTACACCATGGAGGGATGCTGTAGAACTGATCAGGAGGCAATGGTATTTAAACGGTCATGAAATGCTTCAAGTAATGCAAGATTTATTAGGTTTAAGGATGGGAACAGTTAGAGGGGATTATACCGGCTCAAACGCCGGGGGTGTAGCACATGCACCAGGAAGCACCGACCTAATCAATGACCTAACAAATTTATATGAGAGAATTAGAGTACGGTTGGCCCCGAGGGCTGACTATGGCAAAATAGGGGAGGTAAAGCAAAAAGAAGCCGAAACAGCTTCTGATTTTCTGGACCGGCTGCGCCCGGTTTTTAGACAGCATTCAGGCCTAGATTATGAAGAAGCCCCAGAGAGACCATACCAACAGCAACTAAAGAACGCATTCTTAAACGGTCTCCTTCCCCCAGTTAGAGCCCACGTTGAAAAACACTGGGTAACAATGAACACTGGTAACCTAGCAGACGCCCTGCAGTATGCAGAACATGCAACCCGAGTGGTAAAAAAGAAAGAGAAAGGAGGTGTTTTCACTGTGGATCCCGAAACAGGATTCATAGCATTTGCTGGTGGATACAGAGGACAGAGACAAGGACAGCAGAAAGGACAGGGAAAGAAAAGTGGTGGTTATAAGGGCTATAAGGGAGACAGGAGACAAAGGGGTGAGAGAGACAATCGCTGTTATGTTTGTGGAAAAGAAGGTCATTTTGCAAGGGACTGTAGGTACAAAAAGGAGGATGACTCAGGAGAGGGTCAGAGTAAGTGACTAGAACAGGAAGTAAAAGAAGAAACAGAAATTTTCAACATAGAACAGTTGCTCCTAGGTTCTGAACACAAACCTACAGTAACAATCCATGTCAGTGGCCAACCTCTAACCATGTTATGTGACACTGGAGCATGTAAAACCGTGCTAAATCAAAAGCCCAAGAAACTAAAATACTCAAGTGACACCCTGATAGTTAAATCTGCGTCAGGCCACACCAGTGTTAAATCAGTAACAGAAGAACTGTTACTAGTACACCATGAAAGCGGCAGAAGTTGTAAAAATCAATGTATATATGACCCATCCTGCCCAGTCAACCTTCTGGGGAGAGATGCTTTAGAGAAACTAAGGATTGGTGTAGTGCCAGGGCTAGAAGGCATGTACGCTAAACTAATGTTACATGAAGAGCAAAGTCCTGAGGCCCGTCAGTTCAATGTGTGTAGGGGACAGGGAGAACCCTACTATTATTGGACACTAGACCTGCCTCCATTAGAACCCTTGCAGCGTATAGCAAATCGCTACTTGCCAACCCATTCAAGAAAGCTAGACTTTGCTGAGTACCACAACACCTTAAGGTTCAAACAAAGCCCAGGTCATGACCCCATATATGACCAACAAGTGCACAAACTAGGACCACAGAAACTCACACTGCAACACCTCTATGTCACCCAAAGCGGTAACGCAGTGTGCTCTGTAATACAGCCAGGAAAGGTACAAGAGCTAAACAGGATGCCAAAACCACATGTGTCAGTAGCACGCAATGACGACACGGACTGGAAAGACTTAGGCCACATCCTCACACAGGTGGAAAGGGACAGATATGAGAAAACTGAAGAAACACATGAAGGGTGGCTTCAGGGCCGTAGAACAGGATGTATGAGGTACACATTAGGGTGGGTATGCACGACACAGCCAGCAACCCACATGACTGACTGCGCAGATGCACACATGCATGAAGTTAGTGAGGGCTGATACACACTCTTTTCCTCTAGTTCTCATCCAGAACTAGAGGAACTACCTGCTAAGCTGTGGTCTACAGGACCAACAGACGTAGGACTAATTAAAGGAGCAGATCCTGTCGTAGTAAAAACCACCACAACTTACAGGCCAGTAAAACCACAGTATCCCCTCACAACAGAGGCCAAAGCAGGAATAAAACCAGTAATAGCAGACATGGAAAAGGCAGGCATCCTAATAAAAACAACTGAAGTAACCTGTAACACGCCCATTTTCCCAGTAAAAAAAGCAAATATGGGAAAATACCGCCTAGTACATGACCTCAGGGCAATAAATGAAGTAACAGCACAAATCCCACCTGTGGTAGCAAATCCACATACAATTCTGAATCAAGTGACCCCCAAGGAACAGTGGTTTTCAGTTATAGATCTGTCTAATGCATTCTTTTCTGTACCACTACACCCTGACTCACAGCATCTGTTCGGGTTCACTTTTGAGGGTCAAAAGTACACATATACGAGGTTACCTCAGGGCTTCCAGAACAGCCCCACTCTGTACGCAGAGGCTCTAAAGAGGTCCATGTCACTGTGCACACTCCCCGCCCCGGGACAGTTTCTCCTGTATGTAGATGATATACTCATCACAGGGAACACACTAGCAGACTGTAAAGTAAACACAATGACAGTGTTACACCATCTAGCTGAGCAGGGCCATAAAGTCTCACAGCACAAACTACAACTGTGGAGCCAAAAGGTCACATACCTCGGGCACACACTCACTGGGGAAGGGAAGACACTGTTAGACAGCAGAAAACTAGCAGTACAAAACGCTCCAAAACCACTCACGAAACAACAGATGATGAGCTTCTTAGGGGTCTGCAATTATTGTAGAAGTTGGATACCTGACTACGCTTTGTTGGCTCAGCCTTTGCAGAACCTGATTTATGGTAAAAATCTGGCACTGAAAGATAAAATAGAATGGACACCAGAAGCAGAAGAAGCGTTCAGTAATTTAAAACTTGCACTCCAATCTCATACAGTTTTAGCATTGCCAGATTATGACAAACCTTTCTGTTTGCATGTAGACGGAGGTGCAGGCTACATGAAGGCTGTGTTGACGCAGGCCTTCGGGGAAAAGCAACGTCCACTTGCGTTTTATTCATGTAAATTAGACTCAGTTGCATCAGGTTTGCCCACGTGCGTGCAGGCCTGTGCAGCTGCAGCAGAGGCAGTTAAGAAGTCTGCTGATATCATTCTTGGACACACATTAATTATCAAAGTTCCACACGCTGTAACCTCCATCTTGTTGCAAGCAAACTTATCTTACCTCACACATGCCAGACAACTCTCTTATGTAGGCATTCTGCTTTCACAGTCACACATCAGGATTGAGAAGTGTGGACGATTAAACCCCAGCACACTTCTCCCAACTTCGCAAGATGGTGACGCACACTGCTGTATAGAGACGCTAAATGAGGAAACAAAACCACGCGCTGACCTTCACAGCACCCCACAGGCTGGTTTCACTAACATCTTTGTAGACGGTTCAGCGTCCAAAAATAGCCTTGGGCGGAACTGTGTGGGTTATGCAGTAACCACAGTTGACACAGTTTTAGAAGCGAAAGCACTAACTTCCTCATACTCTGCACAGAGTGCAGAACTCACGGCCGTCATACGTGCCTGTCAACTGCATGAAGACCGAGACATAAACATATACACTGACAGCCAGTATGTCTTTGCTGCTGTGCATCATTTTGCAAAAATCTGGCAGAATAGGGGGATGGTTACCTCTACTGGCAACCCAGTGCAACATGGGAATCTTTTAAAGGCACTGTTGGAAGTGATAATATTGCCGAAACAGTTAGCATTATGTAAATGTGCTGCACACCAGAAAGACATCTCAGAGGTCACTAGAGGCAATAACTTTGCAGATCAAGCAGCAAAAGCAGCAGCACAACAACCTATAGACACATTACTGTCTGACTCCTCAGTGCAAATACCACTTGATGTGCTTAAAAATGAACAGAAAGCTGCACCAACTAGAGAACAAAAGAGGTGGTTAAAATGTGGAGCTCGCCTGGAGAATGATTTGATGACTTGTAATGGCAAACCAGTACTACCAAAATCCTTACACAAAACAGCAGCGTTAGTGACACACGGGTCCACTCACGTGTCGACGGGAGGAATGGTAGATATACTCTCTAAACATTTCTACACCCAAGATTTCGAAACTTCAGCAAAAGTATTTGTCAGAACATGCATGATTTGCCAAAAACATAATGCACAGGGAAACCTCAGACCGAGAAGAGGTAATTTTCCCACACCACCCCATCCTTTTCATACAATCCACATGGATTTTATTGAGCTAAATGAATGCCAGGGCTCAAAATACGTTCTAGTGATCATAGATGTATTCTCAAAATGGCCAGAAATCTATCCAGTAAAAAAAGCAGACGCCATCTCAGTTGCAAAATGTTTATGCAATCACTTCATTCCAACATATGGCATCCCCACTCTGATAAGATCAGACAATGGGACACATTTTGTTAATGAAGTAATCAGTAAGGTCTCTGAAGCACTAGGATTTAGCATCAAACACCACTGTGCTTACCACCCTCAAAGTGCCGGACTCGTGGAAAGAACTAACGGCACAATAAAACAGAGACTGAGAAAATGCATGGAAGAAACAGGGAGACCATGGCCTGAGTGTATAGGCCTGGTAAAAATGTGGATGAGACTGACACAAAGTTCTCAGAAACTCACACCTTTTGAGATCATTCACGGCAGACGATTTCCACTGCCAATTACAAGTGAGCCTATAGATAAGTCAATAAGAGAAACTACACTAGCCGAGTGGATGACTAAGTTACTTGAAAATAAAGAGATTGTTCTAAACAACCAACTGCCGAGTGACATCTCTCCAGTGTCTTGCAGGTTGAAACCAGGTGATTGGATCCTGATCAAAGTGCTCCAAAGGAGAAATTGGAGTTCACCAAGGTGGGAAGGTCCTTATCAAGTGCTACTCACCGCACCTACTGCCTGCAAAATAGCAGAAAGACCATCTTGGATCCATCAAAGCCACTGCAAAAAAGTGAGTGACAACCTGAACGTTTAGACGCCGACACCCCTAACTCCTGGTGATCTACTGGTGGAGGGAGGGCTGATCGGGTATACCCCACCTTCTTCTTCTTGCCAGTAGTCTACTCATCAGCGGTCACAGGTGTGTCTGGTCATCATGAAGACACTCGTACTCTTAGTGGCTACTGTTGCACTCCTGGTGAGTTTATTAATACTCACCCGAAAGAAAAAAGATGAACAACACCACCTGCAGACAAGATGGACGCATGACAACTCACATCTCCGTGATATGACACAAGACCACATTCATCCATGGATGAACAACGCATGGTATCGATATATACATGACAGCACACCCAGAAAAGACTGCTATGTTTGCTCCTACATGCCCCCAACGACACAATACGCCACCCTGTATGCGAAGGGAATGGACATAATTCAAGCAAAGTGTGCCGCGAGCTACGCCAGCCTTGGGTATCAATTCCAGGGAATCGTGGTCAACCATGAGGAACCTCTCCAGATAGGACTGCGAAATGGCACATGTGACGAATGGTTCTGGGTTGACCTAAAAGTGAAGCACAGAAGTAAGGCTAAATCATTCCCAGTCTTTCTTGAAAACAATGGGAATTTGAGCCACAGCCTTTGCTACCGCCAAGAGAACGGATCCACGCCAATGGGAAACACCACCAACTGCAAAGCAGTACAGACACACGCTCCTGGAGGGCCCGTGAAGAGCAGCAACATCTCAAATGGCACCTTCTGGGTGCAAGGGATGGCCTGGATCTGTGGCCAACAGGCCTATTTTATCCTTCCTGGGAATTGGACAGGTCAGTGCGCTCCCATTTTCATATCTGACCACACTTTCAAGATAACCATGGACGCCACGTCTTCAACATCAACAACAAGGAAAAGACGAAGCACCCCGAACCTCAAGCAGCATGATTCTGTGTGGGGTTCCGATGTCCCAGAGGAATTCAAACTTTGGACTGACAGACAGAAAGTTATTCACGCACTCTTCCCATGGGTGGGGGTAGGAAAACACGCTTTAAGGATAGAGACTCTGAACTACCGCTTTGGACTTTTTCTGAATGCTTCATGTAAAATCGACGATGAACAGGATCAGGAAATTGACGCCCTGTGCATTGCAGTAATGCAACACAGGGTAGCATTGGACATGATTCTCGCCGAGAAAGGTGGACTATGTATCCTTTTTAACAACACATGTTGCACATACATTCCGGATAATGTGCACTCACCGAACATGACTGATGCTCTGGAAACACTCAGACAACTTCGGGATACACAACAACGAGACTATGCCACAAACACAGAAGACTGGCTTACGTGGCTTTTAAGCAGCTCTTGGAAGTCCCTGCTGATTAAAGGACTTGTTTTTGTTGGTGTTCTTCTGCTGTTGTTGTGTCTTTTCACTTCATGTGTCATACCTTGTCTGAAGAACATGGTATCAAAAATGGTAACTGCTTCAATTCATGCTTACATCACCCTATCACAAACTGATGAAGATGGTAATGAGATAGACACTTGGATATAACATACTCACAAAACCCACTATTTTATGATGTCTTGGCTAAAAATGTCTACAAGTGGCCATAGAATGATGCACTGTTAGTGGTTGCTATGTACATATATAGAAGGAAAGATCAAACAACAGGTGGGAATGTCAAAAGATTTCAGGATTTGGGGATTTTGGGGATTTTTATTATTATTTTTATTTTATTACTTTATCTTTTGCTCTTTATGTTTATGTTTGCTCTTTCAGTAAGTCACACTTTGTGCAGACTCCTAAATGGGGAAGTTACACTCTGTACTCCACAGGGCGTCTGCACGCAGCAGCTATTTTATCTCTTCCTGTATCACTTCCTGTATGTGCTTTCAATAAAAGACTACTTCTTTATGCTGCAGGGGCGAGTCTCCCTGAGTCTCGACCGTGTACACGTAAACCTGTCTGAGCATTTTATTCTGACCTGAGTTGCATAACAGGAAAACTCCTGACAGATGGATTAGATGCTGCTGTGACCACAGTGCACACGTCTGATGTTGCTGTTGGCAGGTGGTCATAATGTTATGCCTGATCGTTGTATGTTCTTCACAGAAAATGAAAGAAAACTTATTCAGGAATATTTTTTAATTGTATCATTTTTATTTTGGTAAACACTGAAAAGGATACAACAGACCTAAACACCATACAAGGTTTAATGCAAATGTATGAGACATTTATTTATCTTAAGTGCACATTTGCATTCTAACATGCAGAGTTGGGTGATGGCTACACAAGCTCATTGCTGGAGTGCATGTGTGAAATTTATCTGCAAAGACAATGACAGCTTTATTTTATTTGATTATAAATGTTCTTCGATATATTTCTGTGATGTTATTCGATATTAAGAAAGGAAAAGAGAGAGATGAAACTTGTGTTTCTTTTCAGTTTAATCACACTCAGTCATATCAGCTTTTATTAACAACTTCCTGATTTTTATTTTATCTGGTAATTAACATCAGTCTGTGTGGAAAAAGTGACTCTTATTGTACTGGGATTATGTATTATTCATCGAGTGTATTACATCACTGTGTATGTCTGAAACTGTCAGGAATGTGTCAGTTTATAATTTAGAGTCAATGAAGTCTTCTCCCAGGTCAATCATCATTCTCAGTGCGCTCAGGATCAAAGTGTCGATGTCGTCATTCAGTTGTGTTTCTTCACTGTAGTTCTTCACAGGAAGGATGAAGTTAAGCGGGATCCCCAGTTTTGAGCTCAGATCTCCCATCTGAGTTTTTACAGAAACAAATAAATTACTGTAAGATCTGAGTACAGGTATCGATGTAATGTTAAATTTTTCCAGCCAAAATTCACCTTTCTCTTCACGAGCTTGCTTTTGTACGTATTCTTCAGGTCCTTTTCAGTTTCAGGACAGGCCTCATCAAATTTGGTAAGAACAGCTAACTGGGGAATACCTGCAATATGAGATGTTTTATGATTAACTTGACAGGAATTTTTACTATGTATACAATTTGCACAACAACAACAACAATACTAGTGTTCCACTCTGATTGTCTTTCAGCAGAGACTGTGTCCATATTTAACCAGGTATAGTTATACATTTTTTGTTATCAGAAGTTTTAAGACAACCAAGTCTAATGCAGAATTTCAGCCATGTTTTTCATGCACATGCATTTGTTTTCTTTTACAAGTAAAGTGTTAGAATAAATAGTCAAGATGTTCTTTAAATGCACTGTAAGTCTGTTACACACTCAGTCCCCTCTTACCCAAGTCGCTGGCTGTCTCTCTGATGGCTTTCATCTTCTGTAACACTGAGCTGTTAATTTCTGTCGTGTTACCAGAGTAGAGACAAACCAGAACATGAACTCTGTCCTCTGGAGAAGGTGAAGGGTTGTAGCCAGAATCAGACGTGGACAAGGGAGACGCAGGGTTGAACTGCAATATGTTACAAAGATCATAAGCAGTCATTGTATACGATAACAAGAATCTCAATAATAACATGAATGAAAAAGACTGTGCATGTCTGTATTTTTTTTAAAAACTTGAATAAATTCATCAATATATGATTTACTTTTTTGATCACAAAATAACTTGAAGAAAATTAGAGAGTTTTACTAAAAGAGTAAACACAGTTCATAGTTTGATGATTGTACCTTATAACCCTCCTTCACATGTCCCATCATGGCCAGTTTGATGTCTTCCACTCTCACTCCTCGTCCACTCCCTTCTTCCAAGCCCATCAGGTCATTGAAGACAAATGGGTAAAACTGCCCTGTGTCCTTCTTAATGTTGTGGGTTTCATACTGAAAGACAATAAAAGGTTTACAAATAACTTGGGAGGAGATACGATTTGTTTTAAACATAATCAAATGTTTTAATTACTTATTAAATATTGAACATGGTGTGTAGGCTAATATTTTACCATAAGTTACAGTTTCACTTGTTACATTTCCAGACATAGAGTCAGTGTAAATAAAAGGAAATTACTTTTTTGGTGAAACTTCCTTCCTCCTCGTTTGTTGCGTTGGTCAAAGCTGGAGAGGTTATTCTTCTCCGTAAGGCATTGCTGACAGAATTGATGAAGCTGGACTTCCCAGCACCGACTGGGCCATAGAGCAAAACTCTGACATGTCTCACTTGGTCATTTTGAAGCTGAAAATTCTTCACATACTGCAGATCTTCCTGGTTCCTGCAAATGGGGTTAAAACAAGTTTAATATATTGTAGATGTACTTTAAAATGAAATCATCCTAATACCTCTGTGGGGTTGCTTTTTAAAGGAAAGCATTTAATTAAAAAAAGAGGTCAGTGCAGCAGTTAGATTAAAAACACGAGGACATCATAACATGGAAACACATTTGTGGAAAGGTCCTCATTTATGTCTCTGAAATGTAGATAAAATATAAAGTGTAAATGTAGAAATGTAGATGACTCCTCCCTCCTGTCTTCATCATTAATGATCTAGTCCAGTATTTACTTGGGCGTTACTTAACCAATTAACCAATAACAAACTGTTATATGTCAGCTGGTTTATCTATGAAGATTGCTTAATTTGAATTTTTTTTATATTTCCTGTAATTTATTTAAGCACATTATCAGAATAGCATGATAACATTTTCTGAATGACATATCGTCAGGAATCATCAGATTTCCAATGCAAACTAAATACTGACCTCATGATGGAGCTATTTTAAAAAAGATATACAATTACAGAAGCCACAGTAATTCATCCTGAGGAAAACATGCGTATTGGAAGTTGTCCACTTAATAAAGCCTGCATAGAAGCGTTGAGCAGTAGCAGTAGCATGTGAGGCATAAAATCCAGTCAGAAGCTGGTTTCCAGTCTTGTTCACAAGACTGGGAACTGTAGATTTACCCCAAGATACTTGTCTCCACGGAGTTTTCAAAGCTGTAAATGAAATTAAAGGCATTTTAGAAAGTGAAATAGATGCAACTGTATTTGTAAACAGGAGAAAACAGTTTTGTTCAAAATAATCTGCGAATAACAGTAACCAATGTTCTAAAATGAAACTTACTAGGAGAAGGTGGAGGTGCTACAAGATCAAATTAAAACACAAACAACATGAAACATATTAGACAGTTATGTGCACAAACATGTGCAAATAATTTGCAGAAATTGCGTTATTAAATTCATGAAATAACTTACTAGGGGGACGTGGTGGAGCTGGAGGTGCTACAAAGTGAAACATACAGGAAGTAAAATACAGTTTCAGTTTCAATTAATATTTCTGAATTGTTTGTAGTGGGAATATAATAAGCAGCTCTTGCCTTGTCCTGCAACAGAGAACAATGTCTTCACTATATGTTACTTACGTGTAGGAGAAGAAGAGCTACCTCCCATGGTGAAAACTGAAGAAGTAAAAATAAATTTGATATTAATCAATAACACATAAAATATTTCACTGATCACCCCCACCTCCAAAAGAAAAAGTTTATGGAATAATTATAACCTTAAACTAAATGAGTTCCGAACTTGAACATAAAACCAAAGACTTTGCACAAATATTGTCTTCTACATTAAAGTAATGAAGGGAAGGAGGTAAAAATACAACTCCGTTAAAGACATCTTACCTGTATTGTGATGCAGCTGCAGAGGCAAAGATCAAGTGAAGCTGTTGAAGGAAACACAGTCGGTCTTATATAGATGAATCTCATTCACTTTCGCTTTCCTTATGACAAACCATGACTGTTGTAAAAAACCATTTCTGGGAAGCAATTTATCTGATGCTTTGCTTTCCTGACACTTTTTGATCCAAACCTCATCTGACTTTTCCCTTACATGACTTTGCAATTATTAGAAAAGATCAAATGGACAAATGTATTTATCTTTCAAAATGTGAAACTCAGAAGTGTTTGCAGGCTATAATTAATCATTACTGATGAACACAGCAAATGAAAATGCCTGTTCACATATATTTACAGGTCCTTCTCAAAGAATTAGCATATTGTGGTAAAGTTCATTATTTCCTGTAATGTACTGATAAACATTAGACTTTTATATATTTTAGATTCATTACACACAACTGAAGTAGTTCAAGCCTTTCATTGTTAATATTGATGATTTTGGCATACATAACTCATGAAAACCCAAAATTCCTGTCTCAAAAAACTAGCATATCATGAAAAGGTTCTCTAAACGAGCTCTTAACCTAACCATCTGAATCAACGAATTACCTCTAAACACCTGCAAAAGATTCCTGAGGCTTTTAAAAACTCCCAGCCTGGTTCATTACTCAAAACTGCAATCATTGGTAAGACTGCCGACCTGACTGCTGTCCAGAAGGCCATCATTGACACCCTCAAGCAAGAGGGTAAGACACAGAGAGAAATTTCTGAACGAATAGGCTGTTCCCAAAGTGCTGTATCAAGGCACCTCAGTGGAAAGTCTGTGGGAAGGAAAAAGTGTGGCAGAAAACGCTGCACAAGAGAAGAGGTGACCGGGCCCTGAGGAAGATTGTGGAGAAGAACCGATTCCAGACCTTGGGGGACCTGCGGAAGAAGTGGATTGAGTCTGGCGTAGAAACATCCAGAGCCACCGTGTACAGGCGTGTGCAGGAAGTGGGCTACAGGTGCCGCATTCCCCAGGTCAAGCCACTTTTGAACCAGAAACAGCGGCAGAAGCGCCTGACCTGGGCTACAGAGAAGCAGCACTGGACTGTTGCTCACTGGTCCAAAGTACTTTTTTCGGATGAAAGCAACTTTTGCATGTCATTCGGAAATCAAGGTGCCAGAGTCTGGAGGAAGACTGGGGAGAGGGAAATGCCAAAATGCCTGAAGTCCAGTGTCAAGTACCCACAGTCAGTGATGGTCTGGGGTGCCATGTCAGCTGCTGGTGTTGGTCCACTGTGTTTTATCAAGGGCAGGGTCAATGCAGCTAGCTATCAGGAGATACTGGAGCACTTCATGCTTCCATCTGCTGAAAAGCTTTATGGAGATGAAGATTTCATTTTTCAGCACGACCTGGCACCTGCTCACAGTGCAAGAACCACTGGTAAATGGTTTACTGACCATGGTATTACTGTGCTCAATTGGCCTGCCAACTCTCCTGACCTGAACCCCATAGAGAATCTGTGGGATATTGTGAAGAGAAAGTTGAGAGACTCAAGACCCAACACTCTGGATGAGCTTAAGGCCGCTATCGAAGCATCCTGGGCCTCCGTAACACCTCAGCAGTGCCACAGGCTGATTGCCTCCATGCCACGCCGCACTGAAGCAGTCATTTCTGCAAAAGGATTCCCGACCAAGTATTGAGTGCATAACTGACCATAATTATTTAAAGGTTGACTTTTTTTTTGTATTAAAAACACTTTTCTTTTACTGGTGGGATGAAATATGCTAATTTTTTGAGATAGGAATTTGGGGTTTTCATGAGTTATGTATGCCAAAATCATCAATATTAAAACAATGAAAGGCTTGAACTACTTCAGTTGTGTGTAATGAATCTAAAATATGAAAGTCTAATGTTTATCAGTACATTACAGGAAATAATGAACTTTATCACAGTATGCTATTTTTTTGAGAAGGACCTGTATATTGTTTTATCTCTGAAACCAGCAGACTGCTCACTTATTGTTTTTCTGCAAAAAGTTGCCAATTTCTAAAACATTGATTTAGAGGCAACTTCCAAGACACGGGAGGTAGATTTCCTACAAACCACATGCTTTATCGTAAAAATAAAACAGAAAGTGGAAGTGGGCAGGCTACTCTATAAAAGACCAAGTGCTCTCTTTGAGTAGTTTCACTGCATCCTCCTCTCTGCAGCAGTCACAGCAGCAGCACAAGGTAGGAAGCCAGACTGATGTTGTTTTATATGTTTTGGTATTTTAATTTCATTTTTTATCTGTCTGGTTGGTTTTCTTTTCTAGTTTGCATTTTCTGATGTTTGAGAACATGGATTACACAGAACAGTTTGTTAGCTGGAGACATATATCACTTTGCTTATTTTTTCCTTTTTCTTTTTTTTTGCTTACACTATTAAACCTGAGTGTATTAATTGCTGCATTGCTGACTTTACCCTGCAATAGACTGATGATCTGTCCAAAGTGTACCTCCTTGTAGAGTATGTTAGCATAGACCTAACATAGTGGACTTGGACATCTGTTACCTTTTGCTTCTTATTTTTATATCTTTCTTTCTTTCAGGTCTTCAGATTTGATCATGGAAAAATCTAAAAGTAAGTGACAAATTGTTTAATGCAGATATCCAACTTAGTCACCACAGTCTTCTTGTTCATGGCATTGATGTAATTCTTATAATAATGATACCTCAATAATACCTCATTTTTATTATAGTGCTGAGTCATTATTAAAGTGCTGACGTTATGCCTGCAGCCTCGCCTCTGTCAGTGCGCCCCAGGGCAGCTGTGGCTACAGTGTAGCTTGCTATCACCACTGTGTGAATGTGTGTCTGAATGGGTGGATGACTGAATGTGTAAAGCGCTATACAAATACAGGCCATTTACCATCTACCATGCTGTGCAGAGTCAGTTATATTATTTCACATTTAACTCCCTCACTTACAAATGTTTTACACATTATGTTTCTGTACACTACACACACAATCATAGCATCGGAGTAGTATAAGTGGAAAAGGCAATAAAAATCTCAGCTAACTCCTCTTTTGTTTACTTTGTGTGAAATATAATACAAATCAAAATAATATAGCACTTTTTAACAACACTCCTTGACTTGTTAAATATATTTTCCCCCAGATCCATCACCCACTTCGCCTTCAGCTGCTCCAACACCACAAGTACAGGTTAGCGAACCTCCTTGGTCACTCATATTAGAACTAACATAGAACATACACACGCAGAAGTCACTTTGTAACAGGAGCCATCATGACAGAGCTAAGAAAAAACACTTTGTCTTGAATTTTAAGGAGTGCAATGTGCAGTACTTTGGCCATGAATATGCAAGGTTTATGGATAAAGATTTTTGGGTAACACTTTATTAGAACTACAAAAATTGTAAAGTTATTAGAAAATACATAGCTCATCAGGGATGTTTAGGAGTTTGGAATTTCATAATTCATTCTTCAAGTTCAACTTCCTTCTGGTTTGTAGTTTTAGCTAGCTTTAGATAAACTATATATAGGCAACTGGAAATAGATCAGATTGATGCTGACTTGCCTATCAGCATCAAATCAGATCTATTTACAAAATTAAACAAAGAAGTGTACGTTGTCCAGCTTTGGGCTTTCACACAGGTGTGTTCAGGTGGAATTAAACCTGAAACCCTGCCAGCACATTAATTCTATTATTATTAATGCTCAGTTGGCACGATAAGCACAAAACTCTCAAAATGGAATGTAGCATGAATATATAGATTCATGCTATTTTTTAAGCTTATATAAGTTTGATATATATATGTATGTATGTATGTATGTATGTATGTATGTATATATATATATATATATATACATATATAAATCTGTAATAAAATATCTATTAATAAATAAATACCAATCTGTACTGATGTAGTACAAATACTTTTTAAATCATGTGATTTAATAGAAGTGAAGACTTTTAGCTTTAAGTAAAGGGCTATATCGGAAGTATTGAAGTAACTACTTCGAAATCACAGACTCTTTTAGCTCATGTAGCCAAAGACCCTGTGGACTCATGGCATGGAGAAATGTCTCTTCATCCCTCGATATTTTACAAGAATTGTGTGTCCATTTTATTGCTCAGAATTTGATCAATCATACAGACAATGATCACCAAACGGGCCTTCACCTAAACTTTCCTCAACTCATGTTCATAGTCACATGTGTCATTTTGCAGGCAGTAACCATTTGGTTTTAGCTTTAGAGTTTCCAGAAGGTTAACGAACAAACTGATGGATTTACATGTAAACTGATTAGGTTAGTGTTATTCATAACAGACAGACCATAGCAAAGTTATTTATTCTTTTGTCTCTACTCTAAATTATTATTTACTTCCTTAAAAACAACAAAAACAAAGCTGTTATTCTGTTAAGCACCAAATCAACAGTAGGTTCACAAACTTTTTTGAGAAGTTCCTATCTGAAAAAATCACATTTTAAATAAACAAAGAAAAGTCAATTTGTCTACAATTTCTTTTAGAGGCTGTACGCACTCATTGAAAAGCTTCCAGACAACTACAGGAAGGGTATGTACCAACTTATTAGTAGTAATGTATTGCCATTTCTAAATAAAATTATGAAAAGTTTTCTTCTCTGCCACGTGCCCTTTTGGTCACGTGGCATCATTTCATGTCATATTTTAATCGACTGGTTTGTTCGTGTAACTGTAACACTGTGAGAATTTGTTGATGAGTTTCTGACACAGAAAGCCTTCATTTTCCAAAGCTCCATCAGTAATGCCTCCTGGTATTGCTTATCTTGGACAAACAATTTCAGCTGAACACCACACACTGTAATGCAGACTAAAAATCCCTTTTTATCTTTCTAGCTGCTATAACTTTGTGGGAGGCCTATCACCGACGCCATACAAACAACAGAATCAACGAATTCTTCAAATGCTTGGAAGAATGTGTGAAGCACCCTCATACAGGTTTGTTTCGGGTGGCTATGGCTCGGGTGGTAGAGCAAATCAGCTACTGATTGGAAGGTTGGTGGTTCAATCCTTGGCTTCCCCAGTCTAAATGCCAAATATCCTTGGGGAAGATACTAACCCCAAGATGCTCTCTGTTGCATTCGTGTGAGTGTTTTTTAGTTTGCACTTGAGTTTAGTGCTTGTGTGATTGAGTGAATGAGACATGTTGTATACAGCGCTTTAAGGACTCCGGGAGAGTAGAAAAGCACTATATAAGAATCAGTCCATTTACCATACAGGTGTGTGTATGCACAGTTTTTACCTTTTCATTTTGGCATTTCAGGTCGCATACTGTCGTATTGCATTCCACATATTACCTGATACTGTTAGACAAAGTTGTTGGTAATAGTAAAATAGGGACCCGTGTTTAGATGACTTTCATAAATATTCTCTACATCACACTGACAGTAGTACTAAATAATTAAATAACTGGTAGATTAACAGCAGAGATGGGCAGTAATGTGTTACAAGTAATGCTTACTGTATTCTGATTACTTTTTCAAGTATCGAGTAATGTAAGGGATTACTATTGCAAAAAAGTAATTTGATTACTGTTACTTACCCATAAGCACGCTGCATTACTGCGTTACTAAACCGTGATTTTGTTTGTGAGAGTTTCTCATGAAAATGACATAAGTGCGTGCGACATCCGTGGCAGCAACAGATGTGTAGATCAACAATGCGACTATGACCATGTAGCGTTAAAATCCTGGAACACACTCTTCGTGGGAAGAAAACTTCTTTCTACTGCAAAAAATTAAACTTCAAATCTGAGCAGGCACCTAGCAAGCCACCACAAGAATGTGAAATTCACAGAGAAACCCCCAGGATACCCCCACTGACATGAATGTAACGGGCAAATCTCCGACTGCTCCACTCCTGCTAAGCAAGTGAAAATTGATTTAAGAGGGACAGGAATTAGAGCCGCTGAATCTTTGATTTTATTTATTTTTTGCTGTGTTTTACTTACATCTATGTGAAAAAGTGAGTGTAAACACTAAAAATTATTTTATTTTATATGCTGGAATATGGAGAAAATTGGTTTAAATGTTAAAGAAATTTCTTCAAGTCAAAGACTGTTGCATATAATTCAATTTGTGCTTAATTTAATGTGCATATCATTAAAAGATTAATTTTATTAGATTAACTAATAAAACAATTTTTACAAAGACACTTTCATTTTACTCTCATTTTACCTGATGGATTATGCAGAAAAAATAGAATTGGGTTAAAAGGTCTATTTCTTTATTATGTATTCATGTTGTTTATCATGTTTTAAAAAGTAACTAACTAGTAACTAATTATTTTTGAAAAAAGTAATCAGTAAGGTAACGAGATTACTGTCTTGGAAACTAATTATTTTTTTCAAGTAACATGACAAACACCGATTAACAGTGCTTCCAGAGTTTTTTCCATGGGAGGGACAAAGAAAAGTTTCAACCTCTTACCAATGCTGCTCTTTTTCTTTTTACAAATCACACCACACTGTGTATCACAGTATGCATTACTTCATTACATGGTAAATACAACCTTGTTTCTTATCAAGAAGACAAAATTTGCCATTTAGTCATGTGTCAGAGAGAGCATCCATTCAACTTAACAGAAAAGCATTAGGCCTTTTTTTTTTAAAGTTTTTCCTCTTTTCAAAATGTGTGCAGATGCAGTTAAGGTCCACATTTACTGTACAGCTGAGACCTTCGGGGCGGACAAAGATGTGCTGTACCAAGTAAACTTGTCTCAACAGCTACTGGTGGAGACCACAGACCTACAGGAATGCAACACTGTCATTGTTTTCTGCCCAATCAACTCTCGTGTTAGGTCAGATGTGGAGGCAGCCATGTCTAAAGCACCAGGTACCATAAAGCTTGGTCACAGTATTATGAAGTGTGTTCAGTTTTCCATATTTTCTCTTTAACTTGACTGACTATCAATATGCTTATTGATATTTTAATTCAGTTTTGCAGATAATCATGGAAACATCTTTTCTTATGGTTTCAGCCCTCTATCATTCAAAACAGTAACAATGCAATGGCTTTGTATTTGATTTCATTTACTTAGTGTTTTTTTTTTTTCTGCTGTGTGCAGGTAATAAAGACATCATCCTGGTTCTGATGCACCATACCCGAAAGACAAACTACTCAACAAGTGGTACAGAGTGGTCTCAAATATTTCCAAATGTAATCCTGCATGTTGATGTTCTCTTTCATGAGACTGAGAGAGGATTACTGAGATGTCAAAATAATGTAAAGGCAATCTGTCAGATACAACAAAAACTACAGGACATTAGCAAACCAACCAACACTGTGGGAGCACTGGGTCTTTTGGCCCCACCCCAAAGTGAGAGTTTGTTAATGGCACAGACTCATGAACCTAACACTGCAGATAGTGGAAAATGTCTGATTTCGTAATAAGACAGCTCGGACACTGACAATGAAAAAAACTGTTTAGTAGAGACTAGAACAACTAACGATTTACACTTTGCATGAAAAGGATAAGTCTAAATAATCTAAATGAACAACATATTACTTATTACAATGTTGAATCTTTACAATATGAGATTTAATGTCACAACCAAACAAATGAAAATGCTGATACTGTAAGTGTTCATATCAGAATGAATGATTGAATAAACTCACGTGATAATATGAGTCCTCAGTTTCCTTTGTGGTAACACTTTATTTCAGCAGGCCTATTTTGCATTTGTATGCTGTCTATACAAAAATGTATGAAAACATGTATGATAATGAAACTAAAGTCTACATGAACATCAAGGAATCCTTCAGATGTTATTGATTTTGTTTGTCAATAAATTCTTTAACATTTAATTAGGGACCAGGGCCACCAAAAGCCCCTCCCAGTTCATGACAGTTTTCAGGACCCAGCCTGCCCCCTGCTACCTCCCAGCCATGGGTTTTGGGGACTTCCAACTTCCAATCGAGGGTCCCCAGGGGTGTGGTGGGAGGTCCTTGGGGCAGACCTTTGGGTCGTATCCACCATGACCCAGTTCCTGCGTCAGCTGCCAGTGATGGAGTAAGCCAGCCCTTATGTGGTGTCAGATCTTTTACATAGGGAAGTTCTGGAAGCAGAGATGATCTCTGTTGTCCTAGCAAAGAAGACATCCCTATATAAACAAACAAACATGTTTTTTATGCAAATTATTGTGGTACAGAGAATTTTGTGTTTTGTTTTTTTCCAGTGTGCCTGAACTTCAAACGTTTAAAGTTTCATATCTATAAATACAAAGAAAGCAAAAATGATCCATGTTTCTTTTAATTCCGGAGCATTTTGACACCGAACCTGTCTGGATGCCCTCTGGTCTGACTAAAGCTAACAGACTACACACCAGAGCAAAGCAGAATCCCAGGAATAAACTAAGCTACTTTTATTTTCATCAGTATAAAAACTGTTTAAAGCGAAAATACATTTCACTTTATACGGCCTTAATATTATGGCCTTATTTTATTGTAATCTTTGGCAAACATATGGAAATAGACCTGGCAGATCATATAAAGGTACTTGCAGCCTGTATGTGTTCATTTCTTTGTGCATACCCAAAAGCCAGTTCACAGTATTTGAGTATGAACAATGTAAGTATGGCTGGGCAGGCCCCTCTGACCCTCCAGCAGGGAAACAGAAGTGGGGTAAACTGGGTAAGCTGAGGGTTATGTCGAATGATGGCATCTACTGCACTCAGCCCGATTGCCATGATCCTCAAATCTGGGGATTGGGCGATGCGGTCGAGCAGGCTCACCATCCGCTCCATCTCAGCATTGTACTCCGAGGTGAAAATGTCTGCGGGGTCCATGTTCTGGTCACGATCTTCTGTCATGTGAAGGCTGTATAAAACCCCTGTGATTTGTGTATATAGACTGTTCCACGGACCTCCTCTCCTGGGTTTGTGTTTACGCTGGTTCACCGTGATAGCGCTGGTGGAGCTAGTTTGTTGTACTGAACATCTGTCGTGTGTGTGCGTGAACGATAAGTAAGTGCCTTGTATTTGTTCTATGGTTTTAACTCATCCTATACTCACCCATGTATGTTGTGTGATGCTTGTATAGAGTTTGCCAGTGGTTTGTGTCGCCATGAGACACTGTAGTTACTAGGGATGGGTACCGGTATCCGGTGCCATGATAGCACCGATTCTGACATAAACGGTAGTAACCAGACGGAAAAGCAGTGCACATTTCGGTACTTTATTTCGGTGCTTTTTTTTTTCTGAGATGTCAACCGCTAAACATGAGAGGTTTTTGGACAAAGTTTGTCTTTTTTCCATTGTTTAAGCACTGCTTCCAGCCAAGAGTGATACTATATATGCACTATAGCTGCAGAAGGCTAACATTATTATCTTTTTACAAAAAAACAGCTAAACATGAGGTTTTTGGACAAAGTGTGTGTTCTCCATTCTTTAAGCACCGGCACCGTTTCAAAAGTAGCGGTTTGGTACTGGTATCGGATAAAACCTAAACGATACCCATCCCTAGTAGTTACTCAAGTTGAATTGACCAAAATGGCGCCACCCTTGTGGACTGTGCTGCCCAAAGTAAAGATGGAGTCTATCCCTGTGCAGCAGCCCATTTGTGTCCACTAGGGGGTGGTGTTTAGTCATTTTCGAATTAGATTTTCTGTTCAACTCTTTCTGTATTATTTAGACCAGTTTGGTTTACTTTAATTGTTTGCTAATTGTAATTTCTGTTATTTTACAGAACCACACATACATATACTCACACGAAATTACTTCTGAAGATGTTTTGGATTAAAGGAACCCAAATTATCATTGCTGTGGACCCTCTCTTTCATCATATAAGTCACCTGTGCCTTCTGACCGAGGATAGGAATATCCAGCTGTAATTTGCCAGTTTATTAAGCACACACATGTCCAGTTCAAGGCTGTGTGAAGGCAGGAAAAAGACCCAAAATGCAGACTAACGAGACAAAACCAGATACATTAACATGAAACATGGACCTTCAAAGTAAAACAGGAAACACAGACTGAACTTACAGACACAGACTCACAAGCAGGCACGAGGGGACGAGGGCAGACACAGACACTGACTGGACACAGAATAGAGGGAGTCAGGAAACCAAAACTTTAGAACCACATAATCACACACCAAGAAGAACTAGGGAAAAAATAGAAATGCAAAACAGAAAGCAAAACCTTCACAAAAATGAACTAAGATAAGAACACAAATAAAAAGGTACAAAACTGAAACCACTGGGTCAACGACCCAGGAACCCTAACAAAATGACCTTAAAAATAATCTGCAGTAGATCACAACCGAAAGAAAACCATTAATCAACGTATGAACATTACGTGAAGTGAAGCAGAGCAAAGTTTTATTAGAGACACAGCGTTTTGCAATTTTGCATAATTTTAAAAAGTTTAAATTTGTTCAGTATTGAACAGCAGAAATGAGGCTTTCAGCGCTGTAAACAATGGTAGACTTGTGCGAAATAAGCAAGCGAGTAATGTAGAAAACAGATTTTTTGATTGGAAACTGTTCCTGAAGTACACTGAGAGAGAGAGAGCACAGTGCGTAAAGAGAGAGAGCGTGCACTGTGCATAAAGTGTGATTTTATCGTGCTGGAAGCGAAACAGGAAACGTACGAGGGAATTCATGACGATGTTTATGTCAAGCGAAATGTGAAGCGTAGTTTGGATCATCTTTTGCTGCTGGTTCAGTCAATATTGTTTGGAAAGAGATAAAACCTGCAGCTTCAGAATCAGCGCAAAAAGGGCGTAAACACAAAGTGCGGACCCGCCGAAACATCAGAATCAGCGAGCTGTCGGCTTTCAGCCCCGACCGTGTCCGTGGCGTCGGGTGAGAAAGGCGACATCTCGCTGATTCTGATCAGTCGCTTTGTGTTTACGTCTTTGTGCAGAATCCGTGTTCCTGCTCTCATTTAATGTTTTAGCTGTTTGGTGGTTGTTGAAATTTTGGGAGGTTTAACCTGAGATTCTGGCGTTTAGGCAAAATAAATGTATCAAACAATATCATGTTATCCAAGTTAGAATCGATTTTAATCAATAAATCGATAATCAAAACTCACCCCTATTTTTGACGAGTTAACCACTTAACTCATCCTGTAAAGAAGAGAGCCTCATTGCATTACAACTAAGTATATTTAAGTTCAAAATTATTGTTTGCCTTTCAAAGTAAAATGTCTATAATCAAGGTTTTTTATTGTTTTGTCTGAACAGTTATAGACAAGTTTAAAAACATTTCACAGATGTTTTAGTACTTTGGTAAGCTACACTATGTGTCTATACACCTAGCAGGACGTTACCTCAAAACTGCTGGAAGATGTGGTGGGGAAATAGTGAAGTTGGGGTGATTTGTGCCAAGGTGCCTGGGTTAAGTTGTGCCAGTGGCACAACTCACCCCAACTTATGAATATTTTACAATACAATACAATTTTATTTATATAGCACATTTAAAAACCAGAGGTATGCCAAAGTGCTTCACAGAACCAATTAAGAGCAATAACAGATACAAATACAAATATACTGACAGGTGGGAGACATAACTAACCAATAATACAACGGGCACAGTGGTCACAAGCCAAAAGGCTGAAGGTTAAATCATTATCAACATTAATCAGAGCAAAAAGATAAATTACAAACACTTACAAATGCAGGCTATAGGAAGTCGGGGAGGCTAGGCTAAATAAATGCGTTTATAACCGAAATTAAAAAGATTAAATTGAATCAGACGTGCAAATAGCTTGAGGGAGATTATTCCAGACGTAGGGTGCAACAGAGGCGAATGCTCGGTCACCTCTGGTCTTAACCTGAGAACTAGGTCGCACCGGGAGCATTTGGCCTGCTGATCTCCCAGTGGTATAAAAGTTAAGGAGATCAGTAAGGCGCGGTGTTATTTATGATTTTAAAAGTGAACAATAAGATTTTAAAATCTATTCGATATATAATGGGGAGCCACTGCAGGTCAGAAAGAACTGGACTAATAGACTCAAACCTACCAGTTCCAGTTAAGAGATGCGCGGCAACATTTTGAATGAGCTGCAGTCTATGAACAAGGGCAGAATTGTCAAGGTCCTGGGTCCGTTCGACCCAGCATTTTGAGTTTCTTATGTTTTGGTTTATTTTTGCATTATGGATTATTTCTTATCCTCTGGTGCTTTGATTATGATTATAAATATGTCTTATTCTTGGTGAGGGATTAATTCTTATGTTCATGGTTTTTCTCGGGATTATCAGTTATATGCTGTTTTCTTTGTGATACTGTTCTGATTATAATTATGTTCTGATACTTTAGCTATCCGATGATGATGATGCTGATGACAATTAGTTCTGGTTTAGGTTTTGTTATCTTGCCCTCATGTTTAGTTTAGGTTTTGTCTGTGCTTAGTCTTCTCTGCCCGTTCTGTTACCTGTTTTTGCCTGCCTGTTAGTTTATATTTTCCAGTTTAGTTAGTCTTCTGTTTGCTCAGCAGCCTGCAATAAAGCAGTTTATTCTGAGTTTACTTTCACCTCTGTGAGTCCTGCATTTTGGGTCCTTCCTCTCTGCCTGCCTGCACACAGCCATGACAAGAATGGAGACCAGTATAGAGGGAATTACAGTAATCTAATCTGGATGTAACAAAAGCATGAATACGTTTTTAAAGGTCCTTGCGTGGTATGTAGGGCTTGGCCTTAGAGATTAGACGTAATTGATAGAAACTAGATTCAACTACAGAGGACACATGTTTGTCCAACTTGAAGGAACTGTCCAAGACAACACCTTAGTTCCTCACAGTATCAAAGATTACAATTTCTGTCTTCTTATCGTTTAGAATGAGAGAATTGCTTGGTAGCCAGGTTTTAACTTCATTCCTACAATCGAAGAAGTGTTGCAACGATGATTTGACATCCTCAGCCAGTTCAAAATAGATTTGAATGTCATCCGCATAAAAATGAAAAGAAATATTGTATTTTTCAAAGATTCAGACCAAGGGTAACAAGTATAAAGAGAACGGAATAGTAGCACAGACTACTGGGGACACCAGAGGTAACATTGACAATGAAGGAGGAGTAGGTACCCATGGTGACAGAAAAGGACCTTTCTAATAGGTAGGATTAAAACCAGCTAAGGGCACTGCCCATGATGCCAAACAGATGCTCAAGCCTCATTAAAAGGATATTATGGTCCACCAAATCAAAAGCAGAGGACAAATCAAGCAAAGCTAAGACCGAGTCAGCAATTGAGAAAAAATCATTAAAGACTCTCAGTAATGCAGTTTCCGTGCTATGGCGTGGCTTAAACCCAGACTGAATTTTTTCCCTGATGTTATTTGCATCCAAATAAGTTTGAAGTTGGGAATGAACAATTTTCTCTAGCATTTTAGACAGAAACAGCAGTTTGGAGAACAGTCTAAAGTTAGCGAGATCATTATGATCGAGGCAGCTCTTTTTGAGTATAGGTTGCACTACAGCATTTTTGAAGGCAGCCAGAACACAGCCCGATAACAATGACAGATTCATTAATGATAAAATACAAGGAACAATAACGTTAAATCCATCTTTAATAATGCGGGATGGAAGGGTGTAGTGGAGCATCATAAAGCTGGGGCCTGACTCATCACAGGTGCGTGTCAGACTCTTAGAGATAAAATTCTGCCTGTAAAGTGATTTAAAAATTGTTCACAAAGAGCCAAGGAAGCCAATCTAGGCGTTTCAGGACAGGGATTAACCAATGAGTTAAAAGTTTTAAATAAAATAGTTGGGTTGTGGCTGTTATTCGTAATGAGAGCCGACAGGAAAGCCGCTTTAGAAATCATTGTGATACAGAGATTTAGATTCTTGTTTCACAATGTGCATGAACTCAAAATCGTTGGAGTTTCTTATCTAAAAAGTGTCGAAAAGAAGACATTTATTCCAATGTATGAACTACACCTCTTGTAAAAAAGCTGACTGGAAATGAACTCAAAAACTGAACACAATTACAATATGGTGTTTGAAAATACGTGATGGTAGATAAAAAGTAATTTTGTCAAGCATGAATGTACTTTTATGTTCACCAACAGTTCGGGAAGTCCTCAGTCCAAACTGACTTTATGGTTTATTACATGGGAAATGTCAACTCAGGAATCTCCTGAGGCTTTGGGTGATTTCTTTGAACTGCTATTTCTCCAGGACGAAAGGATACAGCAGTCGGCTACTTGATTTACTTCTTTTATTGCCATATTTGCTCCTTATATGTACCTATAAGGAGCATTCAGCCCTTTTACATTTGAATGCCTCTGATTTTAACATGGACCTCAAACTTACACAGAGAGAAAAAACTAAAGAAACAAAGACTTCAGTGTCAAACTACCTTTAATTTCATGGATCTGTAGCAATGTCACCTGATCTATCACTCAGTGTAAAAACCCACAATGTACTCATTCATGTACTAATAGAAAAATAATGTCACGGTTTGACAGGGCAAACTGTGGGCATGTAGGGAAGGAGGACCCAGGCGTGGAGCTCTGTGTAAACAGTTTATTTACAGTGTATGGAAAAAACAACAATAAATCCCTGTGCTCTCCCCTGTCGCGTCCTCCGTGAAAAGTCCGTGTCTTAGTGCTCTCCGCTCCCGTGTCTCAGCACTCCCCCGTGCTGGCTGCTGTCTGGTGCTCCACACCTCTCCTGGGGAAAACAATAGAGGCAGCAGTCAGGACACAGTACTGTAGCAGGCATGCACTCAAGGACTAAACCAAAACTGGATGACTAACGTGGAGTCTCACGCAATGATCCCACGTCGGTGGAGGCTTCACCACACCATTAAGTAGCTCCCTCCGCCGACGCTGATCCGCTGCAGGTGTGTGGCATCCTCCTTGGGCGTGGCCAGTCATCCACAGGCCTGACGGTGCCTGTACACCGGCCTCCTGGCCACAGCCACAACCATGCACACACACACCAAATAATAATAATAATAATAATAACAACAACAACAACAACAACAGTCCACACTGCTCATGGACCCCGAGTCCTCCAGAGCTGGGTCCGTGACAAATAAGCTCAAATTACCTACAAGAAAATCCAAATCCAATTCATTTATATAGCATTTAAAAATAGAAAGCTTGCCCAAAGTGCTGCACAGAAACAAAAGGGTAAAACACAAGATAAAACCACTGACACTCACATAAAAACACCATAATACACACAATAAACATATCAACTCACACCAGTCTGAATGCTATCGAAAAAAGGTGTGTTTTTAAAAGTGACTTAAAAACAGGAAACAAAGATGCCTATCTAATATTTAAAGGCAGCGTATTCCAAAGTTTGGGGGCCACATTTGAAAAGATTCATTCTCCTTTTCGTTTTAGCCTAAATTTTGGGACAACCAACAGGAGCTGGTCAGCTGATCTAAGGGTCCGCGAAGGAATATAAGGCTGACCAGCTCCTACACACTAAATGTCCTGCCACTCAAATATGAGCGAAGCCAATCCAGTTCTGCACCTTTGATGCCAACCAGGTGTTCCAAACGAGAGATAAGAATATTGTGGTCAACAGTTTTAAACGCAGCAGTAAGATCTAAAAGCACAAGGATCACAGGACTTCCACAATCATTAGCTAAAAAGATATCATTAAAAACACGTAAAAGTACTGTTTCAGTGGAGTGTACATTTTTAAAACCAGATTGAAAAACTTCCATGATACCATTAGTATCTAAAACCTATTCAGTTGGGTAAAAGTATTTTTTCCAATAACTTTGAAAGGACCCTACCAGGGGGCGAAACCGGGAGGAGGCCCCGGGGCAGACCCAGGACACGCTGGAGAGATTATATCTCTCGGCTGGCCTGGGAACGCCTTGGTGTTCCCCGGATAAGCTGGAGGAGGTGGCTGGGGAGAGGGAGGTCTGGGCTTCTCTGCTTGGGCTGCTGCCCCCGTGACCCGGCCCGAAAGTAATACTGCTATTTATGATTGCAAGGACTGAGGTTCCAATTGAAGAGAAAACCTCTTTAAAGAGCCGGGAGGGATCCCCAGCAGGGATCACACCCACAGAGAACCAGAAGGTTTAATTTGTCTAACCATCTCGTTAAGAAGTGTAATTGAGATGGGTTCAAACTGGTATAAGGCAGCTGAACAGGGACTAAACGTGGATGGGTCATATGTAGGAGGTACTATTGCTGACCTGATGTACTATACCTTGTTCACAAAAAAAGAAAGAACTGATTATATCTGTTAGCTGAGCCTTCCAGGGTGGTAGACTGGGGCACATTTAAAATAGAGCTGATGGTCTTATAAATTTGATGCGGTCACCTGAGAAAAATGTCTGTTTTTCTCATTTTTCACTGTATTTTGATAACATTTCCACCACACCTTAAGTTTAAAAGAAAAAAGTGAAATTATCAGGACTCTAGTCCTTATTTTCATGAGTTCACTCCAGCTAACCTAATGAAACAAACAAAAATGTCAGTATTGGCAAAATGTAAATTTGCCAGAGTCAAATAATATTTTTAATATTATTAAATAAGAAAGGAGCTACATATACAAGGCAAAAAATAGATAAAAAGATAAACCTGCATGCTTTCATACATTTTTTTATATCTATTTCTTGTTACATTTTCCTTTTTATATACCTGTCTACATGGGTGCATCTCTTTCAACCCAAATAGCTGTTTTATTACTTCTAACACAAAAAAACATGAATTAAACCACAGAACACATTAAAAAACCTTTAAAATATACCATGAAAAAAGATGAAAGCTACAAAAACAAAACTAGAAAATCATGTCAACACAGGAGAAAAACAATGTTTTGTTGTAAACCCTGACCTCCTCAAGCAGATCTCTGGCTCTCCTCACTTTCGTCTTTATCATTTTTTTAAGTCAGCAGAGGTTGCTGTCACAGTGAAACAGAACTATGGATCCTAATAAACTGCACACAGACAAAGCCTGTGCAGTGACGTCCACAGAAGGACAGTGTCTAAAGTGTTGAAAGACGCGATGCAAAACAAAACAAGAGACTAGGGCCTATCAGGAAAACTAGTGAGTGGACCTCTGATTAAAGAATTTCTACCAAACTCCAACTGCAGCTGAACAAATGAGCTGTTGGTGGAACTTTACACTCTGAAATATTGAAAGATTTAAAGGATGAGACAGCTCAGCACAGCATGTTATTAACTTCACACATGAAGTGGTTCAGTCCAGTCAGACTTCAGTTTTGCAGTCACCGTCCACATGCTGATTCTTTGACTGGTTGTCACGGTAACTCTGGACTTTCCTCCAACGAATCCTGAAGTTTGTCAGTCCTTCTGACAGCATGAGGCCTGACAGCTGGACAAAATGTGCAGATGATGAAAAACATGAAGCATAGTTTGAACTTGTGTCAAGTTTGTGTTGGTGACTGAACTGCTGACCTGCTGTGAAACCTGCTGCTGGATCTCTGTGCTGTGCATGTCTGCCTCTGACTGAAGCTTCATTTTCACCACTGTTTGCTTTGTCACTGCTAAAAATGAACCACATATAAAACACAAACATTAGTGTTTTACATGATGACAGGATCTTACAGTGTTTGCATTCTGGACCTCACCTGTGAAACAGAAAGCATAGTTTTTATAGTTGATGAAGCCATCATCCCATTTCCCTGACATTAAATTTAGTGCTCCACAGTATTCAACTGAAGCGTAGTTATTAGGGTCAGAAGGTGCCCAGTTAGTGAATGTGGAGGTTGTGTTGTCAGACCAGAAGGCCCAGGGATCCCTGTAAAGACCAATCCACACATACTGAACCCCTGATCCATTCAAAGTGAGTGTGATGTTGGATTTCTCCTCTTTGCTTCTTATACTGGTCAGGTCTGTGTGGTATGTCCTGCAGTACGACTGAGCTGCTGACCAGGAGCGGCTCTCCATCACTAAGATGTAACTTGTATTTTTGGCTGTAAAAGATTAAAAGAAACAAAGAATTTTGAAACACATTATGAATCTCATAAAATAGTAGGGATAACTAGAGCAACAAATCTTTTTTTCCTACCATTGTAACACAGGAAAGGGTAAGAATCTCCACAAGGTCTATCATCCATCTGTGTTTGTCCCTGAAGAGCCACACAGTATTCCTTTGCATTTACACAGTCTGGTTGGCCGTTAGCCCAGATCAAAAATTCATGTGTACTGCCAACATAAAAAAGTTTTCCCTCCATGGACCACTTCCAGCTGTAACGATCATCATAGAGCCCTATCCAAGCCCAAACATTAATTCTTGGTCCTATTGAAACAAGCAGCTGGTTGATGTTGCTGTTGTAGATGGTGACCAAGTCAGTGAAGTGTTCTCTGCAGTAACTCTGAGCTTCAGTCCAGGTCATCAACTGGTTCACAAAGTGGTATTCTCTGGAGTGGGGAGGAAGAGTGGAAAGTCCTCCTGAGAAAAATAAAACAAAGTTTTTATTGTGGAAACTGGGCTGTTAGACGAATCACTGAAAAAGACTGAAAAGACAATATAAATAGTCATACTAAATGGAGGTTCAGAGGCAGGAAGTAACAAAGCATTCAAATTTTGTTGTACTTAAGTAGATTTTTTAGATATTTTACTTCCTTATCTTACATTTTTACATAGATTTCTGTCCTTTTAGTTTTTATAATATTTAGTTTATAACATTTCTTGGTTCAACACATTTGAGGGAATTTTTTAATTTCACATCGCTGCATAAAAGAAAGCCATGCTGGTGAATGAGCGATATTTTTAATTCTACTTCTTTTTCTCTTCTCTGTTGTCAAACTGCAAAATCTATGTGTATGCAATCATGTGCAACTTTTTTTGGAATCTCTTTTTTTGTTTAGCAAAACTCAATATTTATTGTTCACTTTTGTAATCTTTCTTAATTCCACAAAAGTCAAAGATCTAGACATTAAAACTCAAAACATGTCAGACAAAACATAAAAATATTGATGAAATGATTGACTCAATCGCACTGAGTACTGCTAAATTTATCAGCTTAAGTACTTGTCATAAGTTCAACAGTATTTTCTTGGCCTACATCAGCCATATGGAAAAGAAATAGAAAAAACTTATAAAAGACTTACATCAGATGTGGCCTACTTCATATAGTGAACTTTCCCAAGTAATAGATTGTAGTAATAGATGTATTGGTCTTTCACGTGGAATTCCAATAAAACTGATTCATGTTTGTGGCTGTAATGTGACAAAATGTGGAAAAGTTCAAGGGGATCTAGGGATAAGATTCTAGGGATCTTATATCTGTTTTCACTTTTGTATACTTTTCATACAAGTTTCACACAAGACAGATACAAACTTTATAAGATTTATATATCTTTTCCATATGGGCAAGGCCAAGAAAATACCACACTGGTGATCTTTGACCTGCATCAACCATTTTTAAATTAATATCAAATACAGAAAAACATGATATGTAGTGTTGAATATCTGAATAGCAGATTTGACTAAGAAAACTATTAAAACTGTAATATGTACATATACTATACCAATGTTTTGGTTTTCTTATTATTCAATACCTGCTTGGTTAACATTCATATTCAAAACAATAACAATGAGAAATTCCTTGTAGTCCAGTGTTTGTAGCAACAAGTTAAATTAAAAAAATAAAAATAAACAAGACACTGTGCTCTGATACACTGATCCAGACTCGAGTCTTTAAGTTCATGAACAGGATACAGGTTGGAGGTATGTAAAGATGACACAAGAGTTCCCGAGGTTCTTCTGGGAGCTGGAGTCAACCAGAAAACATTTCCCCATACTCGAGTGCTCTATGAAGAGCAGCCTTTCCTTATCAACAGCAGTCACGGCTGCTACAGAGTGCTGGTGGGATCATTTCCCTAGGCCTTAAAACTTCAAGGCGGCAGACATCACCGTGCAGCGACGCCTAAACCTGATGGTGAATAAACACAGCCCTTTTCCGTGGTGCCGCGATCGCAGCCACCATCGTTGAGTCGGAGGCCCCCAGGAGAATTGGTGGGGTCGTGGGAGATGCTGTTGGTGAGTTGGGAACTATCGCCTGGATGCTGAAGCTCCTGGTAGCCAGGAGAATGTCATCCGCTTCTTCTGCATGTAAGCGGTAATCCTTCGTGGCCAGCAATGGGGAGTTGGCGAGGCAATCTCACACTGGAGCAGGCAACTGTCGGAGGAAGAGGTGAGTGAAGAGGAATCTGCTGTCATCCATTCCAAGCAAGGACAGCGTGCTCTCCGTGAGCTTAAGAGCAGTACCATCACCCAGGCCAGAGAGAGTGAGGAGTTTTTCGTCCCACGCAGCATCGCAGAGGGAGTAGCGCCTCAGCAGCAGCGCCTTGAGAGCTGTGTATGTCCTTCGGTTTGGGGAATCCCAGAGGAGGGTCATCACACTGCAGGGGGACAGCGGATCCAGCGAGGCCACCACATGATGATATTTCGTGTTGTCAGCTGAAATGCCACGAAGAGCGAACTGAGCTTTGACATGCACAAACCATGAAGGAGGGTTGTGAATCCAAAAATTTGGCAGCTTAACCGCCACAGCAAAAATTTTAACGTACAAATCTGCAATCACTTCCAACATAAATGAAGACAGAAAACTAAACTGCAGTGGCGTTTGTAGGGTTACTGAAGTTGGGCTAGCTGGTATATAATGATGTGCTTTTTTAGGGACTTGTTCAGATTAAATAGAACAAGATACAAAGCATTAAAACATCTTAAAAACGCACAACAGCCCTAATAAACTCAGAGTAGTTTGGACCTGGAAGCAGGTTTAATCACATCATTACCTAAAGACCTATTCGCAACAAACACAGGTTGGGCTATTTGCTTTTCTTCCCAGCATCTCTCTCCTCCTCTCTCATCAGCCCAGGAACAAAGGCTGTTTCCCAATTCAGTGGCTGCATCCTTCGGAGGGCGCGGCCTTCGCGGTCTACATGGGTCCTTTGAAGACCGTGAAGGCCGGAAGTGCGAGGCTGTGAAATTGAACGTTCTAGCCTCTGTCCCGCTGCTCAGGTTGCCTAGCAACCATGATACTAACTGCTGGAAATGTTTCATACAGCATTGTTTGACAGAAATGAAGGAGACATTTCTTTTGTTCATCTGTTTGTTTTTACATGAGCTTTGTTTGATTTGATAAGTATCTGAGACTGAGACCACGGGACTGAGAAACATGATTGTTGGGCTTCATTTCTGTACTGAAGAGTCATTTTAAGATTAGCTAGTAAATAACAATTAGCTTATGTTGTTCATGAGGCTTATTTACAATTGAGCAAATCTGTTCGGCTTAGCTTAAAGTTTCATAACTGCATAGTTTTACTGTCTCACTTGAGCACACGTTAGACTGAACCATTCACTTTTCTTTATTATCTGATGTTCATATGTGTTGGTTTTTGAATTAAAACTAACATTAAAAATCTTCTTTATACAAGGAGGAAAGAGGAATTGCATTTCCACCAAGAGGAGCAGCGTCTGAACCAGCATGCTGTTTGTGGATGCTGGAAGAGTCCAACCTGTCCAGAAATATTCAATCGTCTGTTTTTAAACAGCTGTCAGAGTTTTACTAATTTACTAAAATAAATTTGTGTGGGGTGGCTGTATTTTGGTTTTTATGTTGGTGTTTCGGTCATATTATGTTTAACTGCCAAAGGCTTGTTAGAAACTGTGAAACACATGCAGACTTCTGGATAGAAGAAAACTAATAATGCTCATGAATGAGACCAAAGGCAGGAAGGTTTCCTTTATAACTAAACATGTTAATACCACCTCAAGATTTATATCATAGTTTATTATATAGCACGTGTATTCAGTAATCGCCTATTTATCTCAGTGTAGTGGTGTACCGTACACGCAAGTTCAGATTTTTGAGGACACAGCTCACATGGGCGTTATCTATGAAACTCCTAAGCTATAATTTATCCAAGTTAACTTCAGTTAACTAAGTCAGACAGTTCTTTTGCAAAACATGAAAAACATTTTGAAAAACATAAACACTCATATCGCTGGTAAGTTACCGCAGTGTCAGCTGTTTAAATTACAGCTGCTTGTGCAGTAACCATGGTAAGCACAGACTTTGAGCAGCTGGATCGACGCAGGTCAGACAACAATTTTACATATATGACCTTAAAACAGGATATAGACACTGTAATTGCTGACCTCATACCAAATGTGTACGTAGATTGAGCTCATGGTTGACGTTTGTTTTAATATCTAATCTTAGCTCTCAAACCTTTAAGCAGCAGCGAGTCTGCAGCTGAGAAAATGCAAACTCAAACTGTTGGAGCAGGTTTGATCATTTTGATTATAAATCAGCTGGAAGCGCCACGTTTTCATGCAGTCTTTCATTTACAGGATGTTTTAAGTGTTTAAAACAGGGGAATGATGGAGGAATGTGTTTTAAACATGCAGGGACATGCGTGTATTCATTTGGTGATTTCTTAAATGTATAAATGCTATTATACTTGTTTCTAATCTGCTTCTGAGTCTCTTAATGCTGCTGGAAATGCTCATAACGCAGAACACACGAGCACCTGTTCAACCAGTCACATTCATTCCACTTTGATCTGCCACAAACTGAAGCATTTATCTCTTTTATAACAGTGTTGTAAGATATCCTGGATATGCTGACCTCACTCCGTGTATACAGTTCTCTGAGGCAGCAGCTGGACTGCCTGTTTACCCTCATGATTAATATTCACAATGAAAACATTAGTCAAACATCGTGAAGTCTGTATGTGTTTCATAGTGTCTAACAAGCTTTGTACAGTTAAACCAAACAGTTACTATATTGGAAACACCAATGTTGTCTCTTTTTATAAAGATCATGCGTGTATGCACAGGTCACGCTGATTATTGAAAAAAACCACAAAGATCAGATGTTAATCGAATTTATTTGCTCTCTCTCTTCCTTAAACATGTTTTTAATGTTATAATTCAGACTTGCCGACTGAAACAAGTATGACTCAAAGGAAAATCAGGAGATAAAGACCGATAGATATAACTTTAGTAAATGCAGTCGGTGTGACAGTCAGTGGGGTTACGAGTTACAATTGTGTACCAGGACCTGAGCTTTGTCTGTGGTATAGCAGCTCAACCACTTGCGAAGAAAGCGGGTCTATCACATGCTTTGCCGTGAGACTGGGCTGGGGAGACATCTCTAAAATCATTGAAACACTTTTGCAAATACCACTACACTCCACTACAATCGGCTAAAAAAATACTAAAAGTGCATTTGGTGAGACACAAACAAGGCTTTTCAAGGTACAAATCTGTTAGTTTCCACATGCCGGTTTTTGGTGTCGAGAAACACTTTCTAAAAATAATGGCCACCAGGCCAAAGCAATGGTTTTGACTTGATCAGTGTTAATCCCGCCCCCCAAGTTTGATGGGTAACGCTGGCTGATAAAATTAATTCATGAACACAGCCGCAGGTTTAGGACTGCCAAAATGAATTGAATAAATACACATTTAATTAATTATTCATTGATGATTTATTTAATTCATTTTGGCAGTCCTGAAATAAATAAATAATAAATTATAATTGAGTAAATGTGTCAATAAATAATTAATTAAATATGCAATTAATTAATTAAATGCGTCATTAATTAGATAAAATGTAAAATAAATAAATAAATATTTTTTCCAATGTTTAAATGAAATGAACGGGCATTTAATTAATTACTTAATGTTGTTTTTAATTAATTCATTTTGTCACTCCTACCCCTCCATAGCAGTGTTTATTAATGACATTTGAAGTCATTAATAGTTTGATGTATGACGAATTCATCAAATCCCAGCCTCTAACATAGTGTGCAGACTCTTTGTGTTGAATGTTTATTATATTCTTATCAGTAGAATTCAAGCATTCACTGAACTACAGTATCTACACATGTGTAGAAGTGTGCGGTAAAGATACAGATAATGAAATATAATTATTAATAAAATATAAATAATGAAAATAAAGCTGATTCACTTCAGTACTTTTCTCTGTATGCTCTACGCTTATAGAGGCCTTGAATTCTGTGATATATACTGTAAATGATGTAGAAATCATTTTCACAGAGGTCTTAAAGTGGATAAATCACTGCTGATAGTCTGAATCTTTATATTTTCAAATGTTTTTGAGTCTGTTAGATTACAATTTGTACTCCTCTGGGAGATGAGGAAACACCCACATTTGTGCCATACCACAGCCGTGGATGGTGTTACGGCTCTGAGTCAGCTTTGTGGCATCAGGCACCCACACAGGAAAACCTGTACCTGGACTTCATGCAGGAGAGACTGCCTCAGTATTGATCAACCGTGCATTCTCTACTTTACCTCCTGTAAAAGGACTGTGAACCGACACACTGTTTCTGTGGTTGCTTACTGGCTTTTATTGACTTTGCACTCATATACAGTTTCCTGGTTCGGCACAGACTTCCGCCAGCTTTCCAGCTGTCTGCGCACTCTCCTCTTTCTGTCTCCGACCTCACAAAAACATGGGAGAAATCATGTCAAATGAATCATCTCTCCACCTGTCCCTCCAGTTCCCCTGGCACCGCCCCTTGAGCTCACTGCACCACCCCTCCCCTGCAGCTGAGCTAGAGACCACACCCCCACCGCTCGACTGAGTCCGGAGACTGGGCAATAATTCGCAGCAGCACTATGGGATATTCGTGGATGTACCGATGTACACACCTAACCAGGGTTTGGTGAACCAGGGTCTGCGTGCAGCTTGTATGTACCAAAGCTTTGCTTATTCCCCCTTGGCACCTTATTGGTGCACTGTACATCCCTCTCGGCCCGAGGGAGGGGGTTGGAGGGCAGGCGATACAGAAAACTTGTCCCACCTCAATCTGGGGGCACTCCCGGTGGACATGCCCCTCCAGCGTGAGGCCCAAGCTGTCCACTATCACTCAGAGGGAGCAAAAGCAGCCTCAGTGCCCACCCCTCCTCCGGCCAAAGGCAGGCCTATGCCATGGCCCAGAAGATCTCGAGGAAAGTGTGGGGGTTATCACACATCGCCCTCCTTTCATGTCGTGGAGGGACACTGCTGAGAGCGGAGGCGGTGATGGCGGGGAACCAGTCCAAGTGACCAGACATTCCAACACCTTCAGCTGGTCCAGCAGCCGTTCCAACTGGCGGTGAAACACTGCCACCTATGCCTACTGCATAGCCGCAAGCTCGGTCACCATCCATGCATGGTCGACGGCTGGCATGGTACTCATTTTGAAAAGTTTGAGAACCACTGCCTTAGAGTACTAACAAGTAAGGAAATAAAAAAGATAATACAACACTTAAAAGGAACATTTAGCTAACAGCTAGCTTGCTGTGCTAACACAGTTAGTCAACTCACCGGAGATGCACCGGAATAATAGGAACAGAGGGACATTGGCACTACACAAAAAGTGTCCTCATTTACCAAGAAGCAGAAGAGTAAAACCCAACTTTGCATTTTCAACCATAACTTCTTAGTCAGGTCTAAGGAAGTTAGTTCTGAATTCTTCATTAACTCTTTCCCCTTTAATTGGACAAGATTGTACTTGGTTAATGTCCAGGATAAGCACTGTATCAATTGTATATAGAATAGTAGAGTGAAATTAGTGAGTTAACTTAGTGAAGTAGCTGCGTTAGCGTAACAGTTTTAAGTGTTAGCTACCATTTCTGTGACACCTACAAGTGTATGGTCTCAATTATAATCGGTTTTAAATATTTAGCGATGTAAAAGGCGTTCTGTTATTGCACTTTTCAGTTGAAGTTATGAGAATGTAATTGCATGGCATCGCCACAAGGGGTGAGTGTGATAGGCCGATAGGCAACACTTCTGTACCTCAGACGAGGAAGAGCCTGTAGACCAAACGCAAATCATGTCTCCAGTTACTACTTTTCTGTATAAAACAGGATGGTAGTTTGAGTTGGCTAAATGTGATGCACATATAAAGGCAAGAAACCTTTTCTATCTTAGTTTAAAGACCACAAATGTTTTGAGAAAGTGTGTTTTCATAGACTGAAAGAAAGCGAACTCTCCCACTATTTGTGATGGAAGCCGCGACTCCACCTGTTGTGTAAAGAGGTAGATCTTATTACATGTGTTTTATTTTGTAACAAATGTAACTCCGTGACACACCTCTTTTATCCTCATGTTACTGGAAGGTTTACAGTTAGTAAAGATTGTTTCAACATAACCCATTTCTTACTTATTGTTTTGTTAAAAGTAAATAGTCGGATTTATGCTGTTTTGTGGACAATTGCAGAATGTTTGTTTATTGTTTGCCAATGTAATATATTGTTGAATCTGTTAAGATATAAAGAATTTACAAGGTAAGAAGCAGGTTAATTGCAGTGTTAACATTACTGCACAGGAATATTGTTGATACTGAACAGCAGCAGAACCTAATTAAAGATTTATTGTAAATAAGGAGACTGGGTTAGGGTTAGGGGGAGAAACCTTTTGAATACAAGCGCGCTGATGCACACAGATCTGCACACAGATGTGCACACAGATGTAAACACTGGTGTGCACATGGGTGCCCAGTGTTCATAGACATAAACTACATCTTTCTTGGCTGCTACCTCAAAGCACATTGTGCACTGTCGGTCCTGCGTGCTACACAATAACGTTCAATATTTAGTATTTACTGTTATTTACACTTAGCTAGATTAATGCGATGGTGACTTTATGTGTTCTTGGGCTTTCAATGAGTCTTCGCTCATTCACATTTCAAAAGTAAACAACTGCAAAAAAGTGTGCGGACCTCCATATGTGACAGAAAATGACCTCACTAGTTGAGTTTTTATAAGACGAAATACATTTAAAGCATTAAAAAACTAAATTAAAAAGTCAGCTGACCCTGGCCTTTTTAATGCTTGAGTAAGTTCATTAATTTTTTTGTAGTAATTTTTTTAAAATGTTTATGTAATGTTTCAAAAGAGACTTCAACTTTTGGAGGTTTCAAAAGAAAAAAAAAGAGAAAAAAAACAAAACAAAAACTATTTGTTAAACTTTGTGCATAATGTTAGTGCAAGAACCTGCAAGTCCTTATATTAAAAATCCTTACTCCCACACATCGTACTGCCTTTAAATCTCTCCATTTACACACCTTCCCCTATCGTCCTCCTTTGTCTAAACCCAGCAGCTTGTAATGGAACCAGTCTTATCAGTAGCACTGGTGTTGGTGCCATTCCTGAAGCAAGTAATCCCATTTTATCTGGCCTTAGGACCGGCACCAGGAATACACTGGCTTCTTGTTAATAACAGTGATAATAAGAATGAGGAGGAAAGAAGTGAAGAAAAAAAAAATCTTATTTATTCACAAAGCTGGAGAAAATGTATCAGCAGCCAAAACATTAAAAACTATTTAGTTCAATAGATACCATAAAAATAGCTGCAAAGAGTCATTCAATAAATCTAAATTTAATAATTAAAAAAAGTAACAATTTAAAACTAATACAGATATTGTGGTATGAGGAAGTAAAGAATTTCTCCCGGTGCTTGTGGTTGATGTGTTAATAAATACATTTTTTTTGTAAATGTGCATGTAATCTGATTACCCAAATGACATGAGTCTGTCTCATTGTGTTTATAGGCTATATTTGAAATGTTTAAGATATTAATATTACTGACCTGAGAGCAGTAGGATGAGCAGTAAACAGATTTCTTCCATTCTTTGCTTCTGTATGACAGATTTATTGTACTATAATTGTTATCAAAGATTTTTATCATGTTTCTTATCTCCAGTCTAATAAGTTGCTTAGTATTAAGTTTATATGCATATCGAAAATAATTATATCCAATACTTTTTAAGCATGTAAACTCCATCGTGTCTTTAAAAAATATAAATAAAAATTAAATAATCATTTAATTTAGAAGAGTTTTAGAATAATTTTTAGAATATAAACATATACAGGAATATAAGTTTAGAATTAATGATGGATAACTCACCTGACACCTTATCATTTCCTCTGTTGACTGAAGCTGACTTTTAAGAAGGTCTTTGTTTGATCTTCTCATATATTTTACTGTCAAATTAGGAAACCAGAAGGGAGTGACCTCTCTTTAGAAACATAAGTTCTCAACTATTATTGTATGTTCTGAGCTTTGATCAAAGGCAAACCCAGTTTACTCATTATCACCTTTCCTTCTCTAATTGGTGATCTTACAAAAAATTGCTGAACCTGAAAATGTTTCAATTTAATGCTTCAAACTGAATACCCTCTCTGAGATTCAGAGGTGGTCTTTCCCTTTTCACATAAATGGCCTCCTTGACTCCGTGCTCGAACCAGCGTTGACAGAGTGTTCACTGGCCTGTAGGTGTAAATAGACTGCAGAGTCAAAGACCATCTCTGACTCGAGGAGGGGGCCTGAGGGTACATCTTTCACCATCTTACAATGCTGTGATTGCAGACATTCCCCAACTCTCTATGAATGGTACTCATGGCCATTAATCAGTGGTTGTTGATCAATGGTCATGACAATTTGCATATTAATGATCAAGGAACTGACCTCCCAGCCCATTGTTCCTTCAGTGGGCTGGTTTCAGTCATTATGCAAATGTACTGTTTATAAGATTGGGGAAACCTGCAGTCAGCTGAGAATAAAAAATAAACATAAACAAGGTTAAGTGTAGGTGATTCTATATCACCAACATGCAAATCATTAGGAAAATCAAGCTGCTAATAGGGAAAAAGCAAATAAGCTCAGGCGTGGTTCTCAGAACAGACATAGCTGTTAGGAGAAACAAGTGCGGAAGGATTATGGAGTCTGTGTTTGTCGTTTGTCTCCATGATTCAGGGCACTGTATCTTCATACAAACCAGATTCCAAAAAAGTTGGGACACTAAACAAATTGTGAATAAAAACTGAATGCAATGATGTGGAGATGGCAAATGTTAACATTTTATTCAGAATAGAACATAAATCACGGAACAAAAGTTGAAACTGAGAAAATTTATCATCTGAAGGGAAAAATATGGTGATTCAAAATGTCATGGTGTCAACAAATCCCCAAAAAGTTGGGACAAGGCCATTTTCACCACTGTGTGGCATCTCCCCTTCTTCTTACAACACTCAACAGACGTCTGGGGACCGAGGAGACCAGTTTCTCAAGTTTAGCAATAGGAATGCTCTCCCATTCGTGTCTAATACAGGCCTCTAACTGTTCAATCGTCTTGGGCCTTCTTTGTCGCACCTTCCTCTTTATGATGCGCCAAATGTTCTCTATAGGTGAAAGATCTTGACTGCAGACTGGCCATTTCAGTACCCGGATCCTTCTCCTACGCAGCCATGATGTTGTGACTGATGCAGAATGTGGTCTGGCATTATCTTGTTGAAAAATGCAGGGTCTTCCCTGAAAGAGATGACGTCTGGATGGGAGCATATGTTGTTCTAGAACCTGAATATATTTTTCTGCATTGATTGTGCCTTTCCAGACATGCCACACGCACTCATGCAACCCCATACCATCAGAGACGCAGGCTTCTGAACTGAGCGTTGATAACAACTTGGGTTGTCCTTGTCCTCTTTGGTCCGGATGACATGGCGTCCCACATTTCCAAAAAGAACTTCGAATCGAACCACAGAACAGTCTTCCATTTTGGCACACTTCATTTTACATGATCCCTGGCCCAGTGAAAATGCCTGAGAATGTGGATCTTGCTTAGAAATGGCTTCTTCTTTGCACTGTAGAGTTTCAGCTGGCAACGGCGGATGGCACGGTGGATTGTGTTCACTGACAATGGTTTCTGGAAGTATTCCTGAGCCCATTCTGTGTTTGTGGTGCAGTGTAGTTTAAGGGCCCGGAGATCACGGGCGTCCAGTATGGGTTTACGCCCTTGACCCTTATGCACAGAGATTGTTCCAGATTCTCTGAATCTTCGGATGATGTTATGCACAGTTGATGATGATAACTGCAAAGTCTTTGCAATTTTTCGCTGGGTAACACCTGTCTGATATTGTTCCACTATCTTTCTGCGCAACATTGTGGGAATTGGTGATCCTCTACCCATCTTGGCTTCTGCCACTCTGAGAAGCTCTTTTTATACCCAATCATGTTGCCAATTAACCTAATTAGTGTTAATTGGTATTCCAGCTCTTCGTTATGCTCAAATTTACTTCTTCCAGCCTCTTATTGCTACTTGTCCCAACTTTTTTGGGATTTGTTGACACCGTGACATTTTGAATCGACATATTTTTCCCTTAAAATGATACATTTTCTCGGATTAAACTTTTGATCTATCATCTACGTTCTATTCTGAATGGAATATTAACATTTGCCATCTCCACATCATTGCATTCAGTTTTTATTCACAATTTGTTTAGTGTCCCAACTTTTTTGGAATCCGGTTTGTAATAAAGGTCATAATATTTGGGAATTGCACATATTCTACTAACAGTAAACTGACAATAAATGACACTGAATTAGACAGAGTATCTGAAATAAAATTCCTTGGTGTGATAATACATCACAAACTATCCTGGATTCCCCACATTACTCATATCAAAGGCAAAATATCGAAGTCTCTGGCAATTCTCTATAAGGTCAAGGATCTCATAAATCAAACATCATTATATACTCTCTGTTGTTCTATTATACTGCCGTACATGACATACTGTGCGGAAGTGTGGGGAAACACGTATAAGACACACACCCATCCAATATACATTCTACAAAAAAGAGCAATAAGGATAATAAATAAAGCTACTTCAAGAGAACCATCAAATCCACTTTTTATCAAATTAAATATTCTCAAATGTAAAGATTTGGTTGACCTCAGAACTGTGCAAACAATGTACAAAGCAGCGAATAAATCTTTGCCCCACAACATTCAGAACTTGTTCCAAATAAGACCAAATACTCATGACCTGAGAAGAATCCTTATGTTCAGCAAGCCAGTAGTAAGGACAAATGTAAAATATCAGAGCATTACAGTCAGAGGAGTTAGTGTGTAGAACACCTGTACAGATGAAATCAAGACAAGTACATCAATACAAAAATACACACGATTGTTCAAAAATAATAAATTGCATGAATATAGGAAATCTTCCTCTCAGTGACTGAGTTGTCTCATTGTGTCCTCATTTTTTATAGATCAAGGCCAGAGTAACCAAAGCTTAAGTGTTCATTAAGGTGTTTGTCACATAGATATAAAATAAGCTCAGAGATTAAGCGGGTGTTATAGACAGGGTGATTAGTTTATGTAAAAATGTAGTTTGTTGTTGTTCTGGTTTACGTGCTGAAAATGGTTTTATTTGTGTATGTTCAATGTGTTAGACTTGTACATAGTTAAACATATATGATCAAATAATGTTGAATCCTGGATATGGATTTGGAACAAGAAAAGTGTAAACTTCATCTTACTCCTTTTCAAGCATTATGTAGACAGATATATACATGAAAACTTGATGATTTTTAAGTTTGTTTTTTTTTGTTTTTCTGTTGTTATTTTAATTATATTTGCATGTTCGAAATAAAATTATATCTATCTATCTGTCTACTGTACAGTTTGTTAGTGAATCTCAGGGGTGGGAATGCTTAAGCCTCAAAATCCTAACCAGTCCCTGGCTTTAGACAGGAATCATCCAACTGTTTTTAAACATCCTAAAAAAATCCAATGGTTCCTGAAAACAGAGACTCATCGCATTTCAGTGAGATCAGGGTGATTTCAGAAATTCCAGGCAAAGTGTCACAGCAGAACCACAAAGTTGAAAGTTGGTTGAGAGCAGAGTGAGATGCAGCCCTACAGAAAGCTGGCATTTTATTGGACATTTGGGCTATTTTTAGTCAGGTTTTTTGTTGTTTTGTTTTGTTTTTCTTTTTTGCTGTGTTGTTTTCTGTGATTTTTGCCTAGATTTGCATGTGGCACCCTCCCTGAGATTACCGTAATGGCCCTGATAATACTGAAGTCTTTACTTCCCAAACAAAAACCTCTGCCTGTGAACACAGTTCCTAAATCCCAACAGACAAGACAAGATAGGAGAAATTATAAAAGTTTTCTTTTTGTTAAGAAAACATAACAAAGCTAAAAGCTAAAATGCTAAAGCTAAAAATAAAATGAATAAAAGTAGAATGTTTAATGTTGAACAAACCAATGTAGAAAATGACTTTAATAGATAATAGCTTCTCTGGATCGTCACCATCTTGTCTGCTCATCCAGTTTCAGTCAGGAGTCTTGCTTTTCTTGGAGTTTCATCTACTAGCAAAAAAAACTGGTGGTAACACAGCCAAAAATAATTTTTGTATTCTCTAAAATGTAAATTTTAAATCATCCTAAACCTAAATCATGATCATCATTCAAACAACCCTGTGAAATATTCCTGAGTTGTCTGCTCAGTACATTGAGCCTGGCTGTAGCTCAGGAGGTTGGTGGTTCAATCCCTGGCTGCTCTGTCTATGATGGATCTTTCTGTGTTAATTTATGAAAGAAGAAATGTTGTACTTGTGAAATGATTGTATAGATGTGTGGAATGAGGCATGTTTAGTGGAGAGTAGAAAAGATGCTGCATACGAACAAGCCCATTATTTTGGAACTTTACAGTGTTGTTTATTAGAGATTTACATCATTCATTTATTACTGAGACTAAGTGGAAGTTAGGGGGTGTTCTGCTTTTATGCTGGAGTGGTGGAATGGCAGAGAGGGACAGGGGGAAACTCAACAAACTGGTCAAGAAGGCCAGCTCTGTCCTGGACTGTCCGCTGAAATCCATCAAGCAGGTTGGGGAGGAGAGGATGTTGTCTAAGCTAACATCATGGACCACACCTACCACCCCTGCATGAGACTGTACGAGCACTGAGCAGCTCGTTTAGCAGTAGACTTTTACACCGACATTGCAGGAAGGAGCGCTACCGCAGGCCAATCTTACCAGCAGCTGTCAGACTCTATAACACAGTTTAACAATCTTTTGGTCATCTTACTCAACAGCTTGTTTGTTCACTGCACATTTTGTACATATTCCTGTACATTTTATACATATCTATGTACAATGTTTCTATACATATTTCTGTATATTGTTTAGAGATGGCACGATACCACTTTTTTATGTCCGATACCGATATCATAAATTTGGATATCTGCCGATACCGATATGAATCCGATATAGTGTGTTTTTAATCAATAAAACTGTTTTTTAAATATCTTGCTGCATTTTGTATAAGTTCATACTCAAGTTTAAATAAACAACAACACTAAAGCTATTCTGTTATACCTGTATGTAAAAAATATACTGCACCCAAAATATTTCATAGTTCAGCAACACTGATCAATCTAATAAACTTAAACCTACTCCATCCTTCCTATTCTGGTATTTTAAAGAGTACTTAGCAGAAATATTAAGCAACCTAACTAATAGGGTTGCAAACTCCCAGCAAAAGAAAAAGGGGAACCACCCCCCACCCTCCACCTCATGATGCTTAATCAATGTAATCAACTTTAATTTGATGCAGTGTGAAAAAAAATGCACAGAAATAAATTATTTTTCAAGAATAATTAAATAGATTCAACATCTTTCTTCAACAGAATTGCAGACTGCACAGATGGTACTTTCCCAAAGGAAAAAGTACTATAGCTTACTAGGGTATATTAGACTTAACAGTTACTATATACAGTAATGGACTTCTATACATTTTACATCAGATTAAAACTTTGGTTGTAAGATTCAGATAATTATTTATTAAAAGCTAGACATTTTAAATGAGAATAAGAAAGAAAAGTATGTCTTTGTGCCCCCTTTTCCCTGTTAATGCCCTATCGGCCCCCCTGGCTAAACTTGCTAGATCCGCCCCTGCACAGTTACCAGCCGTCAGCTACGTAGAAAAGGATCCTGGTGTAGAAAGTAATATTAAATAAATTCTAACGACAGCTTATCAAGCTTAAACGTGCTGCTGTTGTTCAGCCGCTGGTTTCCTCTTTCTGGTGCAAAGTGGGCCAAAAACAAAGAAGAGAGACGGACTCGCGACAGAAAAGCCGATCAGCTGATCATTAAGCAGTTTCATGATTGAAGTAGCAACAGGAGAGGGAGAGAGAGAGAGAGAGGCAGTCGCTCCATATATCGGTTGTTAAGCTTAACGTGGGAATGCTTTACAAACATTCAGAGATGAACTTACACACTTGCTTTACTTCTCTCTGGGATAACTTTCTCGGAGATGAAATGCGGGATTGCTAGCGAGGCTCCAAATATGCACAGCCGCTCTATCACGTGATGCATACTGCTCCAACGTGCTACGGTTATGAGCCGAGTTACACCGTGTCGCAAGTTTTGTGAGGTGCTTTTTTGATATTTAATGGATCAGATTACATTTTTTATTTCCCTCCGATATCCGATCCAGTAATTTACGTCAGTATCGGACCGATACTGATACGTAATATCAGATCGGTCCATCTCTAATATTGTTATCTGTATATAGGGCTTTGGAGTTGACGTCACGCCGCAGTGCATTGTGGGATCGCGGCGCCATGTCAGTAGGCTAGAAAGCAAAACAAGCGCACAGTGTTGGAGTGTTGGAATCTGGACTGCCAGAACCATGCTCAAAATCAGCACAAAAGACAAAGGGCTGTATCGCGACCGATTGCGCCCAGACGCCAAGAGACGGTACTTTGAAAAAATTGCGTGCATCGGTAATGTGGACCCGTATGAAATAAGGAAGTGGAGTGGAAACCCAGACGACCTACCGCCTTTGTCCTATCCCGATATCTTCGCATACCTTGTCTGTGGAGTCAGCGCATACACAGCAAACCAGTTTAAGAATTATAAATCCCTGGAGGCCCACATCCAATTCACGAACGGCTGGGTGCAAGATTTGTCCGTCTTTAAGCCTCCACGCTGCGAGTACGTTGTCGTTAGGACATAGGTAAGTCGGTTTGAACTTGATAACTTTCTAAACAACTTCCTTGTTACATTTTTTGATTTGCACGTACAGTCATCCCATCTATATTAGCCTTGGTTCATTACAGACCTTTTATTAAAAGTGGTTTTTGTGTGTTTCAGGTACTGCACTCACAACGACTGAATGAAACTGCATTACAGCCATGGGTCATTGTGAGCACCAATGAGAGGGTTGAGGCTGCTCACTGCACATGCATGGCCGGAGTTGCAGAGACCTGCACCCATGTCGCTGCTCTTTTGTTTAAAGTCGAGGCTACAGTGCGTATCAGAGGCACCAGAACTGTAACAGACGAGCCAGCATATTGGGTATTGCCTGGAAATATGACCAAGATACAGCCCGAGGTTGCACATAACATTGACTTCTCCTCAGCAGCTGCCCAAAAACGTGGTCTTGATGAAAACATAAACACACCCTCCTTTTGCCTTTGAGAGGCAAAAGGAGGCGATTGCAAAAAAGGCAGATTCCTATTGCAACGCTGGAGAATTTGTCACCATTACTGGATACACTACTGTCAGGTACAAACACAAATCTTTGTTACTGGCTCCAACCACTGTGACCTCGTTGTGTGGACACAGAGAGACCTTGTTGTGATACGCATCTTCCCTGAAGTGGATTTCTGGGAACCACGTTTAAAGCAAGCACAAGATTTCTTTCTTAAAGTGTGTCTTCCTGAACTTGTTGGGAAATACTTCTCCAAACAACATGCTGCTCTAAATAGCCTGTAATGTTTCATTTAGTGGTTCAAGATTGATGCCAGCTGTGTGTTGCCATGTAAATAGTTTGCATTTCATTTTTATGTACTTGTGAACAGATCAAGAATAAAAAACAAACAAAGATACTATTTTCTGTTTTATTGAAACTACTTCACACAAAGTACAATTATTTATAATGAACTACACATGCAACACAACAGCTTTATGAATACTCAACAAGAGCAAGTTTCATTTGGCGCTGGTTTGACAACCACACTGGGGCACATATTCACCAAAACACAGCAAACCTTAACAATCTTATCAAGCAGTGTCGTGTTTATTTCTGCTCTGCCCTGTTCATTGCACACACAATGCTTCGTCTGCCCTTTAGCTTCCGTGATGCTGTCTGTCCGATCGCCACTGTCCACATTTACAGCTGGTACCTCAACCTCCACTTGTCCAACACAACTGCTGTCCACTGCCTCCATGACATGGTGATTTTGTTGTTGGTCTTCATCAGTTACTTCTGCACGGGGCACACCTTCAGACTCTGCAGCTGCATAACAAAAGCCTGTAAGATAAAAATTAGTGCATACACATAAGGTAAATGTACACCAATATTCCAATGACAGGTATGTGATTCATCTGGAAGTTATGTAAAGATTAGTGTACAATGAGAGCAATTTAGTATGTTTTTAGAGGCCCATGAGCAGTGTTGGTGCCCAGTCTGGATTTGTTACATCCATTTCATATACTGGTTTGCCTGCAATAATGCTAAATCATAAGCTACTCAGTCGACATGATGACATGACGTGGTTCAATCTGCAGCATCACACATTAGCATGTTTTATCTCATTATCTATGACCTCAGCGCATTGAAAATAACACTAAAAGCCTTTTAAGAGTGATATGAATTAATTTAGAACTCACCGGAAAGAAAATGCGGAGAGCAAACCAACAAAAAGCTGGGGATTGCACAGAACTCGATATCCGCTCGTCTCACCGCTGCAATGCAAGCCTGACGTCTTTGTTTAGTAATATCGGATACATGGCATCCCTCACGTTGCCTCCAGGATGGAAAATGATGAAAAGAGAGCCCATTATCCAGGTTCTTGCCTTCACGATCGTGTGATCTAACTTTGCAACTGATAACACAACACGAACCATAGCTGAAGCTGTATCCTGTGTCTAGCCTACTGTCATGGCGGAAGGGGGCGTGACCCACCTCCCGTGACATCACGCTCCAAAGCCCTATACAAACTTCAGTTGCTTATGTTTATGGGGCTTTGTAGCGTGATGTCACGGGAGGGGGGCGTGACCCATTTTAGCAGGCCAAACAAAGGGTTAAAGGAGGGAAAGCATCAGTAATGGTTCGCACTTGCTGTGTTGTCGGTTGTTAGATTGCACGATCAGGAAGGGAATATGCTGGAAAATTGGCTCTCTTTTTATCGTTTCCCCACCTGGAAGCAACATGAGGGAGCTCATGTATCGGATGTTACCAAACGAAGGCGTCTAGCCTGGATAGCAGCTGTGAGACGAGCTGATATCCAGTTCTCTACCATCCCCACATATCTGTTGGTGTCCTCCAGACATTTTCATTCAAGTAAAATCTAAATAAGTTCATATTACTCTTTATAGCCTATTAGTTTTATTTGCAAGTTAGAACAAACATCCATTCTATTTATAGAGTTGCTAATTATTTCTCATTATTGCAGGCAAACCAGCCTATGAAATGAATGAAATAAATCCTGACTGGGTTTCAACACTACACATGGGGCACTAACATTGTGGGTTATTCAGAACAGAACTATGCTTGGAGAAATATTTTCCCATCAGTTGAGACAACTCCTCGATGGTAGCAGGTGGAATTTTTCTTTTCTGAGCACGGCTTTTTGTACCTGTCACTACGGATGGTCTGTTTATGTTTTGATTGAGAGCCTTTTTTGGGGCAGCTGAAGAGGAGAAGCCAACCACTGGCTGTATCTCGGTCATATTACCCAGCAAAACCCAGTATGCAGGTTCATCTGTAACAGTCCTTGTGCCACGGATCCTCACTGTTGCTTCTACTTTGAACAGAGGAGCAGTGACATGGCTGCAGGTCTCCGCAACTCCGGCCATGCAGGTGCAGTGGGCGGCTTCAACCTTGCCTGTGATGCTCACCATGACCCATGGCTGCAATGCTGGTTCATTCAGTCTTTGAGAGTGCAGCACCTGAAACACACACAGACAAAGTTCAAGACAAGAGCTTTAATAAGCCAAGGCCGACACAAATGTGTTATCTACTTTCAAATCCATTTATCATAAATGTAACAAATAAAGTGTTTTTATGTATCCATCTATAGAACGCTGCATGTTATATTCTAAATCTGCCTGTTTTTTGTTTTTTGTTTTTTTGGGGGGGGGGTTGTTTTTTTGTTTTTAAAATCTGCCAGCAAAAAACGAACCTAAAGTATGTAATGCAAGGATGTAATCACTTTCAAGGGGAGAAGGCATAAAGTCCGACTTTTATGAATCACCTAATATGATAAGGAGATTCTGCAGGTCATTAATTAATGTATAAAACTAAAACAGAATGTATTTTTAGTGACACAGGACACAAACAATGAAGCAAGATGTGTAATTTGGATTATTTATAATAAATGTGAATTAATTAGGGCAATTTCTTTAACCACAGAGAATGACTAAATCCTTCAGGACAATGTCACATCAATGCACTGAACTCACTATGTTATCCCTCTAATAGAGCCTCCACATGTTCCACTGTAATTTCCCCCTCATGAATGAATTTATGCTGCACTAATCTGAATGTTCGGGGGGAAATCAAACACATTTTACTCACAATACTCGAGCTGACTTACCTTTGTTTGAATGACGGCAAATTCACAATGTGTAAGCTTAAAAATAGCCAAATCTTGTACCCATCCTTGGTGAATTGGATGTGCGCCTCAAGAGATTTATAATTGCGAAATTGGTGTGCCGTGTATGCGCTGACTCCACAGACAAGGTACGAGAATAAATAGCGGTTGGTCTTCCACTACTCCACTGCAGTATTTCATACGGGTCCACATTTCCAATGCCCGCTATTTTTTGCAGGTACTGTCTCTTTGCATCCGGACGCAAAATGTCTGTATAATGTCCTTTTTCTTTTGATCTGCTTTCAAATACGGTTCGTAGCAATTTTCCTTCCAACACAGTGTGTTTGTTTTGATTCGTGGCCTGATAAAATGGTGCCGCGCTCCCACAATGCATTGCGACGTGACGTCAACTCCAAAGCCCCATAGGACCACTTTGTGTCTCCCTTTTATATTCCCCTTGCTATAAGAGCTGTGTAACACGCAAATTTTTCATCCATGGGATAATAAAGGTTAATTCTATTCTATTCTATTCTATTTTATTCTATTCTAATATGAGTCTGAATGCAGCTTGTCCTGTACAGATATGTTCATGAGTTTTGATTTAACAGCAGATTTCTCCACATGCAGGAGAAAGAAATTCCCACCCAAAAAAGTGAACCATATATTTGTTTTGAAATTGAATATTTCATCTTTAAACTACGAAGGGGGAAATATACTGACACCATAGCACATCCTTGCACTATAGCCTGGGTTGTAATGACTTCATGAGTAATTGACTGATATTCCACCTGGACATCTACACCATATTCTCCAACTTCTATATCTGTGCCATTGTTGAAGTACTGTGGCTGTGATATATTACAGCTAAGTGGATAATACAGATATATCATCTCTAAAGCAGTTATAGGTGTATTGTTTACGACTTGTCCATATGTCCATATGGAGTTTGTTTTATACTCTTTAATGTCGCTGCTCTCCATCAGCGGTCTGTTCTTCCCCTCCTACTCTCCTATAGCCACCGTCAGCACTTTATGTCCATCACTGGTAACTCACTGGTGTCTTATCCTTTCTGTTCAGTCTCCTGTCTCAGTTACTCACAGTCTTCTAACATCTCAGAAAGTAATGATCACCTTGACATACTCCCAGATGCAATGATAATATTACTAGAGTTGGATGTCTCGAGACCAGTCTTGGTCTCCCGGTCTCGAGACCACTTTTACGTGGTCATGGTCTTGGTCTTGTCTTGGATTCGGATCCCTTGGTCTTGTCTTGGTCTCGCTATCTCGGTCTTGCTTTCTCAGATCGACATAGTTTTCAGGAGATATGGAGTCAACCATCGGCGGAGCGGGGGGTGGCTTACTGGGCTTAAACCTGGGTCATTTTTTCAGAAGCCCGGGGTCTTTTGGAGTGTAATTTGTTTCATAGTTAGATGCCTGACTGACAACTGTATAAAACAAAAACTACACATAATATTCGAAGCACACAGCGCACAGTCGTAAATTCCCCCTAACTTTGGTATGATCCGAGCTCAGGCACTAGGCGACTGAGCACAGCACTTACGCATGTGAGCGAGGGGGGAGAACCTGCTGCAAGTTCGCTGCAGTGCAGACAGAGAAGGGGTTAAGTTTGACCAGGTACCAAAGCAAATCATTCGTACTGTACAAATAATGTAAATATGACGGTGTATCACGAAAGACTGATATCAAACTGATCACTTGACCCATATTACGTTACTTGCTCTTTGAGTGAATCAACAAATGGCAAAATGAAAAGCCGAACAACAATGCTGTTTCTTTAGAGAGTCTTAGCTTACATGTGTGTTTATTTCATATATTCAGTTGTTACCCTCCACGGCTAAACAAACTCTCTAAATCTGTTTCATTTTTGTAGTGATGAACACAACAATGGACATAAGGAGCTCCTTTCAAAGAAAAAACTCTGGTAGATGTTATTTTATATATTATGCTTTGTATGTTGTTCAGTATATTTCTATGCAAAACAAGAGGAATTTCAATACACAGCAGTATATTCACAGTTGAAACCAGATATTTACATACACTTTAGGGACAAAACATAAAAACTTTTTTTTTTACTGTTAAACATCAATTTAGAGTAAACTTGTTTTGTTTTAGATAAATAAATATTGAGATATCTTTTGAATTAGTTAAATGTCAGAATAAAAAGAGGGAGCTGTCTACTTTAATCACTTTCATCAAATTTAGGAGTACATATACACTAAGTTTATTGTTAATAAATAAGAAAACTCCAGACGGTTCCATTCTGAGCTGAAGAAGCTTCTGATAGGTTAGTAGAGTCCATGTGAGTAAATTGGTGGCACAGCTGTGGATGCATATAAGGCAAAACACAGAGCCTGTTTCTTTGAAACTGAAATCAAGAGATATCAACCAAAATACCCACTGTAAAATATAACTTGTTGTTTCAACTTAAAAATATCAGGTACAGGGCTGCCTTAAAATTTTAAGTTAAGTCAAGAAATAGAGTTTGTTCTCATAACACAAGCAATTGTTATCTTAATGAAAAATCACATGTTGTCTAAACTTTCGTCTTAGTTTAGTTGGCTGAGATTTGTTAGTCAGTTCAACTCCTTTAATTGTCATTTTTACTTGGGAAAACCCTTTCAGCTAAATTAAAATAATCTATTGTTTAAACTCTTGTCCTAGTTCAGTTGACTTGGGTTTTTTAGTTAATTCAAATACTTTAGTAGTTCTTTTAACTTAGGAATCTATTTTAGCTTAACTAACATAATCTGTTAGCTAAGTTGATTTAAGTTTATTAATTACCTGAGCTCCTTAAGGTAGCTGAGTGAACTTGTAAATCAGTTTCATTTTAATTATCAGAGTTGATTGACTGGATGTAAAGAAAAATGTGTATTAAACATCTTAAGTTTTGTTTTTGTTTTTTTAGCTTTCTAACATCCATTTCAGCAAAACTACCTGTTAGGTTTATCTTCGATCTCAGGTTTAAATATCTACATTCCTTTAAATTAATTTTCTGTTGTTTACAGAAAAAAAAAAAATCCCACAGATTCCATTAAAGTCTATCTGATCATTTCATACAGAAAGTTTGTTTTAAGAACATGACAAGACAATTACTCATGAGCACCCAACATTCACCATTTATTGTGCCATCTTAGTCATCTGAGAAACAGAAAAATCAGTGACGTAGCTCATCAGGCTCACAATCCATCAAAACTCAAAGGCTGCTCCCTGTGAAACAATAAATTTGAACTTGGTCTTGAGCCCAGTTTGGGTGAAGATTAAATTCTGACCAATACTCTCGGAGCAGTAGTGATTCTTGTGAAGTAACAACATAAAGTCTGCATTAATGTAATGTATCAACGGGACACTTGCTATTTTAGAAAAGTTATTCTTTACATTTGCAAAATTTTTAAACTTCATTGTGCTCAGTCACACCTGTTAGCATAAAACTTGAAATATTAAAATAGTACAAAACATTTGATAAGTGACAGTAAAGATCAGTTTATAACAACTAAGACATCAAACTCTTGTATTTGTCTTCGTTTACAATTGCAACAAATTCCACAGAACCAATATCTCTGAAAATGAGTGCATGCTACTGAAACATTTGATAATATGAATATTTCAGAAACATCAGTTTGAGTCGGCTCAATTGCAAAACAAAGGAAAAACTACTGACTTGCATGAGATAAGCATCTGCAAAGTCCACCATTATATTGTTGTTCCATGAACAAATGAGTAATTGTCTAATCTGGAATGTAAAGTGTAGTCATTTAGTGACATACAAAAGTGAGAATGAGAACTTGCAAGAATAAAAAAACAAACAGTAAAATAAAAACCGTCCTTAACACTAAAGAGCATACAATTACAGTTCTGCATGGCTTTCTGCAAGAGTCTGTTTCTTAGACCATGCACTAGTGAGATGCACTGCCTTCCACCAATGTTCATTAGGATGTTCTGAATGACTTCAAAGATGTCCTTGAGTTCCTTTGGATAGTCTATGTTGAGGGTAAAAAGAAGGCCCATCAGCATGGAAATGGCACTTGAGACATTCCTCAGATTAGACAGGATTACTGCCGCCTCAAGGACAACCAATACATCGATGATGTCTTCTTCTTTCACCATCGCAATGCCAACTTTCATCGTCTTCAATACCTGTCAGCTATAAAAGGGTTCAAAGACAAAAAAAAAAAATTAAAAAAAAAATTACACAATTACAATTACACAATATCCCTTGTGCTTAAGAATTCATGTCTTTCCAAAGAAGAGCCATACTGATGCTTTGGATGATGGTGATTGGCTTTGGCTAACACTTATTAGTTGTTAAAGTTTTTTCAGAATGAGATATGCACCCCCATGTTACAAATCCATTTCTTGCTTTAAACAAAGACCATGTTCATAAATAACTGAGCATGTCTTCAATTGCAGAATTCAAACAAAATTTTCAATTTAAATGGTAAATGGCCTGTATTTGTATAGCGCTTTACTAGTCCCCTAAGGACTCCAAAGCGCTTTACACATTCAGTCATTCACACACATGGGTGGATGACTGAATCGTGACTCAAGAGTTGACAGTTCGTCTTATAATCGGAAGGTTGCCGGTTCGAGCCCCGGCTCCGACAGTTTCAGTCGTTGTGTCCTTGGGCAAGACACTTCACCTGTTGCCTACTGGTGGTGGTCAGAGGGCCCGGTGGTGCCAGTGTCCGGCAGCCTCGCCTCTGTCAGTGCGCCCCAGGGCGGCTGTGGCTACAATGTAGCTTGCCATCACCAGTGTGTGAATTTAAATCTACGTATGCTAAATATTGGCTGTGCTCTAAACCAAATCTGGCTGAGAATACATGAAATGTGCAAACTGCAGCTACACTACAGGATCAGATTGTGGCTCCATAGACAATGCTTCTTTAATCAGTTTATTGATTAGAGTTTATTTTTTCCCCCTATATTAACAGCATGAAAAAAGAGCATATAGACATGGCTGAACAGGTTGCATAATTGGCACTGAATATCAACATCCACCTTTACCCAGCTGCCCAATGACTCTGGGCCAGTAACCTTTAATTGCTTACCCAGTCTACACAGTCTCTTTTCCAGGGTCCAGGACATTTCACCAAAGTATTGCCCCCCACAGCTGTAGCAGCCACTGCAGCCCCTTAAATATCCTAATATCTCTGCCATTACAATATACAATGTGAGAAATCAAACGTAAAGCTGAAGTGAACAGTACAGCAGCGAAATGTCAAAGACCCTGGTGAAGACATGAATAAACACAAGACACTAATAATATCAATGCTAGCTTGCCAGTTAGTTTCTCTGAAACACAGACCAAATCCAGTGTCAAAGATCTTGTAATAATACATTTGGTGAGGAAAAAGTACACATGTTATCATGTGGCATCTATTGTTTCATAGATGCCACATGTTTCATTTAAAATCCACTGTGCTGCTGTCATTATTAAATTTACTAAAAGAAACAATGCTAACCTTCACAGTCTTGAAAGTGTGTGAGGGAACTTCCTTTAGAAAATGAGGTCCTCTGTCCTCTTCCTTTGTGTAGGGCTCTGGTCAAAGAAGTCAAAAAGAAAACAAAAACACTTTTTAAACAGTGTTTATGAAGCATGTAGACAGGTCCAAATTCACAGCTTTTTGATACATAATTCCATCAATATATGATTATCATTGGAGATTTTGAATCAGGCTTATCAGGACATTCAAGTAGAATATGATATCCAACCTACCACCAATATATATAGATTCTGTAAAAGTTACCACACTAAATGTCCAGTTGTGAAATATGATGACAGACTTTACTTATCAGCTTTCTTTCAATGAGTTCATCAGTTGAACTGGATAACCTAAAACTTAAACAAAGGATTAGATTTCGCAGTTGAACACTTACATCATCATTGAAGCATTTTATGAGCCTAGTTAGCCCTTCTATGCCGCTCTTGATTTTGTACAGCTCCACGAACCTCTCCATAATGGTCAAGCACAGCAAAAAGGAACCCTTTCAGGTCAACAGATGTAAGACAGGCAAATTCTGCTTCAACCTGAGCAATAGAAGAAGAGGGGTGGAGAGTACAGGCAGAATAAAAAAAAGATTCTTTGAGACCCAAATTTAAGCAAACGGTCATCTGAGGCCCATTAGAGAAAACACAAACACACAAAAGCAAACAAACAAAAAGATGCACTTTACCTGCCGTTCAGCAAACAAGGAAGTTCAGAGAACAATAAGCTCTGTCTTGAAATCTTTTAAAGTAGAATGATTGTGAAAATGACTTATGTGATGTAAAACTTTAGTAAATGTGCGATTAAAAGAACACTGAGTAAAAGGACAAGTAACAATTTCCTTATTCCTCAGATGTTTACCTTGATGAGCAATACTGTTTTAGTCCAACTGCCTCATTAAAGTTACACAACAGGCTTTTTACATTAAAGCCAGCAAGTCCATTACATACTCCCTTTTTAGATCTGAAATACTGTGCACATTCTGTGTATATGTAGTGGACAGCAATTTACCCAAAAGAGCGCAAAGTTTGCAAGTCCACCTCATTTAAATGACAAAGACAGATGTGATCATCTAGACCTGTGAAAATAAATTAATGACAAACTTGCAGTTATGGATGTTATTACAACCACAAGAACCTAAACAGTCTGCTCCATTGCTTTTGTTAATGAATCATTTGTTGGTAACACGTCTGAATATTTAGTTTATGCCACCTGCATGTGATCATCAATAGTGCCATATTACTTCTTAAGAAGTACCCTGACACTACAATCTTTATATCATTTGTTCTACAGAGCTATTAAGTTACAATATAATCTGTGGTGTTTCCAGTATGACAAAATGCACAAATTGTAACTTACCATTTGACTCCACTGACAAAAATAAATCCCCAGCATCAAGTTTGGCTTCACAGACCTAAAATAAGTAAAATAAAAATACATGTTATAATTATATTGTTTTCACCATTTATTCATGTTTGCTAATTTTCTGACATATAAACAATGTTAGTTTTGTTACAATACAAAGAATGCAGTTTAATTAAAAGGTAAATTATGCAAAAAAAAAAAAAAAAAAAAACCCCATGCCAAAAATCAGTGTCTCTGATGCCAATTATTTTATCACTACAGCTCTTTTAGTATGGAAACTCACACAATCTAGTCGTACTGATCACAAGAGTTCAAAAATAAGTCAAAATAGTGAGCTGTTGTTAAGCATAAAGCATTTCAGGGTAACAAATAACTGCACAATAGAATTAAAGCAAAAAATAAACACACTGGAGGACTATCTGATAAAAACTAATATAATGCTGGTTTGTAGACCATATTTTGTCTCAGTCCTCAGTGCACTCTTGCGGCTTAGCATGCAGCAGTTAATAACAACTTAAGTGATTACATAGGGGTAAACAGATGACAACAAGCATCGGAGTCCTGCCAAAAAGTTCTTTTTGAACCCAGCCAGTTATTGGAAATATTGCCAAAATGAACTTCCACCAAAATACAACAGCCTGTGAACTTGAAAGAAATTTACAAGTACAGAGACAATATCAAATAAGCTTTATTAATTAGCTGAGTTAGCTTGCTAATATCGCAACAGTGGTTGAGTGCACAACCTTAAAGCTAGCGGCACAATACTTGTGATTTGGTCAGTGCCACATTAAACCCATAAAAAAGGCCATGTGTCAGTTTATTAGGTCAAGTTTGGTCATGACACACAAGCTGGACCTTGTCGGCTAAAGTTACATTAGCTAAAGCAAACATTTCGGTAAAAGAGAAAAACACACATCATGCCATAAATTCAAAACATGTTCCAACTTTTGTAGCTCTCTTTCCTTATAGTTATAACCAATGTTACTCACCTTGAAAGCATATTCCAAAGAAGACGATTAGAAAACGTCCAAGTAAAGTGAGCATGTCGTTAACCGCCAATTCCCCATGATGCACCTCGGTAGCAGTCACGTGAGGCAGTTTTGAATCCTGCTGTGCTCAACTTACCCACGTTGTCAAGTTCACATAAGTTGCTGATTTAGCTGGACATGAGTTTTCAAGTTAGCTTTTTTTGGTGTAATTGGGACGTTTTTAACTTGTAATTCTATGTTATAACAACAACTTCAGTCATCTATCGTCAAACTGATATAGAATAATATGTTGAAATAACAAACATCTAGAATTACATTTTACAGTGCAGGAAAAGAATTTTGGAGCTCCATAAGTGTGGCTCAGTTTTGAATACAATTTGGTGCCATTTGCAATTAAGAAATACAGATAGTTTCTCTCTTTACTCTTAAAGTTAACAAATATGTTTTTTACATTTGTCATTCCAAAAAAATAAACATTTAGTCTGATTTGATGTTACACTTAAAAAAGTGTTTGTGTTTTTATCTGAAGAGTATGTAAATATCTGGTTTCCACTGTATATTTGATGATGTTGGTGTTTGGCTTGATTGTCAGCACAAAGAGGGAGAGAGAGGAACAGAGAGGGAGAGGGAGAGAGAGGAACAGAGAGGAAAAGAGAGGGAGAGAGAGGAACAGAGAGGGAGAGAGGGGAACAGAGAGGGAGAGAGAGGAACAGAGAGGAAAAGAGAGGGAGAGAGAGGAACAGAGAGGAAAAGAGAGGGAGAGAGAGGAACAGAGAGGGAGAGAGGGGAACAGAGAGGGAGAGAGGGGAACAGAGAGGGAGAGAGAGGAACAGAGAGGGAGAGAGGGGAACAGAGAGAGAGGAACAGAGAGGAACAGAGAGGAAAAGAGAGGGAGAGAGAGGAACAGAGAGGGAGAGAGGGGAACAGAGAGGGAGAGACAGGAACAGAGAGGGAGAGAGAGGAACAGAGAGGAAAAGAGAGGGAGAGAGGGGAACAGAGAGGGAGAGAGGGGAACAGAGAGGGAGAGAGGGAACAGAGAGGGAGAGAGAGGAACAGAGAGGAAAAGAGAGGGAGAGACAGGAACAGAGAGGAAAAGAGAGGGAGAGAGAGGAACAGAGAGGGAGAGAGGGGAACAGAGAGGGAGAGAGGGGAACAGAGAGGGAGAGAGAGGAACAGAGAGGGAGAGAGGGGAACAGAGAGGGAGAGAGAGGAACAGAGACCTTTAACACACCTTTATTACATCAAAACTTCAACTCACAACCACAACTGAAAATGAAATGCCAAATCAACATATGAACAACCCTCCCCTCCCACCATCAACCCCACCCAAATACAATAAACACAAAAAACAAAACAAACCAGAAAACACTCCATTCGGCACTTTTCAAAAATTCAAAACTAAATTATCAGTAGTTATTTTGCACAAAACCCCATTAATGCCCCAAATAGAGACAAACTCTTCAATGTTGGACACCATCTTGTAATAAACAAACTCTACTTTCAAACGTGCACCCACTAACCCTTTAAACATAAGTTCCAAATTAACAAATCCCGTTCCCTTCATTTTGTTCCTCCTTGTGAGCCTTATACTCATCTTCGCCTGACCTATCAAAAAATTAATCAAACAAACCTTCCTACGCTGCGCTGCAGAGTACCTTGGACCCAAGATAAAGAGACCCTCCTCCAAAACACTCCCAAGCCCAGCAAGCCACTGCCGCAGCAATGAAAAAAGGCCAGCCAGCCTGGAACAGCCAAGCCACAGGTGCTGCAGCGTTTCCTCAGTCAGACAGAAAGGACAGTGGTTCCCTGTTCGTGGATCCATTTGTGCCACGTGTCTGTTCGTAGCCACGGCCCCATGCACTATTCTCCACTGGAGATCCGCACTGCGTTTCTCTATGGGAGGTTTGTACAGGGACCTCCAGCTGCCCCTCGGAGATGACCCCGGAGCCAACACACCTGACCACTTCGACTCCAGAACACCAGCCAACAATCCCCTGTTCAGCACCTTTACAGCCACCTCATATATAGCCTTCCTTGAAATCCTTGACAGGTCACCCAGAACAGGTGTTCGAAAGGAAAGAAGAGAGCCTCCCTCCTCATCCTGCTCCCCAACCGCAGCACAAACAGCGAAGGGAAGTCAGCTGAACGTGGTGGACCACCTGCAGAGCGAGTCCCCAGCGCAGCCCTGACGAGTCCAGGAAGACCACCCATGACTTCTTCCACCAGCTTCTCCAGAAAGCGCAGAGACCTGATCCCAGTCTCCTGAGCCAACTTGGCAGCCGTTTTCCACTGCCCCGCCGTCCTCAGGCCCGCCAGCTTGGTAAGACCAGCATTTACGAGGAACCTCTGCACACTAACAGTGCTGAGCATCCTACTTGGCACCAAGGGATTGTAAAACAGAGGCTCCTCACCAACATCACCATAAAATTGAGAACAGTCTCTCTGCACTTTAAAAACAGTCTTCCAAGCAGTCAAAACAGACTGGTAAAAAACAGAGGTCTGCGAAAGGTCCATACCAGTCAGGTCTATGAGAAACAGGTGCTTGTCATATGTAAGGTCCTTTATTCTGTGAAGCAGCGTAGATGCAGTCTTGAACCAGGGTGGCTGTTGTCGTTGATAAAGATAACGCTGTGCCGTCCGAAGACGGAACGCTGTGACACGGCTGCGAAGGTCAATCAGACTCTGACCCCCCTCTGACACAGGTAGAGACAGCACAGCAGACCTGATCCAGTGAAACCCTCCCCAAAAGAAATTAACCAGTCGTTTCTGTATCTCCTTGAGAAGAGAGGCTGGAGGTTCAACAACAGTGGCACGATGCCAGAGTACAGAAGCGGCCAGGTTGTTAACAACCAAAGTCCTTCCCCTGTAAGACAACTGTGGCAGAACCCAAGTCCATCGAGACAACCGGGCAGCAATCTTTTCAACAACACCCTCCCAGTTCTTCCCCTGAAAAGCATCAGTTCCCAAAAACACCCCCAAACACTTCAGTCCCTCCCTGTTCCACTGTAATTCTGCCGGTAACACTGGCTTCCCTTTATCAACCCACCCTCCCAAAATGAAACCTTCACACTTTGACCAGTTAACCTTTGCGGAGGATGCTCGCTCATACAAGTCCAGTGTCTTTCTGAGTGTTGTAATATCACATTGACTGGTTATAAAAACCGTAACATCATCAGCATAAGCAGACAATTTTACTGGACTTCCTGCTTCGTCAAAGGTAAAACCTGAGAGTCCCTGCCTAAGATGGTGTAAAAGGGGTTCAATGGCCAGTGTATACAACATACCAGAAAGAGGGCATCCCTGCCTGATGCCCCTCTGAGCTGGAACAGGCCGACTTAACCCTCCCCCTACCTTTAACATGACAGCAGCATTTGAATACAGCAATTTGATCCAAGAAATGAAAATGTTCCCAAACCCAAAAGCTTTTAAAGTTTCAAACAAATAGTGGTGATCAACTCTATCAAAGGCCTTTTCCTGATCCAGAGATAAAAACCCCACATCCAAGTCCTTGAGCTTGGCCAGATCAACAATGTCTCGAATTAAAAACAAGTTGTCCATAATAGTTCTTTCAGGGACACAGTATGCTTGATCCACATCAACAATCATGTCAATACAGGTCTTCAACCTGTTAGAAAGACATTTCGCAAGAATCTTGTAGTCCGTACAAAGCAAAGAGACAGGCCTCCAATTTTTGAGCAGGCCCAGGTCCCCTTTCTTCGGCAGTAAAGTCAAAACTGCCCTTGTGCAACTTGTTGGAAAGATCCCAGTGGTCATACAGTACGTGAAAACCTCATAAATGTCCTCCCCTATCAACGACCAGAATTTTTGGTAAAATTCGGCAGGAAGACCATCAACTCCTGATGACCGACCACCGTTGAGTTGTCGAACCGCTGAAGACATCTCCGCAAAGGAAATAGCAGACTCCAACACAGCCGATTCAGCCTCATCCAGCCGTGGCAGCCCCACCAGCATCTTCGTCACACATTCAGGGTCACACGCGTCAGCACCAAAAAGGCTGGCATAAAAGTCAATGGCAAGCTTCCTCATTGCCACCGAGTCAGATGTCACCTTCCCATCTGGAAGCCTCAAGTACAACATTTGGTGTGACTCTCGAACCCTTTTCTCCAGCTTAAAAAAGAACCTCGTCGGGGCATCTATGTCCTTAATAGCAGAAATCCGAGTCCTAATAAGAGCACCCTTTGCTCTCTCGTGAAGAAACTTGCCCAAAGCCTTCCTCCTACTGTCCCAGGTATTATTTGTATTGACCGTCCCACTGATAATCTCAGTCTCTAGCCTCTTGAGCTCTCATTCTAAGTCCCCAAAATAGTCTTTAACAGTGGCTGTTGCATGTGATGTGTATTGTTGACAAAAAAGCTTCACCTGTGTTTTCCCCACCTCCCACCATTGAGCCAAGTTGCAAAAGTCCATTTTCCTTAGTTTCCAGTGGCACCAGAAGTCAGAAAAAGCTCGACAGAACTCTTCATCATGAGTCAGCTGCACGTTAAAGCGCCAGTGTGAACAGATGTTAGAATGCACCAACAAAGAAATATCTGCAGTCACTAAATGATGGTCAGAAAAACCAACAGGTGAAATCTCTGCTTTAACTAGCCTATTATTATACGTCTGGTTGATATATAATCTATCAAGCCTAGCTGCCGACACATTACTCTCAGAGACTTTTACATATGTATACTGTCTGGTCGTGGGATGGAGCTTTCTCCACACATCAGTCAAATCATTCTGAAGAATGACTGTAGACAAAAGTGAGCCCGAAGGTGGGTGAGGCTCTCCTGTGTTTCTGTCAACTGAAGGGTGGGTTGTGCAATTCCAGTCCCCTCCCACCACTATTATTGAACCACTGTTTAATTTTGATAACTCATCAGTAATTTTACAAAATAATCGCACACGACCCGCAGCTGAGTTATGGGCGTAAACATTCATAAAAACAAAAGATATTCCCTTGATGGTTGCTTTTACTAGCTGTGCCCTTCCCTGCTCTATCTCACAGACAGAAACATGTGACAGTTGAAGGTGCCTAGAAAATAAAATTGCTACACCCGCACTGAGGTTGGTACCATGACTCAAAAAAACCTGCCCACTCCAACTCATTCCCCATTCTGTCTCATTATCTATAGTGCTATGCGTTTCCTGTAAAAAGAACACATCAACATTCTTGTTCTTGCTAAGCTCCACTAAGACTGCACGCCTTTCCCTATCCCTACCCCCATTTATGTTGAGTGTACCTACTCTCAAGCTCGCCATAGAAGACAGAAAGAAGAGGAGGAGAAAAAGAGAAAAGACAGTGAGACGCTTCCAGAAAGACACCCTTAGTGCTCCAACCATGTTGCTATGCTTTTAAAGGAGTTTTTCCACGTTTTTCCCGTCTCAACTTAGTCAAGATCTTTTTAAGACGGAATCTTTTCTGTTTGCTCAATTGTTCATAACCAACAACTCTTCGTATTTTCAGAACAGATTTTATAAAAAGATCAACATCTGGAAAAAACTCAGTGACTTCCACAGACTGCATACCAAATGTCTCATCCAAAAAGCGGTTTATATCTTCTAAGGAATACGACTGCTGATGGTCGTCTTGTGAAACAACATCAGAGCATTGTGACAGGGAATCATCTTCCAACAAGTCGTCTTCCTCATTTTCTGCGCTCAAGGAACCTGAAAGTACACTCGCAACACCCACCTCACTTGCCGTTGCTTTGGTCTGCCCACTGTCCTGATTATCCTCCACACTTTCCCTGTCCTGTATGTCAACGCAACCATCCTCCACCTCATTGGTCGCCTGTACTACCCCCTGTTCTTCTAGCGCAGCCTGTGGAGCATTGGCTGCGACCTCCATTCTGTCACCCTGCTCCGCTAGCGGCTCGCCGATGATAGCGCTGCTCGTAGACGGCTGCTCGTCCGCACCGCCACGAGCCGGCCGTTCTCCCGTACCGGCATCTACAGCGCACTCCTGCTCACTTACCCCACTAGCATGAGCCTCTTGTTCACGGCGCACCTCCTGCTCTTTGTGAGGGCAGGATGAGCGTTTATGGCCAACATCACCACACTCAAAACACTTCATGCTGCCTGCACTGGCGTAAACAGTATATAAACCATTTTCATATCTCACTTTAAACGACACTTCCAGTGTCTGCGAAGGATCATTCAGGTACATGAAGGCCTGCCTTCTTAGCGACTGAACGTGCTGCAGTCTGGCGTCTTTGCAGCCAAGACGAACAACCCTAAACCCGCTAGCAAACTTGCCAAAGCGGGTCAGTTCCTTTTCAAGTAGGTCATTCGGGATGAACGGCGGGACACCGGACACAGTGACCCGCGTAGATGGCACAAACAGTGGCGAAACAACCACAAACAAATCATCCAGAACAATCCCCCTTTCAACTAACAGGTGAACAAAGCGCTCCTCACGGAGAAAAGCCACCACAGCCTTGTTCATGCGAGAGCCATAAGTTATGTTCTCATGGCCCACCTGTTCACCAACAGCTAGCAAAACCTGCTCAACGGTGTACTGTTGGGGTGCCACCACCCTGGCCCCATGTCTAATAGACAGGGGAGGCGAACCCTCACTGGGGAGGGACGCCATGACCCAAGGTAAAACCGGCCAATTAACTAAAGATCTTCACTTCACACAACACAATGAAACAAACGTGCCTTATCTTTTAACCACCCATAAGCCCAAAGTTTTCTGGAAAAAAACAGTCCAAACGTCCCAAACTCACTCAGCAGCTCCACGCACTCACCACACACCTTCACACACCCATTCACTCACACTCCCAGCATGCAGTGCAGGAAGGAGAGGAGAGGAACAGAGAGGGAGAGAGAGGAACAGAGAGGAACAGAGAGGGAGAGAGAGGAACAGAGAGGGAGAGAGGGGAACAGAGAGGGAGAGAGAGGAACAGAGAGGGAGAGAGAGGAACAGAGAGGAAAAGAGAGGGAGAGAGAGGAACAGAGAGGGAGAGGGAGGAAAAGAGAGGGAGAGAGAGGAAAGAGAGGGAGAGAGAGGGAGAGGGGAAAAGAGGGAGAGAGAGAACAGAGAGGAAAAGAGAGGAGAGAGAGGAACAGAGAGGGAGAGAGAGGAACAGAGAGGGGAGAGAGGAACAGAGAGGAAACGAGAGGGAGAGAGAGGAACAGAGAGGAGAGAGGGAACAGAGAGGAAAGAGAGGAGAGGAACAGAGGGAGAGAGGGAAAAGAGAGGAAAAGAGAGGGAGAGAGAGGAAAAGAGAGGGAGAGAGAGGAACAGAGAGGGGGAGGGAGGAACAGAGAGGGAGAGAGAGGAAAAGAGAGGGAGAGGGAGGAACAGAGAGGGAGAGAGAGGAAAAGAGAGGGAGAGAGAGGGAGAGAGGGGAAAAGAGAGGGAGAGAGAGGAACAGAGAGGAAAAGAGAGGGAGAGAGAGGAACAGAGAGGGAGAGAGAGGAACAGAGAGGGGGAGAGAGGAACAGAGAGGAAACGAGAGGGAGAGAGAGGAACAGAGAGGGAGAGAGGGGAACAGAGAGGAAAAGAGAGGGAGAGAGAGGAACAGAGAGGGAGAGAGGGGAAAAGAGAGGAAAGAGAGGAGAGAGAGGAAAAGAGAGGAGAGAGAGGAACAGAGAGGGGAGAGAGGAACAGAGAGGAAAAGAGAGGGAGAGAGAGGAACAGAGAGGGAGAGGGAGGAACAGAGAGGGAGAGAGAGGAAAAGAGAGGGAGAGAGAGGGAGAGAGGGGAAAAGAGAGGGAGAGAGAGGAACAGAGAGGAAAAGAGAGGGAGAGAGAGGAACAGAGAGGGAGAGAGAGGAACAGAGAGGGGGAGAGAGGAACAGAGAGGAAAAGAGAGGGAGAGAGAGGAACAGAGAGGGAGAGAGGGGAACAGAGAGGAAAAGAGAGGGAGAGAGAGGAACAGAGAGGGAGAGAGGGGAAAAGAGAGGAAAAGAGAGGGAGAGAGAGGAAAAGAGAGGGAGAGAGAGGAACAGAGAGGGGGAGAGAGGAACAGAGAGGAAAAGAGAGGGAGAGAGAGGAACAGAGAGGAAAAGAGAGGGAGAGAGAGGAACAGAGAGGGAGAGAGGGGAACAGAGAGGAAAAGAGAGGGAGAGAGGGGAACAGAGAGGAAAAGAGAGGGAGAGAGAGGAACAGAGAGGAAAAGAGAGGGAGAGAGAGGAACAGAGAGGGAGAGAGGGGAACAGAGAGGAAAAGAGAGGGAGAGAGGGAACAGAGAGGAAAAGAGAGGGAGAGAGAGGAACAGAGAGGGAGAGAGGGGAACAGAGAGGGAGAGAGAGGAACAGAGAGGAAAAGAGAGGGAGAGAGGGGAACAGAGAGGGAGAGAGAGGAACAGAGAGGGAGAGAGAGGAACAGAGAGGAAAAGAGAGGGAGAGAGAGGAACAGAGAGGGAGAGAGAGGAACAGAGAGGAAAAGAGAGGGAGAGAGAGGAACAGAGAGGGAGAGAGGGGAACAGAGAGGGAGAGAGAGGAAAAGAGAGGGAGAGAGAGGAACAGAGAGGGAGAGAGAGGAAAAGAGAGGAAAAGAGAGGGAGAGAGAGGAACAGAGAGGGAGAGAGAGGAACAGAGAGGAAAAGAGAGGGAGAGAGAGGAACAGAGAGGGAGAGAGGGGAACAGAGAGGGAGAGAGAGGAAAAGAGAGGGAGAGAGAGGAAGAGAGAGGAAAAGAGAGGGAGAGAGAGGAACAGAGAGGGAGAGAGAGGAACAGAGAGGGAGAGAGAGGAACAGAGAGGAAAAGAGAGGGAGAGAGAGGAAAAGAGAGGGAGAGAGAGGAACAGAGAGGGAGAGAGAGGAACAGAGAGGAAAAGAGAGGGAGAGAGAGGAACAGAGAGGGAGAGAGGGGAACAGAGAGGGAGAGAGGGGAACAGACAGGAAAAGAGAGGGAGAGAGAGGAACAGAGAGGGAGAGAGAGGAACAGAGAGGGAGAGAGAGGGAGAGAGAGGAAAAGAGAGGGAGAGAGAGGAACAGAGAGGAAAAGAGAGGGAGAGAGAGGAAAAGAGAGGGAGAGAGGGAACAGAGAGGGAGAGAGAGGAACAGAGAGGAAAAGAGAGGGAGAGAGAGGAACAGAGAGGGAGAGAGGGGAACAGAGAGGGAGAGAGAGGAACAGAGAGGGAGAGAGAGGAACAGAGAGGGAGAGAGAGGGAGAGAGAGGAACAGAGAGGAAAAGAGAGGAACAGAGAGGAAAAGAGAGGGAGAGAGAGGGAGAGAGAGGAACAGAGAGGGAGAGAGAGGAACAGAGAGGGAGAGAGAGGAACAGAGAGGGAGAGAGAGGGAGAGAGAGGAAAAGAGAGGGAGAGAGAGGAACAGAGAGGAAAAGAGAGGAACAGAGAGGAAAAGAGGGAGAGAGAGGAAAAGAGAGGGAGAGAGAGGAACAGAGAGGAAAAGAGAGGAACAGAGAGGAAAAGAGAGGGAGAGAGAGGAAAAGAGAGGAAAAGAGAGAGGAGAATGAGGACAGAACAGAGATGGAACAAGAGCAGGTGAGACACAGATGTTAGTCAAATGGTTGTTTACCAAACTGTATCAGAACATGTATCTCGTACCTAGTGTAACTTTTAAGATACCATTTGTTATTTTTCAAATTCTATATTTATTAAGTTATGCAGGCTTGTTTGCACAACAAGGCTAAATAATTATATAAACTTTTCTTATTAGTGTTCTTAACCAGGACTATAAGATATTTACATACATCCTTGCCAAAAGAATTGAAAATATTCTTGTTCAGATAATTAGCTTGGATCAGACTGGTTTTATTAAGCAGAGACAAACGCAAGATAATGTTCGCCAAACATTACATGTTATTGATTATGTTGTTAAAAATAAAATTCAGATGGTCCTTATGAGCTTAGATGCTGAAAAGGCTTTTGATCGGGTTAATTGGGAATTTCTATACAAAGTTATGGGTAAGTTTGGATTTCATCAATCGTTTATCATGATCATTCAAGCATTATATAAATCACCAAGGGCAAGAATCAAAGTCAACGGGGCGCTTTCTAATGTTTTCAATCTACAGAGAGGGACACGCCAGGGCTGCCCATTTAGCCCTTCACTCTTTGCCCTTTTCATAGAGGCCCTGAGTCAAAGTGTTATACAAAGCATTAATATTACTGGAGTCAAGATCATGGGTCGAGAACATAAGATGTCCTTGTTTGCTGATGATATTTTGATTTACTTGACAAATCCAAATATTACTTTCCCCAAGCTGTTATCACTTCTGGAGATTTTTAGCTCACTATCAGGTTATAAACTAAATATATCGAAGACTCAGATATTAACTTTTAATTATAAGCCAAATCAGGAAATTAAGTCTAAAGTTAATTTAAATTGGGAGTTGGAGCAAATCAAGTATCTTGGAGTAAATATCACTAAAGATCTCTCTAAAATATACCATGCAAATTTTAAACCTTTGTGTTATAAAATAAATGAGGATATTAAAAGATGGAACTTAATACCAATTTTAAATTTTGAGTCACGTGTTAATACAGTCAAAATGAACGTCTTGCCTAGGATGCTCTATCTGTTCCTAACACTCCCAGTTGAAATAACTGATAAACAATTTCAGGAGTGGGACAAAATAATCTCTAGGTTCATATGACAGGGGAAAAGACCACGGATTAAGTACCAAACTATCCAGCTGGCTAAAGATAAAGGGGGGTTGGGGCTCCCATGCTTGAAAGATTATTATGTTTCAGCTGAACTGAGGATCCAAGTGTGCTGGTGCAATGTAGACTACCAAGCAAGATGGAAAGAAATAGAAACAGTTGCCTCAAGAGATTTTCCGATTCAGGCAAGCTTAGGGGACGTGACACTTATTAAAAAACAAATTAACCAAGGAAACCAATGGATTAACTTACCATTAACACTCTGGTTGCAATTTCTTAATAAGAATGATTGGAATGAAGAGGCCAGGATTTTAAGATGGTGCGCTTATGATCTTGATTTCTTACCCAATAAGTTAGACGCAAGATATAAAAAATGGGCAGGGCAAGGCTTAACGGCATATTGTATGTTTTATGATAAGGGAACTCTTAGGGACTTCCAATCAGTAAAAGATCAATACCAGTTAAGCAATTCAGACTTTTTCAGGTTTCTTCAAACCAGGCATCATCTATAAAACTTTATACCTAAGAGAACAGATCTTTGCTCTCTTCCCGTTTTGAATATATTTGTCAAGGCTTACCATGCAGATCCTGGCCTCAAGGTAATTTCTAGACTGTACAAGGGTCTACAAGAGGTTAAGAAGTTGAATACTATCTATATTAAACAAAAATGGGAAAGGGAAACAAATATGGCAATTTCAAATGACATTTGGTATCAGCAGTGTGCCTTTCAGTGGAGAATTTCTAGTTCTAATATATGGAGATGTTTTGGTTGGAAGAGTCTCTGTAGGTTTTTTATTACACCTGCACAAAGTAAACATTATTCTAATCACTCTAGCTGCTGGAGAAACTGTGGGGCCCAAGGAATAAAACACTTCCACTTGTTTTGGTCTTGCCCATTGATCAACACTTTTTGGGTATTGATTCACTCTGAGTTACAGACCATTTTTAATATGCAACTCCCCTTTAAATGGGATGAACTTTTGTTTGGATATCTATACTCAGTGAATGTAGATAAAATGTCTAACCTGTTATATGGTATTTTGAGTCTGGCTGCCCGAAAGACTATTACTAAGAAATGGCTAAGTGTGAAAATTCCATCACTAAATGACTGGCATAAGACTGTTTATGGGGTGTTTAAAATGGAAAGAATTACCTTCTCTAACAGATTTGAATATGATATATTTATTGAGATTTGGGATAAATGGAAACATTACATTTTGACAAGGAGACCCGATTTTGTTTGAATCTCTGTAATTCTGTATGCCATATTTTTGAACTGCTATGTGCTATGTGTATATATGTATGTATGTATGTATGTATGTATGTATGTATATGTGTATGTATGTGTATATATATATATGTATATATATATACTAGATGGTACACCCGTTTGTTTAAGTTCCATTACTTGTTTATTTCGGTTTATTTGTGTTTTTATAGGTTGTTTTGTATTGCGTCCCTTATTTAAAAAAATGTATTTTTTCTTTGTTTCTGGGAAAAAAATAATAATAATAATTATATAAACTTTTCTGAATCTAAATAGTGAACTTTGGTAGAATTAAAACATAAGTGTAGTGCAGGTCTATGATGATTTTTGGTGCTACTATCATCTAGTTTTGTTTGTGGTTCTGTCTTGGTTAAGTCCTAAGTAGTCCTGATTTTGAACTGTTGTAGTCCTGTTTTAACTCCGGATCAGTTCAGGGTCTGGTTGAATTGGGGTTCAGTCCCTGTGTTTTGATACAGCCCTGATGTTGTTCAGCCTTGCTGCTTAATTAAAAAACTAAAGTGTCCTGCATATGTGATATTTTTTTTTTTCATATATGAACTCAATCTTTTTTGAACAAACCTCAAAAGACAGCCTAATAAATCTTTCAATCATTTTCAACTGAGGTGTGTGTGTGATCATCATCTGCAGCTTTGATCCACTGTGGTGTTGCTCTCTCTTCTTACATTCACATATAAGTGCTCAGGACAAACAAGGCAGGCAGTGCAGACATGACTTCAGATCTATCAAAGTGAAGGCCGTCTCTCTGATGACGTCACAGAGCAGAATCGTTCTGTCCAATAAAGGATCTCAGATCAGCTGCTGCCATCTTGTGTGGCCACAGTTTGTTACTGTCTCTGAAAGTTGTCTCATGTTTCCTGTTGTCCTGTTAACAAAGGCTGGAGCTCATCATGCTGAGAGGGGAGCAGCATTTTTTGGGCTCTTCACACATGTTCATTATATTCTGATGATCCTGGATGGAGACAAACTACAGATAAGTGTGTTCAGCCCAACTAGTTTATCTCATTACAGCAGTTTGATGTTTCCCTTTGAATCCCCCTGAAGATACTGACAGTGAAGCACGTACATAATACTGCAGCCTTTCAACTCTGAGCTTATTTAGTTCTATTAATACACTGAAATCTCATTTGTGTCATGAAGAAAGTCTTTAATCAAACAGAATTCAAAGATCAGAAACATTTCATATATGGAGTTAAACATGAATCATTGTTTCAACAATATATTTATTGTTTCATAAACAGACAAGAAGACAACAACAAACTGCTCCTCCCATTCAACACATGTCAGTCCATATCCCAGCAAACTAAATCATCTCCATTTACACACATCAAATAGAAACATGAATCACTTGTAATGATTAGAAACTTGATAGAATTTCAAATCTAGTTTGGGGAGTCATTCAGTGAGAAACAGTGAAATGATTTTCCATGTGAAAAGGTGGACAGCAGACTGAGAGACAGCTTTTTCCACCAGGCCATCAGACTGCTGAACACGTCATAGACACCTCACCCTCACTACTGGAACTTCAACATTATGCACTCCATACTGTACATTAATGCCACTGTTTTGCACATACCAACCTCTGTATATTTTATATTTTATATATCTTATTTTATTGTTTACTCTATTTCATTTGTAAAACATGTATATACACACTCACACACACACACACACACACACACACGTAGGAAAACATATTTAGTACACACATTCAGTAATGTATATACCTTTATATATGGTACATATATTTATTACTTTTTAGATTAACCATTTTTATATTTTGCTTGTTGCACGTTATTGTATTTTGCACAACTCTGTTGCTTGTGAAGCTTGCACACAAGAATTTCACTCGCATGTACTGTACCAGTGTACCTGCACATGTGACGTGACAATAAAGGTGATTTGATTTGATTTGATTTGAGAAACAGAAAGAAACAGTGAGAACTAAAAGAGAAACAAAGAGCTTTGGAACAACGAGGCAGCAGGAGGACAGCTGCAGTTTAACAGCTTCAATTCACTGACAGGAAACAACATTAGAAATATCATCATCCTCAAAAAAGGGATTGGCCATCTCTTGGATTTATGTAAGCATCTTGCGTGTATTCAACACAATTGCCTCATGCTTTAAAGTTAAGTGTAACTATATAGTGTAGAAATTACATGATATGCAGAGAGGGTATATAAAATTGTTCATATCATGTTTGAGTGAAATAAGTCAGTAATGTAACAATGCTAAATCTCCCAACACCGCACGCGATTTCCACTCACGAGCTTCAGATTGTGGTTTGAGGAAGGAATCCATCTCAGTCAAGTCAAGCAGTCACCTCTACTTTTTTCGGTATACCAAAAAGGAAATTGGTTGGTTCTTACATTTACAAAAATCTAACTTATAATTTGAACAAAATAATTTCATGTTTTTATGGTGAACGCAATTAAATCATGTAGGATCTGTATGAAATTCATCAACTTAATTTGTTCTTGTTGAGATGACATGATGCAATCTAGTAAGAGTGGTTAGTTGCTGGACTCATGTGTAACACACCCAAAAAAAAGATTCTAGGTCTGACCAACCATCTCAGCCGTGGGCAAAAAAGATGACAGTCAATAAAATTCTAAAAGATAATTTATTGACAAATAATCAAAAGATAAAAGATAAAAACAGTCCAGTGTCCCATTTATGAATCAAGTAAAAATACACAGTCCCAAGGCCAGAGCCAGCTATGCCACACTGTCAGTTGCACTCCACGTGTTGACTTCAACAGGGTTAGCAGTTGTCCTCTAAGACCCACCACCCGTCAAGATAGCCAGTGGTCACTCCAGCCTCTGCAACTCTGCTGCCTTTAGGCTGTGGCATATAATAGGCCCTGGCCTGCACAGAGAGACAAAATGACACATTCACAATAGAAGTCATAGCGCAAAACCCATGCGTCCCAAACATATCAGATTTCATCACATTACATACCTGCACAGAGAGACAAAATGACACAGCAGTGTAGTGATGGTCCGCTTGAAGCTGACGCTCCGGAGCGTGTGTCGAAAAAAACAACACACTGGTTCAGAAGCACTGTGTCGAGGCTTGCTTTGTTTGTCAAAAGTCACGTTACCAGTGACGTCCGAAGCTTCATTACGCACGTAACTGCTTCGGTACCTGATTCAAATGGATATAAGGAAGTGAATCATTCGCGGGATTTGTGGATTATTTTGATAGCTGATCGTTCTATTGAGAGACACGGAGCCAGGAAGGAAAATGGGAGGTTTTGTGGTGTGTGGGAGTATTTTGAGTTGATTTTGCTCAATTTATTTTATCTGCAGAAGTGAAAAACTTGAAATGTCCAAAATCATCTTTTCATAATGTAAATATCATTACAGTATATGACTTTAGAAACACTTCCATTTGAATTAAAGCTAATGAAGACTAAAAAAAATGATTTGACACTATACGTAAATTACATTTCTACACATTTTAGAAAATCATTTTGTTTATTGTTTTTAGGTGATAGTCTGCAGGACCCATAAGACCGTATACCTGCATATCTTGCAACTTTAGCTAAAACAGTAAATGGGAGCAGGTTTACGGATTCTGCATACAAACGTAAGCACAGAGCGCGGACCCGACGCCTCGGAATCAGATTTTGATGTGTCGGCGGGTCCGCGCTGTGTTTACCTGTTTTTTTATTCGCTAGCTTCTGCAGCTGCAATTTTCATAACTCTCTGTTTACATCTCTGATTAAGTCTCACAAGTGTCAGCTTTCTTTTAATAGATACAAAAATATGGATATATACTGATAAATGATCAGAATTGTAATATTTCTGACTGTCTGAGGCAAAACTTTCCAGATTCCAATCAAATTGAATCGGATCCTGTATCGAATCAAAATGATTCTACAAATCAGTGACGATACCCAGCCGTACTCAGCCCCCTAAGCATTTTCCCTTTCCAGTTCACAATCAATGTGTTAGGATCCCTGGGTCATCGACCCAGTGGTTTGTGTTTTGGTTCTTTGAGTTTGTTATTTCATTGTGTGGATGCTTTAAGC